>NC_134269.1:154090882-154403529 GCF_031893055.1 Leptodactylus fuscus
GCTGCCTCCTTTATGAGTGCATTTAGCTGGGTAGTTCCATTTAAACCACAATACACCCCATACACAATTCTAAGTGGGTTGTCAATATTTTCTTTTCAAAATGGGTCAGCATTGATTAATATAATAAAATTAGCCATACTCCCCTTACAATACCTGTGATGGCGCATTTTCGATGCTTACCTAATCCCTGCCAGTCTCACCTTCCTACCGTCTTCTCAACATGCAGGAAATGGACTCCATCTGTAGTCGCCTAAGCAAGTATTTCCAGCATATTAAGACTAGTAGTCGGGGAAGTAGACACCAGCAGGGGCCTGTTTTCTGTTTCTTTTTTTGGTTAGGGTTATAGGACTCCCATACACATACAATAGTCAACAGCAGCTTAATACCCTGAACTGATAAGCTTGCAATAGATAGTAGATTTAGTTCACTTGATCATCATGGTGACATGTGATGTATAAGAAGTTGTTGCCTGGGATATGCAATGAAGACTGTCACAAAATGTAAATTTCTTGCAGATGAAATATAGCATTATACACAGTTACTTCAATAAATAGGTGACCAAGTATTGGTCAAACTAAGAGGAACTCTTTGGAGTAGATCTTTGTTCTGGTTGACAGGAATGTCCAGGGCAGGGAAAACCTCCTCTATGTTGTTCATGTGATATGTCATGCCCAGCTTTTTTATGTGCTGTTATAACACCAAAATATTTCTTGCGTCTCTTGTTTCATAATATTTTATTAATATTATTTCAGTTCTTTTAGCATTAGCTTCGGATCCTTTAGATGGAGGTGTAGAGAACTGTGGGAATTTTGCAGGATATCGCTGTGCAGTTTATTTTATTAAGACTTTTCATTGCTATGGCAACTGACTTGTCACCTATAACAAATTTATATTTATAAGATGCTGAGCATGGCCATACATACAATATCACATGCTTACATTCCACTTCCCTGCAAGCAACATTAATAACATGTCAGTGAAAAGCTCAAGTGCTCTTGTTCAAAACAAACAAACAAAAATGAATACAGAACTCGGAACAACAAAATATATTAGTGCCAATGAATACAATGAATATAATCATGTATGGCTCCCTATGTTTTATTTGATTCTCTTTCTTCTATATATTAAAGGGGCTCTATCATTAGGGATATTCATTTTAAAATAAGGACATAAGGACACATCAGAATAGCCTTTAGAAAGGCTATTCTTTGTCTACCTTTGGTTCAATCATCAACACTGCTGTTTTTTAATAAATGGCTTTTTCCATTTATGCAAATGAGGCTCAGAAAGCACATGGGACATTCCCCCTGTGCTCCAAACACAGCATCGTCATGACTTGAATACCGGCGCCTGGGCTATTGCATCACGCTCCTATGATGTCCTGGCCCTCCTAGCATGTGTTGGAATAGAATAAAGACAGCTGCCAAGCATGTGCAAGAATACGCTCGTGTAGGAATAGAATAAAGATGGATGCCGAACATGCGCTGTTGGCTCTGTGCATGCTAGGGCCATCTTTATTCTATTCCTACACAAGTTGGGAGCACCAGGACATTGCAGGGGTGTTATCCAATGGCATTCAAGTCATGACGAAGCTGTGCTCGGAGCACAGGGTGAATGGCCCCTGTGCTTTTTGAGGTTCATTTGCATAAATTGAAAAAGCGATTTATTTAAAAAATTGTGACATTGAGGACTGGACCAAAGGTAGGTAGTTTAAAATACATGATAGAGCCCCTTTAAATACAACATCCTTTTACACCACTAATACTAAAACTAAATAAAATAATAATCTAAAAAAATAACAATATAGAATTGACTTGCAATCCGAAAGAGAATGAGGAAGATGTAGAAAACCAGGTAAGTTAGTAATGGCTACCTCCTTCTGACAAATGTTCATCATGTCTTATTGAAGAAAACAGAGCAATTTATTTGACAGCAGCTGCCTTTACTTCCCTCCATGACCATAAAGCGTGCAGTGACAGCAATACGGCACGCAGAACGGCTAAGAGCCAAAGCCTTAACAACTGCCATATTAGGTTCTGTTCCCACTTGCATTAGTTACTCAGCTGTAAAAAAAAAATGGATACCTCTCACATTTGAGGAAGGCCACACAGGGATCCTTAAAGGGGTTGGCCACTTTTAGATCAATATTTAGAGACAAATGTATAATGTTTGTATAATACACTATATTGTCCGCTTACTACAAGAGCTCATGTAAGCGACCACAAAAAAATGGCTGCGCGTAGGTGCAGTCGGCTCTGCCCGGGGCCTACTGGCAGAGTCGGCTGCGCATGTGTAGAAGATTGAAAGCCAGGCCGGAAGACGATGTGTAGAGGCTGGTTCCTGAAGAAGATGGAGGCGGCACTGGAGAGTTCTCTCGCAGCATTGGGGATGCCATTGGCAGGCAGGCACTGGCATTGGGTGGGTGTCAAGTGCTGATGGGTAGATGCCAAAATTGGGATGGCAGCAATATGGCTGATTAGTGTGGTTTTCGCTGGTCTCTTCTGTGGCCAATGTGCCAATGTGTTCACCATGTCTCCTCCAGAGCTGCCACCCAGGCACCAATCCTTGCAAGTTACCTGGAGTCTCCCAGAGCAGAGAGAGGACACATATGACACCTTGTTTCTCACTGTGGTCACCTCTTCACTGTAGCAGATGTCTATAGTACCGCAGGTCTTCCACAAGGTTGTCATACAAAGTGGAGTGATAAAGTGACTGTGCAGTTCTCCATGCTGCAGCTTCAGTGTAGAGAATACTGAGAGCTCACAGGGAGAGGGAGGGATATTACACACAGGCTACATCAGTGAAGAGCACAGAACCCCTGCTATAGCCTTCAGAAATAAGGGCAGAGATCACACCATCAAATACACAAGCAGGATTAATGACTGTGTCTGTACATGGGAGAAGAGATCGCACAGGGGCTGTATTAGGAGAATGAACTAGTACAGGAATGAAGCTATCCTAGTATATGACAGCATCCTGAATTCATAGAACTACAATGTCCAGTATGTAAGGACTGACCAACATGAGCCCAGTCTGAAGCTAGGAGTATGATGCAAGCTAAACATTAGAATGTCTGAAAATCATTTTAGGACTGATAACTGACAAGTCTGAAACTAGTCTATAGCTTTTAACCTTCATTATGTCAAAGAACTGCACTTTCGCATGTAGGTCTTTAGCATGTAGGTCTCCATCCATGTCAGCAGTTGCCTGACATTCAATGCACTTATTATTGGTACATTCACGGATACCAACTTCAGTTATATGACCTGATACTTGGTTCACATCTGCGTTTGTATTCCATCCATACTACTTTCCTGTCCGCATGATCCCTGCGGAGTTCTGGCGGCAAGCACATGGACCCCGTTATAGTCTATGGGGTCCGTGTGCTTTCACTGGCACACCGCTTGCTGTTGCATTCGGTATTCAGTTCGGGGGTTCTCATGCGGACTCCCCCGAATGGAATACCAACGTAGATGTGAACGAGGCCTTGTTTAGTATAAGATGGCTGGAACATTATGCCAAACAAGCTCTTTTACCTCCTGTGTCACTCCTATTTCATCATAAAACTCTTGCATGCATGGCTCTTATTCCTATTCCCATTGTTTAATGTGTTAACTATTTTATCACATTGTAGTGTCTAATATTGTCTGTTCATGTATCGTCTGATTTGCAAAGTGCCGCGGAATATATTGGCTCCATTTAAATACAATTATTATTTATTCTCCTTTGGGAACACAATCACATACTGTTTCTGGCACCGATGCAGTGTCACTATGGCCTGGTATATACACAGAAGTGAGACAAGCAGATCTTTTGATAGTATAGAAGAAAGTTTGTTTCTTCATATCTTGCATGTTTTTTTCCAGTTTTGGTAAATATCTGATTCTCGAGCTGTACAAAGTTTAACATCAGTTTCCTTTACAGGTGTATTGATGGAAGCACCTTGTTACATGTTGCAGCCTACTTTGGGGAAGACAAATGTGCAGAGGTAAATGTATATCCTTTAACAATACTGTGTTATCTTTATAATGTAGCAGAAGAGCACATAAAACCTACATTACCCACAACTTTCAGCAGAAAATGCCTTTATACACTAATATAATTACATAGTAGATGAGGTTGGATGAAGAAATCAGTCAATCAAGTCCAACCTATAACCCTACAATCCCTACAGTGTTGATCCAGGGGAAGGCAAAAAAACCCCATGAGGCTCATGCCAATTGCCCCATTTCAGGGGAAAAAATTCCTTCTGAATCTAATCTGGCAGTCAATATAAAATCCCTGGACCAACGTGTCTTTATCATCTAGAGTCCATAACCTATAATATTGTTCGTAATAGACAAAAATAAAAAATAACACAATGAATTGTTGACATCTAATGTGAATGTAATGATATGCAAAAGGATAACTATTGGGTAAAACTATAATTTAAAGATTATTCTAGTATCTTTTTGGATTACCTCGATCTTGGATACATGGTGAAGGTCAGAAAGGAGACATACAGTTGGGCATGAAGGCTTATAAATTTCTTATGGTATCCTTCCACATATGTTGCAGCTGGGCTTGAAGATTTTTAACAGTCTTAGGTTGAGTCTAGAGACAAGGCAAGCAAAGAAAGTATTGCAATTTGGCTGAGTCATTCCTGGGAAACCTTTGCTGTGCGTAGGCAAGCATTATCCTACAGAGAAATGTCATTTGGAAGTTTTGCCATCAGAGGGAACACATGTGGCTGAAAAACATCCTGCACATATCACTGAGCTGTTGGTGTTCCTCGTATCACTATTAGAGATGACTGACTGCTATATGTGATAGCTCCCCAGGTCATCACACCAGCATTTGGGGCAGTCTGTCACTTTGCAGCAAACTCATGATTGAAGCGCTCACCACAAGGCCTGCATACTTGACCCCAACCATCATTGGATCCCAAACAGAAGTTGCATTCATCATTAAACTCAATACTATCCAGTATGTCTTAGGTTCTCATTCACAACACCTCAGCAAGTGTAGGCAGTGGTGGCTGCTAATAGCAGGACATGTAATGGGCACCAAATTTCCTTCTTCACATCTGGAAATAGTCTGGGCATAGAGAGGATGTGTTACCACTTGTGTCTGGATGGTGGATAATAACACTGTGGGACATACTCGTGCTTGTCAGCATGCTAGTTGTCTATCTGGCTGTATGGAGCCTGTTCACTGTGTGTGTCTACTCTCTTATAACCTCTGCTCCCAACAGCCAATTGCCTATAGGGTGGGCACATTTTCAAAATGACCATCATGCTTCTCTCAGTTAAATCTTGTACCCCTTCTCAAAGTCTATCAACTCGTCAAAATGTCTTCAAGTGCATCTAGTGGTTAATGATATCCCTCCAAGAGGTACACTACCAAAATGTAGCCTCTGAGTGATTTTTTATAGTGTAACGGGGGCATTTTTACATCATCATGTGGCAAGACCCAGTGTCTAATCAGATCTCTCCTGTAATCATTTACATATCTGCCTGAGACATAACTGCATTCTGAGCTTTATAGTAATCTGACATTTCTATCTGCATGCACATTTACCAAGTGTCTATATATATATATAATGCCCTACATGCTCGTGACTGCTGAAGCCATAGAATATAATACGGCCAGAAACAAAACAAGCAAGCAAACCTCACAAATATTTGTAAAGGTAAATTTAGCAAAATTCACCCATCTCTAGAAAGGAGGCACTGAGCATTGAAAAACCTAGTTATTTGGCGTAATGAGAGCAACATTTATATTAGTATATCAGGAAAATTGCCAATATCTCAGTGATGGAAGGATGAATCGGGAAGGACAAACAAGTGTTTTATTCAGGTCAACCACAGCTATCTGACTTAAAGGAACTGTTCCAAAGACAGAGTTCCTTTAAGGTATGTTCAAAGGGGTTACAGAGAGCAAAGATCTAAGCTGATATCAGCAAGAATGCTGCATTGAGGAGCTAGTTTAGTTGTTCCTTATCTTATGATGTGGGGGGCCTCAATGAAAGCTAAAAGTACTATATTTAGTTACCTCCCTTTAGCAATGGATAAAGAGTCTTGCATCACACAATATAACCTTTTAGGAAAAACATTATTTTTGACCCATAACAGTTTAAAAAAAAAAAACAACTAAAGTCTCTTCATGTTCTTTTAGACTCTTTTGAAATTACAAGTTGATACAGATGTACTAGACTATAAAGGAGCGACACCGCTGCAACGATCGAGGGATGCAAAGACTATGCAGGTATGTATTAGAGAATAGCTCCATGAAGGAGATTTATTAAGCTAAATGCACCACAATTTAGCTTAGTTTGCGCTAAAGACAGGTACACCTGCTTTGCGCAACATTCAGGGGTAGATTTTTTTTAATATTGTCAAGGTTTTAGACAGTGTCTTAAACGTGTCTAAGACACTTGATAAATGTAGTTCACACAGAATGTTAGACATTTTGCTTAATAAATCTTCTGCTCTGTGTTGTAGACTTTGCACTTGCTCACCAAGGCTGTGTGGCTTAATATAAAATGCCCCAATGTACTTGAAAGTGGTTTCAATTTGGCACACAATTTTAATGTAAAGCAAGCCAACCAGTTAGAAAATTTTGGGCTTTTGAATCAATTTTTTTTTTCACTGAGCACTTAAAAACTGATGCAAAACACATGGCACTGGCCACCAAAAACAGCCATTAGATTCATCAAAAACTTCCATTACCTCTTTAGCTCCTCCTTGTGGCATTCGGCATGCTCTCTCCGCCTCCTTGGCGACATCTGGTGCCCTCTTGTGATGTCTTACGCTCTAGGTCACTACTGACCAGATGCCGCAAGGAGGTTGAAAAGAGGCAGAAGATGTTTTTTTTTATTTTTGTCACTTCGCCTGGGCCTTCACCTACTACACTCTGGAGTCTGAAGAGACCTCAGAGTATAATGCGGTGGCCATTTTGGTTTGCCCAAAACAAATCTGTATGTGTTCAGTTTCGTGTAAAAACAGTTTAGAATATTCGGGTTGAACCCAGCTTGGTTGGTTCGCTCATCTATACTTCTTCTGCTTTCACCACAATCTGACCTTCCTTATACATTTCATCTTAATGCTGCTTTGAATTTTAGATATTTATTTTTTTGATATGTCCCCAGATCACTGTCCTTGCCACATAGACCCCTACCGTCTCCTGCAGGCACCATGCCCTGCAGTAAGAGTTGATGCTACTACAACAACACCTATCCAAGTTGAGCAGCAGGAGTGATGTTCCCAATACTGAAGGACTGCCCCTAATCCGCCAACTGCCAAACACTTCAGCTGGCGCAATAGGGGCATTCCTTGAGTATGGGCATTCTACAGCTCCCCTTTGGCTTGGCTTGTCTGTAGCAGGCATGATGACACTATCATATCACATCTGCCTGCACCAAGCCTCAGACAGCAGAGTAAATGGTGGATCAGGGAACTGACCACTCTATTCTTCATCATAGTATTTAGCTCTATCTGAATCCTGCATTGGAATGACTGGCCAACATGAGGTTGGTTAAAGATTGGCATTGGCCTTTTACTTTACTGGCCAGGTGGCAACTTTAACTGGGTGGTACCTGATCAAAAGATGTACTGTACAGGTAAAGTGCTGAAGGAGTTTTAGACCCTTCAGTTTAGAAATTGGAGTGTGAGAGTATCAGCAGGTAGACCCCTACCAACCATCATAAAGTTCTGAATTATTACCGAGTATTATCCCTAGTGTAGGTTTAGAGGGAATGGGAAAAAAAATTCTGTAGAGTATTTTAAATCTCTGTGTCATGCACCGCCCCTGTAAACTCTGCACTAGCATAACACAGTGTATACAGTAGGTTGATCAGAGTGTTCTTTAAATTTGTATTATTTCTTGTAAAACATGGACATGGACGGTTTCTTCTAATTATAGATGTTACTGCATTATGGGGCTGATCTGAATTGGAGAGATGCTGATGGCAATACAGCTCTGCATATGGTGTGCTATGGAGAGCCAGGACAGTCAACAAGTATGGACTGTTTACAGCTATTGGTAAGCAGCCTTGTCTGAAAAATAATATTTTTGTCTTTTTTCAAATAAGAATATGATATAAGTATAAGTAAGTTCCTGTTAGGATAGCAGATGCAGTTCAAAGCCAAAGTGAGAACCAGTATTAGATATACTGATTAAAATGGTTAACATGGTGCCGTGTGTTCAACACCCCCCAGGCTGCACCCACCCCAACCTCACAATGATGTTCACCAGAGCCCCAGATGGTGGGGATGGACTTGGTTGCACTGCTGGGCAGAGTGGTACGGGTCGGGAAACCGCAAGCACACAGCGGCACCACAAATCACGACAAACCAGACACTGAGACTCTTACCAGCAGACATTTCAGGTTGCGGTGTTGATCCAGGGATCCAGAGGCCTGAAGAAGGTGGTCAGAAGGTGGCAGCAGAGAGTAAATCGTAGTCGCACGATCCAGGTCACCAGCAGGAGGGCAAAGCAGTACAGAGGGAAATCCAAAATGGAACATCAGGCAGGCTGAGTCCATAACAGGAGAGGTAGCGGAGTACAAAGCATAGTATTGGACATTTTCTTATTGTTACCATTTGCCAACTTAGTAAATCTACAGCATATAGATCAATACACATCAACCATTGATTTATTTCATTAGCTGTATAATTTTCTAAAGTGGCTACTGTGACATCACTGTGTGCAATATTTCTGCACTGTAACTTCCCTTTGTGCAGTACCTATTACTGTGATATCACTGCTGATATTATCTCTGTTACATCTGTGACATCATTGTGTGTAATTTCTATACTATAAACTTACCAAATGAGTTATCTTTGTGTGTAAAGGAGACCAAGATACCTGCTCTGAGGTTGCTACTTAGGCTGAGGCCCCACATTGTGGAAATGCAGCTTTTTTTGTTGCAGATTTTGTTGCGTTTTTTTGAGCCAATGCCAAAAATGGACATTGGAAATATATAGGAAGTCTTTATACTTCTAACTTCTGCTGAATCTAGTCCTGATTTGGGCTAAAAAAAACTGCAACAAAATCTGCAACAAAAAAAAAGCTGCATTTCCGCAAGGTGTGGCCCTGGCCTTACAGAGTTTTCTCATTTCAGGATTCAGCTGCTCCTGTTCAGCAGTCTCCTCTCCCCTCCACTTACAGGCTTTCAGCTCATTTCAGCACAGAGATCCTGCTTGTTGTAGTCTGCACAGTTATCTATGGATTTACATGCAAGAAACTTAACTAGCAATTACCAAGGTTCAAAAACTAAAAGCAGTAAACAGAGAGCGGGTGATCCAAAAGTTAATTTTGCTTTCCTGAGGCACTGGTTGGGAGAAATTGAGCAAAACAGCATATAGATTTTTCATACTGATGATCTATCCTGTGGATCAGTCATCCATATCTGATCTGTGGGAGACCAATAGCCAGACCCAGCACAGATCAACTATTCTTGCGACCTTCAGGTGCTGGACACTGCTGCAGTGGACAGGGATTAAAGTAATAGAAGGTCTGCAATTCTTTAAAACCACCACTACACTGACAAGCAAAAGGATAACAATGTTTTGTACTTTTGACTCAGACTCCATATCTCACCATCCACTACAGCACAGAACGTGAGACTACCATAATTTTATAGACAATTATCTCATACATAAATTTGACTGCAATTATTTAGCAAATGATTCGTTATGAAGATTCTTATCATTTACCTGCATTGTTACGGTTTTGCTCCTGGTAGTGGAAATATCTTTTTCTTCTTGTATACTACAAATTACAACATGTTCTCACATTCCCTAATAGCTCAATGAGTTATTAAGTTGATACCCAAGTGAAAGGTCATTGGTTCAAATTGAGGATCAGCCATGAAGAAGATTTCCCATGAGAAGAGAAACAGCATCGTCCAGCTCATCAGTAGTGGTCTCTGGGCCAAGAAAATTGCCAAACTGCATCATGTGAGTGCCATGACAGCTGGAAAAATACAAAATGAAATCCATTCATTCAAAAGCCAAGAGGTGGATAAAATATCAACAAGTCAGCTCATCATCACAAGATCTATCAGTTTGTGGTTTGTATGCTTCGTAATAGTGAGATCACAGACGCCCATGCAAGCACCGTGTGATGTGCATTACACAAGTCTGGAATGGTGGCCCGAAAAAAGATGAAGAAGCCTCAACTTCAATATTGTCATAAGATGTGTCAACTCAAGTTTGCAAAAAAGTGGAGAGCAGAAGATTAGAAACTGGTGATTTGGAGTGATGAGATGGAAGTCAATAGACTGGGTTCTGATCAGTGCAAATTGGTCTGGAAGGAACAAAGGAAGAGGACGCTAATGGATTGAGAAATTGAAGGTGCTGTTGTTTGGTGGAGGAAGCCTGAAGATATGGGGTTGTTTCACGGCGAAAGGCTTTGGATACTTGACCAGGATCAATAGTGGTCTCAATGCTGAGCTATATGTGAGTATATCAACACAACAAGTTACTTCCATCACTTGAGTACTATGGGTACCAAACACTTACAGACTGTACAGTAGATTGCCCAGCAAGACGCTGCACATATTTCAACTTTTCATGAAAAATCAGGTACCCTTTAAGCATCAGTATATATTTCCTTTTTTCATCGTAAAATATATAACATAACTAGGCTGTACAGAGTGACCAGAAAATATTTAATACATTACATGGAGTTATCATGTGCTGATATGAAAATCACTTGCTCAGTGAAACACCAACGGGAAATATTAGCCATGCTGTTCCTGTAAGTAGCGCCACAGCCAGTTTTCTTTGACAGATTTAATTCTAATCTTTCCCATTACAAAACAGTACAATAGTTCAGTGGGTTACAGAGTAGCGGATGTTCGGATCCTAAGTAGCTGTAAAGAAAGAACTGTAGAGGATGCTAAATTTAGAAAACCTAATGTCAGACAGTTTATTCCTACAGGATTTTTCCAGACACTGGAAGTTGTGTCTTTATATAGACAGCGGTCAGTTTTTCTTTTGCTGAACTTCTACAGGAATGTACAGTATAACAGTAAAACAAACAAAAACACATGTATCTACATTCCTTATACAAAAACAATTGTCAATATTTAATATTGAGTCTTTCTCGACATCTACTATTCTATTATGGTGGATGTTTAGTCTTTAAAGAGGACCTTTCACCATCTGGGGCACATACGGTTTAATATACCGCTAAAAAGCCGCACTGAATTCAGCGCACTATCGGCTTTCCTGTTCTGTGCCCCGGGTGAAGAGCTATCAGTGCTGGTACCGTCGCTCTTCACTGTCAGAAGGGAGTTCATGACAGTCAGTCAGGAATGCCCTTTCTCTCAGCAGCGTCTATTGTGCTATACTTTGAGAGTGGAGAGGAACGCCCCCTCCCCTCCTGATAATACTTGTCCATAGATGCTGGGCAGTAAGCAACGCCCCCTCTCACAGTACAGCGCAATAGACTGTGAATTCAGCACTCTGTTGGCTTTCTAGCGGTGTATTAAACCGCATGTGCCCCAGGAGGTGAAAGGTCCTGTTTAAACATGGCCATATCAGGAGGGTTTTAACCCTCCTGGTGCCTCAGTCAAAGCTAACATTGGGGCCACCATTTTGGATAGGATCTGTGGACAGTGATCGATTACCATGACAGCCAGGAGCCTACTGAAGTCTCCCAGACTTGTCTTCTACAGTGCTAGGCAGCCTGTAATGGAAGTCTAAGACTTTCACAATACATTGCACTTCATTAGCACGGCAGTGTATTGAATTAGTGATCAGATTCACCCCCTGGGTCCGCATGATTCGTGCGGGCAGTATGCGGCAAGCACATGGACCTCATTATAGTCTATGGGGTCCATGTGCTTTTACAGAACAGCGCTTGCAATTGCATTTGTATTCCGTTTTGGAGGTCTCCATGCGGACTCTCCCTGAACAGAATACAAAAGCAGATACAGAACAGGGCATAACTTCGACATCTATTTTGTCCAAAAACGTGATGCCATTGTGTATGTCAGCTTTGGGGTCTGATAGATCCATCTAAAATTGAAATAGTGTACAAAAATAATCACTATATGTTTTTCCTTCCTACCCTTTTAGAAACCAACAGGTACCAAACATGTACTGTGTGAACGTAGCCTAGTGCATAATATATTGACGAGAGGTCATTTAGGTCACTGTCCACAGCCCTGGTGTACATCCACCGATGTAATAGATTATATGAAATAGAAATAAGAAAAATATCTATAATAAGTAATAATAGGCATCATAACATAAAACTACTAGAGATGAGCGAACACTAAAATGTTCGAGGTTCGAAATTCGAATCGAACAGCCGCTCACTGTTCGTGTGTTCGAACGGGTTTCGAACCCCATTATAGTCTATGGGGAACATATACTCGTTAAGGGGGAAACCCAAATCCGTGTCTGGAGGGTCACCAAGTCCACTATGACACCCCAGGAAATGATGCCAACACCTCTGGAATGACACTGGGACAGCAGGGGAAGCATGTCTGGGGGCATCTAACACACCAAAGACCCTCTATTACCCCAACATCACAGCCTAACAACTACACACTTTACACACTCAATACCACCTCTCTGACAGTAGGAAAACACCTTGAAACATGTGTATTTGAACTTGCAGTGAGGAGAGCTTGTCACCAGCAGTGAATTTGGCCCTTGTAGTAAGTTGAGGTTGGCACCAACATTTGTTTTGAAAATCAGGGTGGATTGAGCCTCTAACCAGCAGAGTTTGGGCAAATTCATGGTGGAGGGAGCCTCTAAAAACCCCAGTTTGGACCAATTCATGGTGGAGGGAGCCTCTAAAAACCCCAGTTTGGACCAATTCATGGTGGAGGGAGCCTCTAAAAAACCCAGTTTGGACCAATTCATGGTGGAGGGAGCCTCTAAACAGCCCAGTTTGGACCAATTCATGGTGGAGGGAGCCTCTAACCAGCAGAGTTGTGGGAAAGCAGGGTGGAGGGAGCCTCTAAACAGCCCAGTTTGGACCAATTCATGGTGGAGGGAGCCTCTAAAAACCCCAATTTGGACCAATTCATGGTGGAGGGAGCCTCTAAACAGCCCAGTTTGGGCAAATTCATGGTGGAGGGAGCCTCTAAAAACCCCAGTTTGGACCAATTCATGGTGGAGGGAGCCTCTAAAAACCCCAGTTTGGACCAATTCATGGTAGAGGGAGCCTCTAAAAACCCCAGTTTGGACCAATTCATGGTGGAGGGAGCCTCTAAAAACCCCAGTTTGGACCAATTCATGGTGGAGGGAGCCTCTAAAAACCCCAATTTGGACCAATTCATGGTGGAGGGAGCCTCTAAACAGCCCAGTTTGGGCAAATTCATGGTGGAGGGAGCCTCTAAAAACCCCAGTTTGGACCAATTCATGGTGGAGGGAGCCTCTAAAAACCCCAGTTTGGACCAATTCATGGTGGAGGGAGCCTCTAAAAACCCCAGTTTGGACCAATTCATGGTGGAGGGAGCCTCTAAAAACCCCAGTTTGGACCAATTCATGCTGGAGGGAGCCTCTAAACAGCCCAGTTTGGGCAAATTCATGGTGGAGGGAGCCTCTAAAAACCCCAGTTTGGACCAATTCATGGTGGAGGGAGCCTCTAAAAACCCCAATTTGGACCAATTCATGGTGGAGGGAGCCTCTAAACAGCCCAGTTTGGGCAAATTCATGGTGGAGGGAGCCTCTAAAAACCCCAGTTTGGACCAATTCATGGTGGAGGGAGCCTCTAAAAACTCCAGTTTGGACCAATTCATGGTGGAGGGAGCCTCTAAAAAACCCAGTTTGGACCAATTCATGGTGGAGGGAGCCTCTAAACAGCCCAGTTTGGGCAAATTCATGGTGGAGGGAGCCTCTAAAAACCCCAGTTTGGACCAATTCATGGTGGAGGGAGCCTCTAAAAACCCCAGTTTGGACCAATTCATGCTGGAGGGAGCCTCTAAACAGCCCAGTTTGGGCAAATTCATGGTGAAGGGAGCCTCTAAAAACCCCAGTTTGGACCAATTCATGGTGGAGGGAGCCTCTAAACAGCCCAGTTTGGGCAAATTCATGGTGGAGGGAGCCTCTAAAAACCCCAGTTTGGACCAATTCATGGTGGAGGGAGCCTCTAAAAACCCCAGTTTGGACCAATTCATGGTGGAGGGAGCCTCTAAAAACCCCAGTTTGGACCAATTCATGGTGGAGGGAGCCTCTAAAAACCCCAGTTTGGACCAATTCATGGTGGAGGGAGCCTCTAAACAGCCCAGTTTGGACCAATTCATGGTGGAGGGAGCCTCTAAAAACCCCAATTTGGACCAATTCATGGTGGAGGGAGCCTCTAACCAGCCCAGTTTGGACCAATTCATGGTGGAGGGAGCCTCTAACCAGCCCAGTTTGGACCAATTCATGGTGGAGGGAGCACCTAACCAGCAGAGTTGTAGGAAAGCAGGGTGGAGGGAGCCTCTAACCAGCAGAGTTGGTGGAAATCAGGGTGGAGGGAGCCTCTAACCAGCAGAGTTGGGGGAAATCATGTTGGAGGGAGCCTAGTATTAGCAGAATTGTGCAACGCTTATGGTGGATGAGTATGAGGATGCGGAGGAATTGGAGAGGTTGAGTACAGACATGGAGTTTCATGTTGGGGTGCTTTACACAGGTGGGCACAAAAATGAAGGCTCTATCCAGTGGTGGTTCATTTTTATCAAAGTGAGCCGGTCGGCACTCTCAGCTGACAGACGGGTGCGCTTGTCAGTGATGATGCCACCGGCTGCACTGAACACCCTCTCAGATAGGACGCTGGCGGCAGGACAGGACAGCACCTCCAAGGCATATAGGGCAAGTTCAAGCCACAGGTCCAACTTCGACACCCAATACGTGTAGGGCGCAGAGGGGTCGGAGAGGACAGGGCTGTGGTCGGAAAGGTATTCCCGCAACATGCGCCTATACTTCTCACGCCTGGTGACACTAGGACCCTCTGTGGCGGCACTTTGGCGAGGGGGTGCCATCAAGGTGTCCCAGACCTTAGACAGTGTGCCCCTCGTTTGTGTGGACCGGTGAGAACTTGGTCGCCTACTGGAGGAACTGTCCTCCCTGCCGCCAACGTCACATGCTGGAAACATCTCCATCATATTCTGCACCAATTGCCTGTGGCAAGCATTGATGCGATTGGCCCTCCCCTCTACCGGAATAAAAGACGAGATGTTGTTTTTATACCGGGGGTCAAGGATAGCAAAGATCCAGTACTGGTTGTCCTCCATGATTTTGACAATACGCTTGTCGGTTGTAAAGCACCCCAACATGAACTCAGCCATGTCTGCCACAGTGTTAGTTGGCATGACTCCTCTGGCCCCACCGGAAAGTTCAATCTCCATTTCCTCCTCATCCTCCATGTCTACCCATCCGCGCTGCAACAATGGGACGATTCGAAGTTGCCCGGAAGCCTCCTGTATCACCATCACATCATCGGACAACTCTTCTTCCTCCTCCTCCTCCTCCTCCTCCTCCTCCATTAAACGCGATGAAGCGGACAGATGTGTGGACCTACTCTCCAGCTGTGATGGATCGGATGCTATCCCTGACTCCTCTGTGTGATCTGAGTTATCCCTGATGTCAATCAGGGATTCTCTCAGAACACACAAGAGCGGGATTGTAAGGCTCACCATCGCATCCTCAGAGCTCACCCTCCTTGTGGACTCCTCAAAGACCCGTAGGATGTCACAAAGGTCTCTCATCCATGGCCACTCATGGATGTGAAACTGAGGCAGCTGACTTTGTGGCACCCTAGGGTTTTGTAGCTGGTATTCCATCAAAGGTCTCTGCTGCTCAACCACTCTATTCAACATCTGAAACGTTGAGTTCCAGCGTGTGGGGACGTCGCACAAAAGCCGGTGTTGTGGCACATGCAGGCGTTGCTGGAGAGATTTTAAGCTAGCAGCGGCTACTGTCGACTTGCGAAAGTGGGCGCACATGCGCCGCACTTTCACCAGTAGCTCTGGAACATTGGGGTAGCTCTTTAGGAAACGTTGCACCACTAGGTTGAAGACGTGGGCCAGGCATGGAACATGTTGGAGTCCGGCAAGCTCCAGAGCTGCTACCAGGTTCCGGCCGTTATCACAAACGACCATGCCTGGGCCCAGGTGCAGCGGCTCAAACCATATTGCCGTCTCATCGAGGAGGTCATCCCTCACCTCGGAGGCAGTGTGCTGTCTGTCCCCCAAGCTGATCAGCTTCAGCACAGCCTGCTGACGTCTACCAACGCCAGTGCTGCAACGTTTCCAACTCGTAGCTGGGGTCAATCTAACAGCGGAGGAGGAGGCGGTGGCGGAGGAGGAGGCGGTGGCGGAGGAGGAGGCGGTAGAGGAGGAGGAGGAGGGGGGTGTTCTTCTCGTGTCCCTGCCAGGAATGTTAGGCGGGGAGACGAGGTACACCAGGCCAGTTTGGGAAGCAGTCCCAGCCTCAACTACATTCACCCAGTGTGCCGTCAGTGAAATGTAGCGTCCCTGTCCGCATGCACTTGTCCACGCGTCGGTGGTCAAGTGGACCTTTGTGCAAAGCGCGGAACTAAGGGCCTGCCTGATGTTGAGTGACACGTGCTGGTGCAAGGCGGGGACGGCACACCGGGAGAAGTAGTGACGGCTAGGGACGGCATAGCGAGGTGCCGCAGTTGCCATCAGGTCCAGGAAGGCGGGAGTTTCAACAAGCCGGAACGCCAACATCTCCTGGGCCAGCAGTTTAGCGATGTTGGCGTTCAAGGCTTGCGCGTGTGGGTGGTTAGCAGTGTATTTCTGCCGCCGCTCCAATGTCTGAGAGATGGTGGGTTGTTGTAAAGAAGCGCCTGATGGTGCCTTTGATGGTGCAGGAGAAGGAGATAAGACAGGAACAGGGGAGGATGAGGGAGAAGTCAACAAAGTGGTGGAGGCAGATGAAGTGGTGTCCTGGCTCGTCCTCTGGAGTGCATCGCCAGCACAGTCAGCAGTGGCAGTGGCAGAGGCAGAGGCAGTGGCAGAGACAGTGGCAGTGGCGTGAACGGCAGGCGGCCTTTGTCCTGCCGTTGCTGCCTGCCACTGATTCCAGTGCTTGGATTCCAAATGACGGCGCATTGAAGTGGTGGACAGGTTGCTCTTCTCAGAGCCCCTAATCAATTTCGAGAGGCAAATTGTGCAGACAACACTATATCTGTCCTCGGCGCATTCCTTGAAAAAACTCCACACCTTCGAGAAACGTGCCCTCGAGGTGGGAGTTTTTCGGGGCTGGGTACGAACTGGAACATCTTGGGAGATTCCGGGTGTGGCCTGGCTTCGCCTAAGCTGCTGACCTCTGCCTCTGCCTCTAGCTACCCTTTTTGGTGCTGCACTTGCCTCAACATCCACACTACTTTCCCCGCTTGACATCCCCCCTGTCCAGGTCGGGTCAGTGTCCTCATCATCCACCACTTCCTCTTCCAACTCCTGTCTCATCTCCTCCTCCCGCACAATGCGCCGGTCAACTGGATGCCCTGACGGCAACTGCGTCACATCATCGTCGATGAGGGTGGGTTGCTGGTCATCCACCACCAAATTGAACGGAGATGGAGGAGACTCTAGTGTTTGAGCATCTGGACACAGATGCTCCTCTGTTAGGTTCGTGGAATCGTGACGTGGAGAGGCAGGTTGAGGGACAATGAAAGGAGCGGAGAACAGCTCTGGGGAGCAGGAACAGTTGGGGTTATTGTTCTGTGAAGCTTGGGAATTTTGGGAGGAAGGAGGACAAGACTGTTGGGTAATAGGAGGAGAGGAGGCAGAGTCTGACTGGCTGCTGGACAATGTGCTGTAAGCGTTCTCTGACAGCCATTGCAAGACCTGTTCCTGGTTCTCGGGCCTACTAAGGTTTGTACCCTGCAGTTTAGTTAATGTGGCAAGCAACCCTGGCACTGTGGAGTAGCGCAATGCTTGCTGCCCCACAGGAGTAGTCACGGGACGCCCTGTGGCTTCACTGCTACCTTGCTCCCCAGAACCATTCCCCCGACCTCGCCCACGGCCTCGTCCACGTCCCTTTCCGGGAGCCTTGCGCATTTTGAATTCCCAGTTAGAAATTGGCACTATATACCAGTAGCAAAAATTGTGGGTGCACGTAACCCCAATATATTCTTTGAATTCCCAGTCAGACAATGGCACTATATACCAGTAGCAAGAAATGAGGGTATTTATAACCCCAATATATTCTTTGAATTACCAGTCAGAAACTGGCACTATATGGCAGTAGCAAGAAATGAGGGTATTTATAACCCCAATATATTCTTTGAATTCCCAGTCAGACAATGGCACTGTATACCAGTAGTAAAAATTGTGGGTGCACGTAACCCCAATATATTCTTTGAATTACCAGTCAGAAACTGGCACTGTATACCAGTAGTAAAAATTGTGGGTGCACGTAACCCCAATATATTCTTTGAATTCCCAGTCAGAAACTGGCACTGTATACCAGTAGTAAAAATTGTGGGTGCACGTAACCCCAATATATTCTTTGAATTCCCAGTCAGAAACTGGCACTATATGGCAGTAGCAAGAAATGAGGGTATTTATAACCCCAATATATTCTTTGAATTCCCAGTCAGAAACTGGCACTGTATACCAGTAGTAAAAATTGTGGGTGCACGTAACCCCAATATATTCTTTGAATTCCCAGTCAGAAACTGGCACTATATGGCAGTAGCAAGAAATGAGGGTATTTATAACCCCAATATATTCTTTGAATTCCCAGTCAGAAACTGGCACTGTATACCAGTAGTAAAAATTGTGGGTGCACGTAACCCCAATATATTCTTTGAATTCCCAGTCAGAAACTGGCACTGTATACCAGTAGTAAAAATTGTGGGTGCACGTAACCCCAATATATTCTTTGAATTCCCAGTCAGAAACTGGCACTGTATACCAGTAGTAAAAATTGTGGGTGCACGTAACCCCAATATATTCTTTGAATTACCAGTCAGAAACTGGCACTATATGGCAGTAGCAAGAAATGAGGGTATTTGTAACCCCAATATATTCTTTGAATTCCCAGTCAGAAACTGGCACTGTATACCAGTAGTAAAAATTGTGGGTGCACGTAACCCCAATATATTCTTTGAATTCCCAGTCAGACAATGGCACTATATACCAGTAGCAAGAAATGAGGGTATTTATAACCCCAATATATTCTTTGAATTCCCAGTCAGACAATGGCACTGTATACCAGTAGTAAAAATTGTGGGTGCACGTAACCCCAATATATTCTTTGAATTCCCAGTCAGAAACTGGCACTATATGGCAGTAGCAAGAAATGAGGGTATTTATAACCCCAATATATTCTTTGAATTCCCAGTCAAACAATGGCACTGTATACCAGTAGTAAAAATTGTGGGTGCACGTAACCCCAATATATTCTTTGAATTCCCAGTCAGAAACTGGCACTGTATACCAGTAGTAAAAATTGTGGGTGCACGTAACCCCAATATATTCTTTGAATTCCCAGTCAGAAACTGGCACTGTATACCAGTAGTAAAAATTGTGGGTGCACGTAACCCCAATATATTCTTTGAATTCCCAGTCAGAAACTGGCACTATATGGCAGTAGCAAGAAATGAGGGTATTTATAACCCCAATATATTCTTTGAATTCCCAGTCAGAAACTGGCACTGTATACCAGTAGTAAAAATTGTGGGTGCACGTAACCCCAATATATTCTTTCAATTCCCAGTCAGAAACTGGCACTGTATACCAGTAGTAAAAATTGTGGGTGCACGTAACCCCAATATATTCTTTGAATTCCCAGTCAGAAACTGGCACTATATGGCAGTAGCAAGAAATGAGGGTATTTGTAACCCCAATATATTCTTTGAATTCCCAGTCAGAAACTGGCACTGTATACCAGTAGTAAAAATTGTGGGTGCACGTAACCCCAATATATTCTTTGAATTCCCAGTCAGACAATGGCACTATATACCAGTAGCAAGAAATGAGGGTATTTATAACCCCAATATATTCTTTGAATTCCCAGTCAGAAACTGGCACTATATACCAGTAGTAAAAATTGTGGGTGCACGTAACCCCAATATATTCTTTGAATTACCAGTCAGAAACTGGCACTATATGGCAGTAGCAAGAAATGAGGGTATTTATAACCCCAATATATTCTTTGAATTCCCAGTCAGAAACTGGCACTGTATACCAGTAGTAAAAATTGTGGGTGCACGTAACCCCAATATATTCTTTGAATTCCCAGTCAGACAATGGCACTATATGGCAGTAGCAAAAATAGTGGGTGTATATAGCCCCAATTCTATTGCTAGGGGACTTGCAGGGTATTTCTGGGGTGAAGGTGGGGGGGCACACCGTTGGAACGGGTATCGGGGGTATATATCGGGTATACGGGAATACACTGACAGTGTATTCCATTCAGGATCCTGGGAAAGCTGGGTTGCGGCGATTGAGCCCGTCAGTGCCACGTTACTCTGACAAGCTTCTCCCTGGAATTTAGCTCTTACAAGAGCTGTTGTGGTTGTCTTCTCCTTCCTATCCTAGCCTGTCCCTGCCTACCCAGAATCTAAGCCCTAGCTAGCTGGACGGAAACCTCCGTCCTCGGTGAATTGCAAGCTCAGAATGACGCGAACCTGGGCGGCGCTGTTCTTTTAAATTAGAGGTCACATGTTTTCGGCAGCCAATGGGTTTTGCCTACTTTTCTCAACGTCACCGGTGTCGTAGTTCCTGTCCCACCTACCCTGCGCTGTTATTGGAGCAAAAAAGGCGCCAGGGAAGGTGGGAGGGGAATCGAGTAATGGCGCACTTTACCACGCGGTGTTCGATTCGATTCGAACATGCCGAACAGCCTAATATCCGATCGAACATGAGTTCGATAGAACACTGTTCGCTCATCTCTAAAATCTACCAATATGGTATCTATTAATACAGAAAAGTATTTATTTTTATAGAAATGGTGTTACTCTTGTCTATGGTTTGAATCTTGTATTGTAACTTATTCTTATTCAAGTGAATGGCTCTGAGCTGCAATACCAAACACCACCTGTGGGCGAAGGTGGCATGTTTCTGAGTTTAAAAAAAATAAAAAAAAAAAAAAAAAATCTGCCTTCTGTCCTTATACCAGGTAACTCATTTTACAATGAAAAGACAGATATTTTTGGAACCTATTTAATGTAAGATTTACGCAGGAGAGAAGAGAAAGGTAGGCTTCCTAAATCTTGTCTAGTCAGTATTTCTTCACTGCCTTTGTAGTACTTAATTAGAAGGAATGAAGTCCAAAGACATGCTGAGGTTATTAGTCTACCACCTACTAGATTAGATTCCAAAGAATATTGCTTTCCTGAATAATGATGAATAATTTAGCTGGATGAAAATTAAAAGCAATGTTCCATCACAAAAATGGGAAATGAAATAAAGAAACATCCAGGGCTTCTGTAGCAGCGAGATGCGTTATATAACAGCAGGCTTTGTATTGCACAGATCACAATGATACTTTGAAGGAAAGTGATGATGAACCAAACACGATTGGAGCTGTTTGGAGATCTCAGCAATAATGTGAACAAACACTCTATTGTTAGGCCTGGGTGACATACATTGTCATCACAGCGTGGATTTAAATACATCACATTACCTTTTCTGCCATATAGATATTTCACTTTATTATTCTTGACACTATTGAGCCTGCTCTTTTCCTTTGTATTGTATGCTTTGAGAATCATCATATAAGGGCCCATGCAAACAGTAAAATCCAATCTGTACATCATCCAGAGTTCCCAACCTGTAACCAGACAGAAATCTAGGACTACACTCACCATAGGTCCCTCTTTCATCCAAATACACCCCTATGGTTTCACATTCCTGTACTGTATGTCATATCCCTTCCCCGTTCAGCATCATTACTAGGCGGTATGGAATGCCCCCTCTGACAGTACAAGGCTATGGTAGAGTATTATCATGGGAGTATTGATGATGCTAGGCAGTAAGGCCTGCCCTTCTGACAATGGAGAGATATTGGTGCCAAAACTAACGGCACCATTATCTCCTGCACCCGGGTGCACATCGGGAAAGTCGACTGTGTGCTGAAGGTGCTACCCTTTGTGCACAAGTTGTAAATGTCTAAAACACTTGATAAATGTGGTGCAATGCATGTTAGACTTTTTTTTTCTACAAATTCTGTAATAGTAGATAACCAGTTTGAGTATCATTGCTATTAAAGGGAATGCTCCAGTGGGCAAAAACAGCGCAATAATTTTATCAGTAGAAATCGTTGCATGTCTCATGAAACCCTCCAGGGGTGATCAGAAGTTGACCAACAGCACAGAAATTTGGATCTATTTTAATTTTAATAATGGTGTTTCAGAGTAGGCAGTTACTTTATGGTCTTTATTCGATGGTTATTTATATACGCTTACAGAAGTAACTCATGCATCAGAAATATCACCATAGAGATTATTTCTATGTAGCATTCGCTCAATTGCAACTAAACTGAAGAAGTGAAAAGATTTGATGTTTATGAGCAGTTAATAAGTGTTTCACATGAGTGACATAATAGTAGCAATATATACATATGCTTTATCGCTTTATCATATTCAGACCAACCGCAAGCTATTTTGTCTTTAGAATATAACATACAACAGCGCTTTATGAATTTAAGTACAAGTTGCAATTAATTAGGATTATATTGCTGTTTCTTTTATCATACAAATACAGTTTACATTCCAAATTGTAAAACCATTTACATTCATGAGAGATGGCTCTCAACAAATCTCCAAAATATTACTTGATAAAATATTATATATATAAGGGAGTCAACCACCGCCAACATTGCTTGTTAATTACTATATGGTGTTGTAACGGTCGTCAGTGACATAGTGGTTAGTTTTTATGATCGGAGGCCGCACGGGGCAGTGACTATTGATAACAACTGGTGCTCATGGCACATTCCCCATCTGGACCAAACAGCTCATTTCCATGTGGTAGAAAGATTGTGCTTTGACGCAAAACATGGTATGTTCACTATGTTACTAACAGGCCCTACAAAAGCATATACTTGGTTTAGAAGAAACTTTATTGATGACAGACTCCCTTTAATTGAAAATTAGCCTATCTGTAAATAGGAACTTTGTTTTGACTTCCCTTTTTGTGTTCCCCTTGCTGATTTCCCCCTGGCTGTCCGATATATTACAGTTTTCTGCAAACTTGCTTTCCCTGGCTACTGGAATTAGATGTGGTATTAACATGGATATATAATCTGTCAACACTTCTATTCAGTGAGAATAACTATATCAGACCACCATAAAATCAAGGAGATGTATCACACCCGTTGCGCCACATGTGTGATACATCTCCTTGAATTTATAGTGGTCTGACATAGTTATTCTCACTGAATCCGGGCCTGGAAAGGGAATGGGCCAGCTGGAGATGGCTGGGGCCCCAGATCACCATTGTAGCGGTCAGGGAAAGCCTGATTCCTCAAACGCTATACATATTGTTAATGTAAACATGCATGCCTGGGGAGGTGACTAAAAATAATGTATACTTCTACTCGCTTCCCCTGGGCTTCTGACAGTCCTCAGCAGCCTCTCAGTGGCTCTTCTACCCTGTCACTTGAAGCAGCTCTAGGGGGGCTCTTGGGAGCATTTTATACTGTGTGGGGCCACTGTGGAGCATATAATACTGTGTGGGGGCCACTATGGAGGATATAATACTATGTGGCGGACACTGTGGGGCATATTATATTATGTGTTGTCCACTGGGGAACATATAATACTGTGTGGAGCCCCTTTTCACATCACATGCTATCTGTTTTATAGCAACCATGCACTATTATTACAGGCTGTAACATTGCATGGTGATTATTAAACAGATACTGTGCAATGTAAATAGTGAAGGAGTCATGGTGCTCGCAAAAGTATCACTGTACCTTCAGTTGATCAGCACAGGCCAAAGGTGTTGGATCCTAACTGATCTCTTACACCTCTTGGACAGTTAGGACCCTGCTGATCAGCTGTTTCCCACAGCACACAGCTCGCCAGTATTGTGTCCATGCTGGGCGCTGCACACTCACTGTATTCTTGATAACTGGAGTCATGGGTACTAAAGCTGTATCCCTTTCAAGTGTCTGAGATACCACTGCAGCACCCGTAACCATCACTATCAATTCACTGTAGGGAGAAGGTTGGAGGCCCCGGACAAAAAGTTTATACCTGGGCCCACATGTCTTTAGTTACGACATTGACATCCAAATTAAGCAGAAACTATAGCTAGAAATATAGTTTTTTGTATCTAGATTCTAGAACATTGTGCCCTACTTTTGTAACACTGAATATTTTTGTTACAGCTTGGCCACAAAGCCTCTACAAGAAAGTACAACAAGAAAGGACTCCTAGCAATCCACTGTGCGGCTATGCAGGGGCGGAAAGATGCTCTACAAGCATTGATAGAATCTTACCCCCAAATGAGAGAATTTCTTAGTGACCATCATACCAAAAGAGACACCCCCAGCTTGCCGTATCTTGCCCTGGCTAATGGCCACCTGGAAAGTGCTAAGTGGTGAGAGATGGCAGTACAAACTCTAATTATACTGCATTATGGATAATATACTATTATGGTTTCGATACGCATCTCATGAAAGGAATTACCAATTTCACCACTCCATAAAACTCTGATTATTTATAAAGTCTGTCAGACAAATGTAGAAAACCAATTTATATTTTTGGGATTTTATGGCTTGGGGCTTTAACGGATCACTGAAAAACCCAGAGGGCATTGAGGTGTCAGTAAATAAAATAATATGATACTTACCCATCACATCTGCGTTTGGTAATCCGTTCGGGGAGTACGCATGGGGACCCCCCGAACGGACTACCAAACGCATTTGCAAGCAGTGTGCCATTGAAAGTACACAGACCCCATAGACTATAATGGGGTCCTGTGTTTGCCGTGAGATTTCCCACATGAGTCATGTGGACAGGAAAGTAGGCTGTGATCTAGTTTCCTGTCTGCATGTTTCCTGTGGAGATTTTGTGGCAAGCACATGGAACCCATTATAATCTATGGGGTCCATGTGCTTTCACTGGCACACCGCTTGCCAGTGTGTTTGGTAGTCCGTTCAGGGGGTTCCCGTGTGGATTACTAATGCAGATGCGAACAAGGCCTTACCCATGCTCCTATGTTCAGATGTTTCATCCTCTGTTCCATTCAGAAGAGTGGTCTTATAGGTATATAATGCATTCTGCCTGCAAATGCATAGATATGGCACAGCCCATGAACATTCTGTTCCCGAAATACAAGCTAATTCTTTTATTTTATTCTATTTCTGAATTGACTCTTTAAAAATGTACCTAATAAAGATCAGGCATAGACCGTCAGCCTAATGTTTTAGTAGAGTGAGATAGTTGGTTGGTGCAGGGTTGGAGTCTTGGGACGTGTGTTTATATAATTTTTATACCCTAGTTAGATTTTTACATAAAAGCTATTAAAATGCTTTACTTATAACACTGACCACTGAGCCTCATTATAGACTGACACTTCCTGCTCTAACTACATTCAGAAAATAAAAGTGGCAAAAAATATATTCCCCTAAGGGTTTCCAAGGGTTTTAATTTACAAGGTTTTGAGACTGAAAAACTACAGAGGAAAAAAAAAAATCTGTTTTAATTTACTGCATAAGTATATAATCCCAACCATCAAACATAGAGGGACAGTCTGATAGTGTATATTAAACAGATGGTTAATTAAAATAAATGCAATTATCTTGTCAAATAGAACTATTGGTTCTTGTTCTGACTGTAGCACATCTAATTTTGAGTCTGCAACAGAACACTAGAATGAAAACTATTAAATGATCATTATACGAGTATAGCCGTGTCCTGAGGGTAAAACATGATTTCACTGTATGATAAATGATGGTAAATACTCATGTGCTGTGATTTTAACTGCTGAAAATGTTTAAAGGGGACCTTTCACCTCCTGGGGCATATGTGGTTTTATACACCGCTAGAAAGCCAACAGTGCTCTGAATTCAGCGTACTGTCTGCTTTCCCATTCTGTGCCCCCAGTAGCTCTTCACTGTCAGAAGGGCATTTCTGACAGTCAGGAACGCCCTTCTTCACAGTAGTACCTGACTGACTATCGGAAACTCCCTTCTGACTGTGAAAAGCTACGGTACCGGCAACGATAGCTCTTCACTGGGGGCACGGATCATGAAAGCCAATAGTGCACTGAATTCAGCGCACTGTCGGCTTTCTAGCGGTGTATAAAACTGCTTGTGCCCCAGGAGGTGAAAGGTCCTCTTTAATATTCTAGGGCTTAAGCCCCACTTTGTGAAAACACAGCTTTTCGCAGCATCTGGCTAATCCCATCCACACATCGCATAAAAAACCTCTGCAGCTTTGCTTTCAAAAACCCACGCTGATGTTTTCCATATAGGTATAATAAGGGCAGAAAGTCTGTAGAGGAAAACTCTGCAAAATTGCAATGAAACATTTGATGCATTTTTTGCAGCGTTTCACTACATGAGACCTTAGCCATAGGCTACATGTTGTGGAAAACCACTGTAGAAAAAAATTATGAAAAAATGTAACAGGAAACACAATGGGGTAAATTTATTAAGACTGGCATAACGTACGCCACGGGGACACTTTCTGATAATCCAGTGATGATCTGTTTCACCGCTTTCGAAACAGAACGCCACCATCACTCTTCTCCCTCCCCTATCCCCTGCAATACTTAACAGCCTTCCTGTGTCCTGAAAATAGTCCTCCCCATTTTCCTGTCTTCTACAATGGGCGGAATAGCTTAGTCCGAGAGACAGAAGGGAGGGTGGGCGGGGCTAGTAGTGGGTGGGATCGCTATTCTAGAGAGAGACATGGAAGGGTGGAAGGGGTTAGTAATGGGTGGGATCACTATTCTAATGAGAGACAGGGAGGGGGAGTGTAGGAGTGAGAGGAGGGGGGAGGAGCTGAGTGAGAGGGAGTTAGTGCAGCAGCTTCACAGGAAATATGCACATCAGGAAGTAACAGCATGTAAACAAACACATAAGATGCATCAGCAACCAGGATCACCCAGAAATCACTCCAAACCCTTCTAAAGGAATATGGGTATAGTTCTAAATTCATTACTAGTACTCTCAGACCTTTAGTAAAAAAAAATTAAAAAAATTCTACCCAGAAAACCCCTGCGCTTCCTCAAACACACGTCTTTGAAAATTCTGCTTTTTCTGTAGTGTGTGCATGAGATGAAACAAAATTTCAATCAGTTTGCCAGAACTATAAGGCTGAGGCCCCACGTTGTGGAAACACAGCTTTTTTTGTTACAGATTTTGCTGCCGTTTTTTGAGCCAAAACCAGGAGTGGATTGAGCAGAAGGTAGAAGCATAAGAGCTTCCTGTATATTTCCAATTCATTTTGTAGCCACTCCTGAGGAAAAAAAAAATGCAGCAAAATTTGCAAAAAAAACCTCTGTCTCTCCACAATGTGGAGCCTTAGCCTTTTTCTCGCCTGCATTTCTGCAATAACCAAAACTGCTGCGTTTCCACAACGTGTGGCTTCAGTCCAACATGGATAAATTTAATGAGTAATTGCTACAGAGCCATAGATCAGAGAACAAAAGGAGAATTAACCCTTACTTCACATACATCAAAGGGTAATGTGGCTGCATGCACCTGACGCTTCCGTTAGTATTATCAAGGCAACCTGAATGGCTGTTGGTAGGTTCATTACATAAATCAAAAAATTTTGGTTAAATTTCCACTATGAAGCTGTATGTTGTAGTAAGTTTCCATGCCCATGCCATAATGTTGCACCTATTGATTATATAAGAACAATCTGCAATTTTATCAAAATATATTAATGACCATCTTTTTTTTTTTTTTTTTAGGTTAATTTCAAATGAGTTTAATTTTACAGCTGGTGAAGATGTGGATTTACTTTTTTACATTATTAGCAATATGGATAAAAAGTAAGCAGATTTTTCAATGATCACTCACTGTTTGCCTCTTTTATCAATTTGATTTTTATTATATCATAAGCTCTAGGACAATTCTAAACTCTATGTCTTGTATTCAGAAGTACCATTTTAGGCTAAGGTAGGTCCCAGAAAAAAGTGCAGCATGAAAAAACGCGTTGGTATTTGCTTCAATGATACCTATAGGGAAATGGACAATGTTTCCATATACCATATATAATTGACATGCTGTGATTTACAAAAACCGCAATGGTTTTGGAAATCGAAGTATATCCGCTACGTGTATTTTTCCCCATTGTGTGGATGGGATTCCGTAGAATCTTACAAGAACTGTTAAACGCCACTGTTTTTCCATGGTGTTCCCCTGCATCCTATCCATGGTGTTTACACCACGTGGTGCTCTAAAGTTAAAGGGGTATTCCCATGTACATAATCATATCTATATTTGTAGATAATTAAAACTTAAACATTTTTGCAAATAAGTATTTAAAAATTCTGCATAGTTTTAAAGATTCTCTCTAACTTTCTTAGTGGTGACAGTCTGTTGTCTTGACCAGTTGCCAATGGATACGATCACAAATGCCACAACTTTCTATGGTCTGAGACTTGTCAGGAACCCAGCCATGATTTTCTTATTGTAGCTGGTTATCACACAGGGATACTACATATATGAGAAGATATTCCGGCCACAATAAGGAAATCATGGCTGATTTTCTCACCTTAGAAAGTTCCTGCATTCATGGTCATATCCACTGGCAACCGATCAAGACAACAGACTGTGACCACAAGATATTTAGAGAAAATCTTTAAAACTCTGCAAAATGTTTAATTACTTATATTTGTAAAAATGTTTAACTTTGAATTATCTACAAATTTATAAATAGTTATGTACATGGAATACCCCTTTAAGGCTTTTTTTTTCTAAAACTAGTATTACATATTTGACTGCCATACACACAAGCTTGACCGTATTGCTCAGCTATGTGCGTGGAACTCACCTCACATTTTTTATGATACAGTGAACTCCCAATGGCCCAGTTGCTACTGTACTAAATTGATATAAATCTGTTAGTTTAGTATAGTAGTAATAGGGCCATTAGGGAGCTCACAGCATCAGAACCAATTATGATGCAGGTTTAATGCACATGACCAAGTGCGCAAGCTAAGAGGATTCCAGTTTTTAATGGAAGGCACCCAGGTGACATCCAAGAGTCTTCTGTGTTACATTGATTTTAGTGGGGGTTTCGTTCTGATGCGTTTTCGCAGAGCTGAAAATGACATGCTTCATAATCCTAGGAACAGAACTGAGCATTGGAATTTTCCCTCGGACTGCACACTCGGTCATGATATACATGAGTTCTAGCGTGATTATTTCATGAAGATTGCCTCATCCAATTGCATCATAAGTTTATTGTTGCAATTCCTTGAACAGTCACCGTCCAACCATGTGTCTTACGTAGACTTTTTCTGTTCTGGCTCATAGACGGGTCTGGAATACAGGGACCCCCGTATTATACTCTATGCCTTCACTCTATTTGAGCAATTTACTTAAAGGGGTTGTCCCATCACAAGGATCCTATCTATACTGCTTGTTAATGTGAATGTAAGACTTTTCCTAAATACATTGCTTCAACAAAACTGCTTTGTTTGTCCACTATCTTACTTTATTCATTTTTTTTTACACATCCCCTGACTTATCTGGTCATAAGTCAAGTGATGTATCTGCTGCTCTGAGGGGGGAGGGAGGAGGGGCTAAGTTCTCGGGAGTGAGCCTGGAGGGGGGGGGGTAGTTTACCCTTTGGGGGGAAGGGGCCACCAATACAGACCCGGCATCCACTGTAATAGAGAGGCGGATGCCGGGGACGGTTAGACGCCAGCACAGATGCCTGCAACATCACTATGCTCCCGCCCTGCATGAAGCCAGCAGTGGCAGGAGCGATGCTGCTATTCCGGGGGGGGCGGGGGGTGGGGGCGGAGGAGCATAATACAGCATCGCTTCTGCCGCTGTTGGCTTCATGCAGGGTAGGAGCATAGCGATGTTGCTGGCATCTGTGCCGGCGTCTGTGCATCTGTGCCGGCATCTACACTCCCCAGCATCCGCCTCTCTATTACAGCGGATGCCGGGTCTGTATTCACATATGCAAAGCCAAGCGGCGAGATGCCGCTGGCCCTGCGTGCACGCTCATAGATGGTGAGACCAGTCTAGCCTTCAAAATGCGAATACAGACCCGGCATCCGCTGTAATAGAGAGAGGCGGATGCCGGGTCTGTATTCGCATTGTGAAGGCTAGACTGGTCTCACTATCTATGAGCGTGCACGCAGGGCCAGCGGCATCTCGCCGCTTGGCTTTGCACATGTAACCCCGCCCACCAATGACGCAACAAAGCCGGAAGAAAGAAGAATTTACAGCAACGAAGACTGCTGAGTATGCGAAGTGGGAATACCCCTTTAACTTTTACATTGTCTTTGCCTTTGAAACACAATGGGCTGATTCACTCATTTACAATTCAGGGTTCTCTTACATGTAACATTTTAATCACAGCTTCCCTTGCTTTTTGAGCCTAAAACAGATCCCTTGAAAATGATACAATTTATTTATTACATGCAATGTGAAAGGAAATACATGAATGTGTCTGGAGAGTTACAGTACATGCTGAAGGCTGCATTTAACAGTATGTTATTGTTTTATTTCTGCAGCTTTTTGTGGATATAAACCCTTGCTAGACAAACTAAAGAATTTATGACAGTGAAGATCATTTTGACCCACAGATTACAACCGAAGAAGGGAGGGCGTCTGATTCATAGAAACTATAGGGAACGGGCTAAAGAGTTCAATTCAGGAATAAATACTCTCCAGTCTGAATAATCCGTGATCACATGAATGCAAAATTATTAGCTATTTTTTTTTATATCTTGGCCCAAAGAGAAATAAAATTGTTTACTGTAAAATCTTTAACTATTTACCGTAAAATATTTCAACACCAATGCCTATTTTATTATTTGCATCTATCCATACAGTGAAAGAAACGTGCACAGCATCAATTTCCTAATAAGTCAAGGCTTGAATGTGAACATCCATGACAAAAATGGGGACAGGTAAGAATTACTGTAATTAATTCCCTTCCTGATCATAGATTAAAAGGGTAGTCCACTTTCAGATCAGTATTGAGAGACAAGTGTTATTGTTTGTATAATGAAAAGTTGTACAATTCTCCAATATACTTTCTGTATCAATTCCTCAGTTTTTTAGATCTCTGCTTACTGTCATTCATTCTGCTTACCTCTAGTAGATAAAAATCAGTCCATGGTCATGTGATGTACAGTCCATGGTCATGTGATGAGCACACAGGTGCACAATTCGTTGCAGTCACAGCCCAGACATTGTTTTATGAGTGGAAAACACAGATTGATTTAGGTGATCTTAACCTATCTGTGGGACTGGATTGAAATGCTGGTCACAGATTTCCTTTAAATGTGGCAACCTGCAGCAGGCCTGGCCTAAATGTGTTACTTTTTTTTAGATAAAGTAAGCCAACTAAATAAGTGCCATAAACCTAGACTAGATACCTTGGCAGCTGCTTTGAATGCCATTACGTTTGCACCATAAAAAAAAGTCTTTGGGCTGAAGCCGCAAGCAACATTTTACAGTCCCTGATTGTAGTGAATCCCATCCACACATTGCAGAAAAATACCGGCAGCAGAAATGCTGTAATTTCAATAACCTTTGCATTTTTGGAAATTGCAGCATGGCAATTATATCTACAGAAATCTAGGTATTATTGAAAACTCTGCAAACTTTCTTGAAAAAAAATGCTGCTGGAAAATCTGAGAAATTTTTCTACAATGTTTTTTCCCTGTAAAGCTTTTTGGCTGTGACCGCTACATGAGTCCTTAGCTTTAAATGTAGTAGGTGGAATATATAAAATAAAACTAGATATACTAGTTTTCTGCCATACAAAGAGGTGTAATTTTTGGTACATACTGTTTATGCATGTGGGGAAGGTAGTTCAGTAGCAGCAGTGATGCGGACCCAACCAGTCAGAGACAAGTACACAATATCTGGTGCAACACAGGTTTATTTGGAAAAATAGCAAAATAAATAAACCTTTACTTCATGTGCAGAATAAGCAAAATAAAATATAGCCATCAAACAAACCCTGCTCGTCCGAGCACTAACTAAACAGCGAAGAGCAAACTATATGTGTGGCTTACTATCAACCACATGAACAAACAAAATAGCACAGTATGGTCTCACCAGACTCTCAGTATTTCAGGACAGATCCAGGCGTCTCCTCTTGCTCCCAGGATCTGCTCTGAAATTTAGGCTTTGCAGCCTTTTTATGGCCCAGTAACAAGTTACAGGACTCTGGGACTGAGGCCTGCTCAAGAACCAAACTGGACCACATATAAGTCAGAAACCTGGGGAAGATATACCGGGACTCCAGCACTCTGCCTGTCATCTTCTCACATGCACCAATTGTTTAGTTTTTTTTTTTCCATTTTTCTGCCATTTTGTAAAATAAAATTAAGAATGACATCACAAAAACACACCAGTCTTAGTAAAACAACCGCAGAATCTTCGTGTAAGGGTATAAGGCTCACGTGCCCACAAACCGAAGTATAGACAGAGAGATCACTAAAAGGTATTATATTCCTGACTTGCAGTTCTCAAATCTAGTTTGACATATAAAAGAATATTAATTTACAATAAAATATTACAACTAAATCTAAGTAGCCTTGTAAATGATATGCAGTAAATTTATCATTTTGTTTTCCTTTATTGACAGCCCATTACATTTTGCTGCTCTCCATACCGAAAATTATGAGATTCTGAAACTGCTGCTGTCATGTAATGCTGAAGTCAATGCACTAAATAAGGATTTCATCACTCCACTATATAATGCCATCATTTCATCAAACTTTCATGGAGCTAAACTGTTGATAGATTATGGTACAGTATACGCTATTTATTATATATATGTGAACATACTGTAAACCTTGAATAGTAACAAATGTATTTTGAACAATTAGCATGTAGTAAATATGAGTATTCTATTGGCTTTTCTAAAAAATGGCTATTCTACTTTCATACAACCCTCATGTAGGCTACCAAATATGTTAAGGGAAGTCTACAACCTCCCCCAAGATATTCAGCTGACATGGCCATGTTACAGAGCAAATTACATTGCTACCCTTGTTATGGATGTCACTTTTTTGTAGATTTGTAGAAAAACAACTTTGAAGTGTTATGCAAATTAAGCATTTGGTACACTGGGGTCGACTTCAACTGACTGGTGCACTGTTTTTACACCAAGACCTCTACCATCTCCTGCCTGCACCACCCCATGCAGTGGAAGTTGATAATCCCACAACTATGACATAATCCATCCTAGTTGAGCAGCAAGTGCAATGCTTCAGGACCTGAAAGCTTGCCCCCAGTGCACCCACTGCCTCATTTACATATCACTTAAAAATACTTCATAAAAGTGATGTAAATACCAAACGTATATTGTTTAGCATTGTTATCTGCTCTACAATGTAGTGGTGAAAGCTGGATATGCTTGGGAGAGGGGGTAGACGCCCTTTAACACATTGGAAGTATAAACTTTTTCTACATGTAGTACTAACTACCTAAGAAGCCCTGGACTCAAAGGGAAGAAAGGCTTGGAAATGTGTACCTTTCTGTTTTCTCTAAGGGGACATTCAAGCTACCATTGTTAATGTCCGTTGCTATCTTTCGTCATAGGATGAAAGCAACATGCATTAAACTGTTACAAAACTTTGCTTACCAAGTTTTGGATTTTCGTAAAAGTTACTAAGACAGAACAGAAGTTATATAAATTTAGTACAGGTCTTTGAATAGAAGAATAAAAAAGTTGTGTCATTTGGAAGGCAGAGCTTAAAAACCCCCAAAAATACAAAGATGAAAATTGAGTTAACTTGAGAGTTAAAAATTTATAAGATAAGAATCTCACTGATCCCCCACTGCCTTTGTTCTTGAGTCTACTGACTATTGTGGGGCCTGTGCTGGCTGCCATTGGGGCTTTGTTATTATAGGAGCATGTGCCTAGCTGTTATTGGATAGTCTGCCTAGATATTATGAGGAGCTGTGACTAACTATTATGAGGAGGAGTCTGTTCCTAGTTAATCTTTCCTCCATGGGGCTCAGGTTTGTTCTGTGATTCCCTTGGACAAGTCAAAGGGTTTTTACAAACTTACTGTTAGCACATATACACACCAAAAAAAAACAACAAAAAAAAAACAATAAAACTCCCCTGACTAGTATACTAGTATATACATTTTTGGGCTTTCATTACAGGAGGCTGTGTCTGTGCACTATGGAAGAAACTGTGTCTTACTAATAATAGAGAGAGTTTGGCTGACTACTATGAAGGGGGTTAGCACACTGCAAAAATGATACATTTTGGACTTGTGTATAAAAAAAAAAATCTTGTCCTTTAAAATAAATAGATATAAACTATTACAAAATATGTTCTATGTAAAAACAAAAACAAAAAAAACACCTTTTTCGATCACGTTATTTTTTATTGCATGTCCCTGTAATGAAAAGAACCCAAGTTTTCTAATAAATAGGATATATGGACAGTGGCTGTCCCGGTGACTGGGTAACATGAGCAATTTGGATGCTTTATGAAATGATGAAATATTGTTACCTTCTATTTTAACATGTAAACAGGATGAGAGAAAGTTGTGTTCATCTATAATTAACATTGATGCTCCAGGGTAAGGCTGTAGCTACTTAACAACTGCTGTTTATAGTAGCAGCCTTGTGCAACACTTGTTGGGATGTATTACAATCACTTCAAGGCCTATCCTAAAATAGCTGACAAACTGTAAGCCAAGGGACTGTTTGCTTTTTATAAAGCACTACCTTTGTAGTCAATGATATGTAACATTCAAAGAATCCTCCATAGATTAGTAATGATTAGAGATGAGCGAACACTAAAATGTTCGAGGTTCGAAATTCGATTCGAACAGCCGCTCAATGTTCGTGTGTTCGAACGGGTTTCGAACCCCATTATAGTCTATGGGGAACAGATACTCGTTAAGGGGGAAACCCAAATCCGTGTCTGGAGGGTCACCAAGTCCACTATGACACCCCAGGAAATGATGCCAACACCTCTGGAATGACACTGGGACAGCAGGGGAAGCATGTCTGGGGGCATCTAACACACCAAAGACCCTCTATTACCCCAACATCACAGCCTAACAACTACACACTTTACACACTCAATACCACCTCTCTGACAGTAGGAAAACACCTTGAAACATGTGTATTTGGCACTTGCAGTGAGGAGAGCTTGTCACCAGCAGTGAATTTGGCCCTTGTAGTAAGTTGAGGTTGGCACCAACATTTGTTTTGAAAATCAGGGTGGATTGAGCCTCTAACCAGCAGAGTTTGGGCAAATTCATGGTGGAGGGAGCCTCTAAACACCCCAGTTTGGGCAAATTCATGGTGGAGGGAGTCTCTAAAAACCCCAGTTTGGACCAATTCATGGTGGAGGGAGCCTCTAACCAGCCCAGTTTGGGCAAATTCATGGTGGAGGGAGCCTCTAAAAAACCCAGTTTGGACCAATTCATGGTGGAGGGAGCCTCTAACCAGCCCAGTTTGGGCAAATTCATGGTGGAGGGAGCCTCTAACCAGCCCAGTTTGGACCAATTAATGGTGGAGGGAGCCTCTAACCAGCCCAGTTTGGACCAATTAATGGTGGAGGGAGCCTCTAACCACCCCAGTTTGGACCAATTCATGGTGGAGGGAGCCTCTAAACAGCCAAGTTTGGACCAATTCATGGTGGAGGGAGCCTCTAAAAACCCCAGTTTGGACCAATTCATGGTGGAGGGAGCCTCTAACCAGCCCAGTTTGGGCAAATTCATGGTGGAGGGAGCCTCTAAACAGCCCAGTTTGGGCAAATTCATGGTGGAGGGAGCCTCTAACCAGCCCAGTTTGGACCAATTAATGGTGGAGGGAGCCTCTAACCAGCCCAGTTTGGACCAATTCATGGTGGAGGGAGCCTCTAAACAGCCAAGTTTGGACCAATTCATGGTGGAGGGAGCCTCTAAAAACCCCAGTTTGGACCAATTCATGGTGGAGGGAGCCTCTAACCAGCCCAGTTTGGGCAAATTCATGGTGGAGGGAGCCTCTAAACAGCCCAGTTTGGGCAAATTCATGGTGGAGGGAGCCTCTAACCAGCCCAGTTTGGACCAATTAATGGTGGAGGGAGCTTCTAAACAGCCAAGTTTTGGGAAATTCATGGTGGAGGGAGCCTCTAACCAGCCCAGTTTGGACCAATTCATGGTGGAGGGAGCCTCTAAACAGCCCAGTTTGGGCAAATTCATGGTGGAGGGAGCCTCTAAAAAACCCAGTTTGGACCAATTCATGGTGGAGGGAGCCTCTAACCAGCCCAGTTTGGACCAATTAATGGTGGAGGGAGCCTCTAAACAGCCAAGTTTGGACCAATTCATGGTGGAGGGAGCCTCTAAAAACCCCAGTTTGGACCAATTCATGGTGGAGGGAGCCTCTAACCAGCCCAGTTTGGGCAAATTCATGGTGGAGGGAGCCTCTAAACAGCCCAGTTTGGGCAAATTCATGGTGGAGGGAGCCTCTAACCAGCCCAGTTTGGACCAATTAATGGTGGAGGGAGCCTCTAACCAGCCCAGTTTGGACCAATTAATGGTGGAGGGAGCCTCTAACCAGCCCAGTTTGGACCAATTAATGGTGGAGGGAGCCTCTAAACAGCCAAGTTTTGGGAAATTCATGGTGGAGGGAGCCTCTAACCAGCCCAGTTTGGACCAATTCATGGTGGAGGGAGCCTCTAAACAGCCCAGTTTGGGCAAATTCATGGTGGAGGGAGCCTCTAAAAAACCCAGTTTGGACCAATTCATGGTGGAGGGAGCCTCTAACCAGCCCAGTTTGGACCAATTAATGGTGGAGGGAGCCTCTAAACAGCCAAGTTTGGACCAATTCATGGTGGAGGGAGCCTCTAAAAACCCCAGTTTGGACCAATTCATGGTGGAGGGAGCCTCTAACCAGCCCAGTTTGGGCAAATTCATGGTGGAGGGAGCCTCTAAACAGCCCAGTTTGGGCAAATTCATGGTGGAGGGAGCCTCTAACCAGCCCAGTTTGGACCAATTAATGGTGGAGGGAGCCTCTAACCAGCCCAGTTTGGACCAATTAATGGTGGAGGGAGCCTCTAACCAGCCCAGTTTGGACCAATTAATGGTGGAGGGAGCCTCTAACCACCCCAGTTTGGACCAATTCATGGTGGAGGGAGCCTCTAACCAGCCCAGTTTGGACCAATTCATGGTGGAGGGAGCCTCTAAAAAACCCAGTTTGGACCAATTCATGGTGGAGGGAGCCTCTAAACAGCCCAGTTTGGGCAAATTCATGGTGGAGGGAGCCTCTAAAAAACCCAGTTTGGACCAATTTATGGTGGAGGGAGCCTCTAACCAGCCCAGTTTGGACCAATTAATGGTGGAGGGAGCCTCTAACCAGCCCAGTTTGGACCAATTCATGGTGGAGGGAGCCTCTAAACAGCCCAGTTTGGGCAAATTCATGGTGGAGGGAGCCTCTAAAAAACCCAGTTTGGACCAATTCATGGTGGAGGGAGCCTCTAACCAGCCCAGTTTGGACCAATTAATGGTGGAGGGAGCCTCTAAACAGCCAAGTTTGGACCAATTCATGGTGGAGGGAGCCTCTAAAAACCCCAGTTTGGACCAATTCATGGTGGAGGGAGCCCCTAACCAGCCCAGTTTGGGCAAATTCATGGTGGAGGGAGCCTCTAAACAGGCCAGTTTGGGCAAATTCATGGTGGAGGGAGCCTCTAACCAGCCCAGTTTGGACCAATTAATGGTGGAGGGAGCCGCTAAACAGCCCAGTTTGGGCAAATTCATGGTGGAGGGAGCCTCTAAACAGCCCAGTTTGGACCAATTCATGGTGGAGGGAGCCTCTAAAAAACCCAGTTTGGACCAATTCATGGTGGAGGGAGCCTCTAAACAGCCCAGTTTGGGCAAATTCATGGTGGAGGGAGCCTCTAACCAGCCCAGTTTGGACCAATTAATGGTGGAGGGAGCCTCTAAACAGCCAAGTTTTGGGAAATTCATGGTGGAGGGAGCCTCTAACCAGCCCAGTTTGGACCAATTCATGGTGGAGGGAGCCTCTAAACAGCCAAGTTTGGACCAATTCATGGTGGAGGGAGCCTCTAAAAACCCCAGTTTGGACCAATTCATGGTGGAGGGAGCCTCTAACCAGCCCAGTTTGGGCAAATTCATGGTGGAGGGAGCCTCTAAACAGCCCAGTTTGGGCAAATTCATGGTGGAGGGAGCCTCTAACCAGCCCAGTTTGGACCAATTAATGGTGGAGGGAGCCGCTAAACAGCCCAGTTTGGGCAAATTCATGGTGGAGGGAGCCTCTAAACAGCCCAGTTTGGACCAATTCATGGTGGAGGGAGCCTCTAAAAAACCCAGTTTGGACCAATTCATGGTGGAGGGAGCCTCTAAACAGCCCAGTTTGGGCAAATTCATGGTGGAGGGAGCCTCTAACCAGCCCAGTTTGGACCAATTAATGGTGGAGGGAGCCTCTAAACAGCCAAGTTTTGGGAAATTCATGGTGGAGGGAGCCTCTAACCAGCCCAGTTTGGACCAATTAATGGTGGAGGGAGCCTCTAAACAGCCAAGTTTTGGGAAATTCATGGTGGAGGGAGCCTCTAACCAGCCCAGTTTGGACCAATTCATGGTGGAGGGAGCCTCTAAACAGCCAAGTTTGGACCAATTCATGGTGGAGGGAGCCTCTAAAAACCCCAGTTTGGACCAATTCATGGTGGAGGGAGCCTCTAACCAGCCCAGTTTGGGCAAATTCATGGTGGAGGGAGCCTCTAAACAGCCCAGTTTGGGCAAATTCATGGTGGAGGGAGCCTCTAACCAGCCCAGTTTGGACCAATTAATGGTGGAGGGAGCCGCTAAACAGCCCAGTTTGGGCAAATTCATGGTGGAGGGAGCCTCTAAACAGCCCAGTTTGGACCAATTCATGGTGGAGGGAGCCTCTAAAAAACCCAGTTTGGACCAATTCATGGTGGAGGGAGCCTCTAAACAGCCCAGTTTGGGCAAATTCATGGTGGAGGGAGCCTCTAACCAGCAGAGTTGTGGGAAAGCAGGGTGGAGGGAGCCTCTAACCAGCAGAGTTGGTGGAAATCAGGGTGGAGGGAGCCTCTAACCAGCAGAGTTGGGGGAAATCATGTTGGAGGGAGCCTAGTATTAGCAGAATTGTGCAACGCTTATGGTGGATGAGTATGAGGATGCGGAGGAATTGGAGAGGTTGAGTACAGACATGGAGTTTCATGTTGGGGTGCTTTACACAGGTGGGCACAAAAATGAAGGCTCTATCCAGTGGTGGTTCATTTTTATCAAAGTGAGCCGGTCGGCACTCTCAGCTGACAGACGGGTGCGCTTGTCAGTGATGATGCCACCGGCTGCACTGAACACCCTCTCAGATAGGACGCTGGCGGCAGGACAGGACAGCACCTCCAAGGCATATAGGGCAAGTTCAAGCCACAGGTCCAACTTCGACACCCAATACGTGTAGGGCGCAGAGGGGTCGGAGAGGACAGGGCTGTGGTCGGAAAGGTATTCCCGCAACATGCGCCTATACTTCTCACGCCTGGTGACACTAGGACCCTCCGTGGCGGCACTTTGGCGAGGGGGTGCCATCAAGGTGTCCCAGACCTTAGACAGTGTGCCCCTCGTTTGTGTGGACCGGTGAGAACTTGGTTGCCTACTGGAGGAACTGCCCTCCCTGCCGCCAACGTCACATGCTGGAAACATCTCCATCATATTCTGCACCAATTGCCTGTGGCAAGCATTGATGCGATTGGCCCTCCCCTCTACCGGAATAAAAGACGAGATGTTGTTTTTATACCGGGGGTCAAGGATAGCAAAGATCCAGTACTGGTTGTCCTCCATGATTTTGACAATACGCTTGTCGGTTGTAAAGCACCCCAACATGAACTCAGCCATGTCTGCCACAGTGTTAGTTGGCATGACTCCTCTGGCCCCACCGGAAAGTTCAATCTCCATTTCCTCCTCATCCTCCATGTCTACCCATCCGCGCTGCAACAATGGGACGATTCGAAGTTGCCCGGAAGCCTCCTGTATCACCATCACATCATCGGACAACTCTTCTTCCTCCTCCTCCTCCTCCTCCATTAAACGCAGTGAAGCGGACAGATGTGTGGACCTACTCTCCAGCTGTGACGGATCGGATGCTATCCCTAACTCCTCTGTGTGATCTGAGTTATCCCTGATGTCAATCAGGGATTCTCTCAGAACACACAAGAGCGGGATTGTAAGGCTCACCATCGCATCCTCAGAGCTCACCCTCCTTGTGGACTCCTCAAAGACCCGTAGGATGTCACAAAGGTCTCTCATCCATGGCCACTCATGGATGTGAAACTGAGGCAGCTGACTTTGTGGCACCCTAGGGTTTTGTAGCTGGTATTCCATCAAAGGTCTCTGCTGCTCAACCACTCTATTCAACATCTGAAACGTTGAGTTCCAGCGTGTGGGGACGTCGCACAAAAGCCGGTGTTGTGGCACATGCAGGCGTTGCTGGAGAGATTTTAAGCTAGCAGCGGCTACTGTCGACTTGCGAAAGTGGGCGCACATGCGCCGCACTTTCACCAGTAGCTCTGGAACATTGGGGTAGCTCTTTAGGAAACGTTGCACCACTAGGTTGAAGACGTGGGCCAGGCATGGAACATGTTGGAGTCCGGCAAGCTCCAGAGCTGCTACCAGGTTCCGGCCGTTATCACAAACGACCATGCCTGGGCCCAGGTGCAGCGGCTCAAACCATATTGCCGTCTCATCGAGGAGGGCATCCCTCACCTCGGAGGCAGTGTGCTGTCTGTCCCCCAAGCTGATCAGCTTCAGCACAGCCTGCTGACGTCTACCAACGCCAGTGCTGCAACGTTTCCAACTCGTAGCTGGGGTCAATCTAACAGCGGAGGAGGAGGCGGTGGCGGAGGAGGAGGCGGTGGCGGAGGAGGAGGCGGTAGAGGAGGAGGAGGAGGGGGTGTTCTTCTCGTGTCCCTGCCAGGAATGTTAGGCGGGGAGACGAGGTACACCGGGCCAGTTTGGGAAGCAGTCCCAGCCTCAACTACATTCACCCAGTGTGCCGTCAGTGAAATGTAGCGTCCCTGTCCGCATGCACTTGTCCACGCGTCGGTGGTCAAGTGGACCTTTGTGCAAAGCGCGGAACTAAGGGCCCGCCTGATGTTGAGTGACACGTGCTGGTGCAAGGCGGGGACGGCACACCGGGAGAAGTAGTGACGGCTAGGGACGGCATAGCGAGGTGCCGCAGTTGCCATCAGGTCCAGGAAGGCGGGAGTTTCAACAAGCCGGAACGCCAACATCTCCTGGGCCAGCAGTTTAGCGATGTTGGCGTTCAAGGCTTGCGCGTGTGGGTGGTTAGCAGTGTATTTCTGCCGCCGCTCCAATGTCTGAGAGATGGTGGGTTGTTGTAAAGAAACGCCTGATGGTGCCTTTGATGGTGCAGGAGAAGGAGATAAGACAGGACCAGAGGAGGATGAGGTAGAAGTCAACAAAGTGGCGGAGGCAGATGAAGTGGTGTCCTGGCTCGTCCTCTGGAGTGCATCGCCAGCACAGTCAGCAGTGGCAGTGGCAGAGGCAGAGGCAGTGGCAGAGGCAGTGGCAGTGGCGTGAACGGCAGGCGGCCTTTGTCCTGCCGTTGCTGCCTGCCACTGATTCCAGTGCTTGGATTCCAAATGACGGCGCATTGAAGTGGTGGACAGGTTGCTCTTCTCAGAGCCCCTAATCAATTTCGAGAGGCAAATTGTGCAGACAACACTATATCTGTCCTCGGCGCATTCCTTGAAAAAACTCCACACCTTCGAGAAACGTGCCCTCGAGGTGGGAGTTTTTCGGGGCTGGGTACGAACTGGAACATCTTGGGAGATTCCGGGTGTGGCCTGGCTTCGCCTAAGCTGCTGACCTCTGCCTCTGCCTCTAGCTACCCTTTTTGGTGCTGCACCTGCCTCAACATCCACACTACTTTCCCCGCTTGACATCCCCCCTGTCCAGGTCGGGTCAGTGTCCTCATCATCCACCACTTCCTCTTCCAACTCCTGTCTCATCTCCTCCTCCCGCACAATGCGCCGGTCAACTGGATGCCCTGACGGCAACTGCGTCACATCATCGTCGATGAGGGTGGGTTGCTGGTCATCCACCACCAAATCGAACGGAGATGGAGGAGACTCTAGTGTTTGAGCATCTGGACACAGATGCTCCTCTGTTAGGTTCGTGGAATCGTGACGTGGAGAGGCAGGTTGAGGGACAATGAAAGGAGCGGAGAACAGCTCTGGGGAGCAGGGACAGTTTGGGTTATTGTTCTGTAAAGCTTCGGAATTTTGGGAGGAAGGAAGACAAGACTGTTGGGTAATAGGAGGAGAGGAGGCAGAGTCTGACTGGCTGCTGGACAATGTGCTGTAAGCGTTCTCTGACAGCCATTGCAAGACCTGTTCCTGGTTCTCGGGCCTACTAAGGTTTGTACCCTGCAGTTTAGTTAATGTGGCAAGCAACCCTGGCACTGTGGAGTGGCGCAATGCTTGCTGCCCCACAGGAGTAGGCACGGGACGCCCTGTGGCTTCACTGCTACCTTGCTCCCCAGAACCATTCCCCCGACCTCGCCCACGGCCTCGTCCACGTCCCTTTCCGGGAGCCTTGCGCATTTTGAATTCCTAGTTAGAAATTGGCACTGTATACCAGTAGTAAAAATTGTGGGTGCACGTAACCCCAATATATTCTTTGAATTACCAGTCAGAAACTGGCACTATATGGCAGTAGCAAGAAATGAGGGTATTTATAACCCCAATATATTCTTTGAATTCCCAGTCAGACAATGGCACTGTATACCAGTAGTAAAAATTGTGGGTGCACGTAACCCCAATATATTCTTTGAATTACCAGTCAGAAACTGGCACTATATGGCAGTAGCAAGAAATGAGGGTATTTATAACCCCAATATATTCTTTGAATTCCCAGTCAGACAATGGCACTGTATACCAGTAGTAAAAATTGTGGGTGCACGTAACCCCAATATATTCTTTGAATTACCAGTCAGAAACTGGCACTATATGGCAGTAGCAAGAAATGAGGGTATTTATAACCCCAATATATTCTTTGAATTCCCAGTCAGACAATGGCACTGTATACCAGTAGTAAAAATTGTGGGTGCACGTAACCCCAATATATTCTTTGAATTACCAGTCAGAAACTGGCACTATATGGCAGTAGCAAGAAATGAGGGTATTTATAACCCCAATATATTCTTTGAATTCCCAGTCAGACAATGGCACTGTATACCAGTAGTAAAAATTGTGGGTGCACGTAACCCCAATATATTCTTTGAATTACCAGTCAGAAACTGGCACTATATGGCAGTAGCAAGAAATGAGGGTATTTGTATTCCCAATATACTCTTTGAATTCCCAGTCAGACAATGGCACTGTATACCAGTAGTAAAAATTGTGGGTGCACGTAACCCCAATATATTCTTTGAATTACCAGTCAGAAACTGGCACTATATGGCAGTAGCAAGAAATGAGGGTATTTGTATTCCCAATATACTCTTTGAATTCCCAGTCAGACAATGGCACTGTATACCAGTAGTAAAAATTGTGGGTGCACGTAACCCCAATATATTCTTTGAATTACCAGTCAGAAACTGGCACTATATGGCAGTAGCAAGAAATGAGGGTATTTATAACCCCAATATATTCTTTGAATTCCCAGTCAGACAATGGCACTGTATACCAGTAGTAAAAATTGTGGGTGCACGTAACCCCAATATATTCTTTGAATTACCAGTCAGAAACTGGCACTATATGGCAGTAGCAAGAAATGAGGGTATTTATAACCCCAATATATTCTTTGAATTCCCAGTCAGACAATGGCACTGTATACCAGTAGTAAAAATTGTGGGTGCACGTAACCCCAATATATTCTTTGAATTACCAGTCAGAAACTGGCACTATATGGCAGTAGCAAGAAATGAGGGTATTTGTATTCCCAATATACTCTTTGAATTCCCAGTCAGACAATGGCACTGTATACCAGTAGTAAAAATTGTGGGTGCACGTAACCCCAATATATTCTTTGAATTACCAGTCAGAAACTGGCACTATATGGCAGTAGCAAGAAATGAGGGTATTTATAACCCCAATATATTCTTTGAATTCCCAGTCAGACAATGGCACTGTATACCAGTAGTAAAAATTGTGGGTGCACGTAACCCCAATATATTCTTTGAATTCCCAGTCAGAAACTGGCACTATATGGCAGTAGCAAGAAATGAGGGTATTTGTATTCCCAATATACTCTTTGAATTCCCAGTCAGACAATGGCACTGTATACCAGTAGTAAAAATTGTGGGTGCACGTAACCCCAATATATTCTTTGAATTACCAGTCAGAAACTGGCACTATATGGCAGTAGCAAGAAATGAGGGTATTTATAACCCCAATATATTCTTTGAATTCCCAGTCAGACAATGGCACTGTATACCAGTAGTAAAAATTGTGGGTGCACGTAACCCCAATATATTCTTTGAATTACCAGTCAGAAACTGGCACTATATGGCAGTAGCAAGAAATGAGGGTATTTGTATTCCCAATATACTCTTTGAATTCCCAGTCAGACAATGGCACTGTATACCAGTAGTAAAAATTGTGGGTGCACGTAACCCCAATATATTCTTTGAATTACCAGTCAGAAACTGGCACTATATGGCAGTAGCAAGAAATGAGGGTATTTGTATTCCCAATATACTCTTTGAATTCCCAGTCAGACAATGGCACTGTATACCAGTAGTAAAAATTGTGGGTGCACGTAACCCCAATATATTCTTTGAATTCCCAGTCAGACACTGGCACTATATGGCAGTAGCAAGAAATGAGGGTATTTGTATTCCCAATATATTCTTTGAATTCCCAGTCAGACAATGGCACTGTATACCAGTAGTAAAAATTGTGGGTGCACGTAACCCCAATATATTCTTTGAATTCCCAGTCAGAGACTGGCACTATATGGCAGTAGCAAGAAATGAGGGTATTTGTATTCCCAATATATTCTTTGAATTCCCAGTCAGACAATGGCACTGTATACCAGTAGTAAAAATTGTGGGTGCACGTAACCCCAATATATTCTTTGAATTCCCAGTCAGACACTGGCACTATATGGCAGTAGCAAGAAATGAGGGTATTTGTATTCCCAATATATTCTTTGAATTCCCAGTCAGACAATGGCACTGTATACCAGTAGTAAAAATTGTGGGTGTATATAGCCCCAATTCTATTGCTAGGGGACTTGCAGGGTATTTCTGGGGTGAAGGTGGGGGGGCACACCGTTGGAACGGGTATCGGGGTATATATCGGGTATACGGGAATACACTGACAGTGTATTCCATTCAGGATCCTGGGAAAGCTGGGTTGCGGCGATTGAGCCCGTCAGTGCCACGTTACACTGACAAGCTTCTCCCTGGAATTTAGCTCTTATAAGAGCTGTTGGTTGTCTTCTCCTTCCTATCCTAGCCTGTCCCTGCCTACCCAGAATCTAAGCCCTAGCTAGCTGGACGGAAACCTCCGTCCTCGGTGAATTGCAAGCTCAGAATGACGCGAAGCTGGGCGTCGCTGTTCTTTTAAATTAGAGGTCACATGTTTTCGGCAGCCAATGGGTTTTGCCTACTTTTTTCAACGTCACCGGTGTCGTAGTTCCTGTCCCACCTACCCTGCGCTGTTATTGGAGCAAAAAAGGCGCCAGGGAAGGTGGGAGGGGAATCGAGTAATGGCGCACTTTACCACGCGGTGTTCGATTCGATTCGAACATGCCGAACAGCCTAATATCCGATCGAACATGAGTTCGATAGAACACTGTTCGCTCATCTCTAGTAATGATGTTATGGAAATACAACAACCTGGTTTCCTTGTATTAACTATATACACAACATGAGACTAAAAAGTGCATAGCACACAAATAGATATAATGTCTGCAATTATTACCCACCGATTTGTCATGTAGACTATGATTGTACTTCTATTATACTTCTTCTCAGGAGCAAACTTAGACTATCAAGATAAAAGCGGGCTTACTGCCTTTGACCACATCAAGAATATTGATGACTGGATTTCATGTGGAATTTTCAGTGATGATATAAATGAATTATTGCGAGGTATGACTATATATTCCTAGCACTTCAATCCAGAAAATAAATCATGTTCATTTATAAACTGATACAATGACGATCCTTGCTTTAAGTTACTAGGCAACAGCAAAGCTGTGTCTTGACTATTGTATATAGAAATGTTATGTAATATGCTACCTGAACATTACATTTATCCTGTACCTTTACATTGAGCTGAATGACCATTGACTCCACTTTAGGGATTACAATGCATGTTCCCAAGTGTGGGTTACTTACTATAAGACAGAACATATCAATTTGGTGATCTGGTGCCTACAGGTGCAGAGGGACTATGAATATGTGCATCAGAATAAACAGTCTAACCCTGGAAGCTGCAGCTCCTGAAAGAGTCCTTGAGAGCTAAATCTCAATTGTTATATACTCAGTCAAAACCTGTGTGTAAAAACTCGAGGATCCTGTTAAAATAAGAATATGACGTTTCTAATAAATTTATACTCACGTTTCTGTGATCTAGGGATTCTTAATGTTTAGGCTAAAATTCCCTTGGAAAAGTATACAGGACTCTGCTCTGGTGAAGAGTATCAACTACAAATGACTTAGAAGATAGGACCTTAGAGGCGGTTATTTTGCATTCTACCCAAGAAGAGCTGCCCTAAAAATTCTTATCTCCACAAGGGGCATAAACACCTTTTGCTACTATGTAGTCAACCAGAACATTGATCTGTACTACTCTGTACTGACATAGAACAGCTTTGAGCAGTTCTATCTATAGATGTTGTGGGGAAGGTAGCTCAGTAGGAGCAGTGGTGCGGACCCAAACAGTCAAAGACAGGGACACAAAGTATGCAGCAAACTGGTTTATTTAGAAAAAAAAAAACAAAACAGGAAAATAAATAAACCTTGACTCTAGGCACAAAATGAGAAAAACAAATTACAGCCTTATGTCAGGCAAAAACAAAATAAAAACCTGCTCATCTGAGTAACTAACTAAACAGAAATGTTAACCTAATTGTACATGTGGCTTACTAACAGCCACATGAACAAAACAAGTGCAATATTGCCTCACCAGACTTAGGGTTACAGGACAGACCCAGCCGCCTCCTCTCACTCCTTGGATCTGCACTGGAGTGCAGGAGCTGCAGCCTTTTCTAGCCCAGTAATGAGCCAAAGATCTACACCTGGAGCTGAGGCCTATTCATTACCCACACTGGACCACACAATTTGAGGGAGATATAGTTAGATTCTAGCACTCTGCCTGTCACCTTCTCACAATGTGTATCTCTGGTTTGGTTGTCAAGTCATGTTTCAAAGCTACTTAAAGCGGACCTTTCACCAACCCCACCAATTCAAGCTCTTCTCATCTTTTAATAGGCTAAACAGCTCTGATGGTTGAAATTTTATCTCTAGCCCACACCCTTCCTGAGCAAACAGTGAGGTTAACTTTGGGGTCTGGTATGCTATATAGACTCTCTAATGTGAAGTGGATAGTGTCAGGCAAGAGCAGGCAAGGTGGTGTCAATCAGAGCACCAATCAGAGGCACACAGTGTAAGAGTCATGCCACTTGTCTGCTCTTGCCTGACACCATCCAGGCACCAAAATTAACTGTACTGATTGGTCAAGAATGCAGGGGCTACAGACAAAATTCCAACTGTGCTGGAATCAGTAAGGAGACACCACTTGAAAGATAAAAAGAGCTCAGTTGGCAGAGGGGTTTGACTACAACTACAAAGTACTCCACCAATAACTGAGTACCTTGCATCCCTGAACTGAGCACTAGTCATGCAGGGACCATGTTGTTCCATATCTTTCTACGGAACCCTTCCAATCTGCAATTTATCTTCTCTCCTGTGGATAGTGGATAATTTAGTTACATTTGGGGACAAAACCCTTTAGCATTGACTTACAGGGTAGTTATCTATAGAAGGCATTAATAAAAATAAAAAAAAGTCTGCCATCTGGGGGAGAGCAATGTTGCACCCTTTAGACAGATTAAGCTGGTTGCTTAGAGGTACTTGAATGTGTACTTTACTTATCATATTGTCATTTTCTATGAAGAAGGTAATACAATGGAATATCTGTGATTAGTGACTATGGGTAAAAAAGACAATTTACCTATGACATGTTTTGTATGTAGATACAGACCTTTATTAGGCGAGAAGTGACTGTTAAATGACCAGAACAACAGATCTTAGTGGTGCCCACAACCAGGACCAACTGAGTTTAGAAACCTTCTGTTAGTTCATGCTGAAAACCATTGCATGCTATTTTTTCCATATTCCCATGATGAGAATTGATTTAACCACTCCAATAAATCTATTTTTCAGCTTATGATCTACAACAGTCTATTCAACTGGTTAGAAATGTTGCTGACCGAATAAAGAACAGGAAAGAAAGGACAACAGATTGTGAATCTATAGATTCGGAGACTGCCATAATTCATTCTAAGTTCTGAAGCCAATGTGATGTAATAAAGGTCAATACATTAATATTTTTACATTATAGTTTGCACATTGAATGAAGAGTTCATTTTCTTTTCTTTTAGAAGTATAGCAGGATGATTTTTTTTGTATAACAATACTGAAAACGGACTTACAATACAATATGTTCTTCAAAACATTGAGTCTATGTGATCAGTGAATATTATAGGGGTTTTCAAGCAAATTATATTGGTATTGGCGTCACTTGTTCTCACTTAGAAATTTTGTTGTGTGAATTCAGCCTTAGGTCTCATGCATACATGGGTACCATATTAGGAATCATTGATTCTGAATATAGTGTCATTGCATTGCTTTGGAACAATATATATTTCCATGGATGTAAATGTATGCTGTTTCTATGTGTTTTGTATAGATAGATCACAGCATGTTTCATCTCATGCCATATAGCAAGCAAACTGAGCCGTTCTCTAGAAGCTCGCAGTATGGTTCTTCTTTGCTCACTGTATTATCTGTGACGCACTTATATGCCAGAGGCCTCCGTTCTGTATAGTGTAGCAGATATCTAGCAAATGAACAATTGATAAAGTGTTTAGAAAGTTCCAGATGTTTTCATTGTTCAGTGGATACATTTAATGTAATTTTGAGCCCAAGGCCACACAACACGTACAGGCGAAAGAATTTCCAGCAGGGTCGCTTCAGCAGAGATAATCTGAATTTGGGTGTTTATTCTTACAACTCACCCGCTGCTTTCTTCTGCAGATCCGTGCAGCTTTCAACCTACCGTAACAATAATAGTTGAAACCCCAAAGTGTAAGTCACTTTGCCCTGCAGGGTTTAGTCACGACATGTAGATGAGATTTGTTTAAATCTTGTTCACAGTATTGTATTGCTATTGTAGATCGCAGGTGGCTCATCCACTAGGATCATGCAAAACTGCAGAAATGCTGTGTTAAAAAACGCAGCGTTTTACAGTACCTGGAAAGTGAATGGAATTCTGGCTAATCCCATCCAAATGTTGCAGAAAAAATCTGCATGGAAAAGCTGTAATTTCAAAAACACCCACATGTCATCTATACTGTCAGAAACACAGTTTTTATCCCTACAGGTATATGGGCAGAAAGTCTGCAAAGTAAAACGTTGCGGAAAAAATGGGTTTTAATGTGTTTTGCTACGTGGGGACTTAGCCTAAAGGTATTTTAGGCATTACCCTAGCATGTATCCACCTTGGCAAAAGTGAAGCTCCATTACTCTAGCATGTCTCCACCTTACCAACATACATTATTGTTTTATATAATAAACAGTAGACACTAGAGATGATCGAGTGGGTATTCGATCGAATACTACAGTATTCGAAATATTCGTACTCGATCAAATACTACTAGCTATTCGCAGTAAATATTCTATTCAGTGCCAGCATTGATTGGTCGAATGCTATACAGTGTATGGCATTCGGCAAATCAACGCTGGTTCTGCAGCAGGCTCATCCTTGCTAGTCAGGAGAGCTGGCAGCTTGCTGTTACGAGCGAGCTTACTTTTTCTCATAGGAATGAATAGACCAGCGTTGATTAGCCAGTGTACAGCATTCGGCCAATCAACGCTGGTTCTGCCGGAGGCTCGTCTGTGAGGAGGCGGAGTCTAAGATCGGACCTCCTGTGAGGAGGCGGAGTCTAAGATCGGACCTCAGCAGTCACCAAATGTCTACTTGGACAATCACTTCCAGTCATTTTCTATGTGTTGAGTAGAGGATAGTCGACATTATAAGCATTGAAGCAGCAGTGGCAAGGGATGAGGTAAGTAAAGTGTGTGTGTTTTTTTTTTTTTTAACCTAATATGGTCTTTTGCTAGAATACATATATATATATTCCCATAGAAAACTCCACTTATGTTTAGTAGAATCAGTTATTTATCCATTTTAATGTTCTCCTGATACAAATAGATGTATGGCATATATGTCAGGACTTTTCCTACTTATTAATCTTCACACATATTCATTGTTGGGCAATTCTATGTGATTCAATTAATGTAAAATTAATTTTACAAAACTAAACTGTCGTGTCAATTGATGAGACAGGCACCTTCTGCCACATGGTAAAAACCATTTACAATATAAAGCCCCTTTATAGCAGTTCCCTAATATACAGTACTTTTATGTAGCACATATGCTTCTTTTCCATGACAGAGCTACAGGACAGCGCTGAGTTGGCAGCCGCATAAGGTAAAATTCCTGCTGCTACCTGTCCCATTTACCTTCAGACACTCTGCAGCTAATAGTACTTACATATAAGAAATGTACGTACATTATTCATGATTTATGTTAGTGTTTCTAAGATCTGACTATTGTACATTACAATTATGCACCACCACGGCATACAACCATCCAGAAAATTCATCTTGCATCACAAAAGTCTATTGCATTACAAGTCTGAATAACAACTACATGAGTATTATGGTGCTGTAGTCTAAAATAACCATTTGATTTGTCAGAATCATTTTTAGAATAGCTCAAGCCTGAGTACCTACTGCATGATATCTGTTCTGAGTCAGATATAGTGAAGAAAGAAGAAACGTGATGATTCATACTCTGTGAAATAAGAATTGATGGATGGTTTATCTGCCTTTCAAATGATTGGGATTTATTCATTCCACAATTTGTATTTTACAGTGTCTGGATGAGAATACTGCACTGCTATTCTTCTAGTTACAACTTTATCAGTGTAAGTATTTTAGCTATGCCAGAACCTAATTGTCGCCTCTTACACTCCTATTGATATTCCATAAATATAACATAACATGCGGCATGTCATCTTCAACAATTTGGGATATGTCAGAGCCAACAGAAAGGTTAAAGAGGTTGCCATGGTTTTGGAGATTGCAGTTTTTCCCCTGTTTGCATTTTTCTGCAATGTGTGGATGGAATTCCCGTTTATGCCATGTGGGGCCCTGGCCTTAAAGGGGTTGTCCCATCTCAAGGATCCTATCTATACTGGTAACTTATGTAAATTGAAGACTTTTCCTAAATATATTGCTTTAGAAATGCTGCTTTGTTTGTCTGGTATGTGAACTTATTCCTCCCATTGTTTACACAGCATTGCAATAACCACGGACCTGTGAGATAGGACAAGTGATGTCACTCACTGCTCTGTTGACAGGACAACCAGTTCATCTAATTGCAGTTTGTTGATAAAGCTGAGTCTGTTATCTCTCTATGTAAACACACAGATAATACTGAGTCCATTGTGTACAAGTATGTGCATATTATCTGATCTGCATAAGTATTGTGATACCTCAGTGTCTCGTTCAGCAAGGGGGCGGGGGGAATAAATACAGGAAGTGAGAAGAAAAGACTGCAGGAAGACTGCTGAAACAGTGAGATGAGAAAACCCTTTTAGGGATAATGCATACAATTATGTCGTATAATATTTATAATAAATATTTATAATAAATATAATGGTGTCACTGTATTGAATTAATAAATACAGTGATATAACAGTACAGGGATAATGAACACAACAATGTTACAGTACAGGAATAATATACACAGTGATGTTACAGTGCAGAGATAATAAACACAGGGATAGTAAACATACAAAAAGTCATTGAGTACACATTGACTTGACTACATATAAAGAAAATACACGCATGAGCAAAAGGGTAACAATGTTTCGAACTTTTAACTTTCAGATTCCATATTTCACCATCCACTACAGCTTAGGACATGAAACTACCATCATTTTATAGACAATCGTCTTAGCTATCTCCTACATAAATTTGACTTGGAAATATTTAGCATATTATTAGTTATTCAGATTCTTGTCATGCAACTGCATTGTTACTGTTTTGCTCCTGATGGTGGAGATTTTTTTTTCTTCTTCTATAATATAAATTACAACTTGTTCTCACATTTCCTAATAGTGCAATAAGTTACTAGGTTGATTCACAAGTAAAGGTCACTAGTTCAAATCAAGGATCAGCCATGAAGAAGATTTCCCAAGAAAAGAGAAACAGCATTGTCCAGCTCATCGATAGTGGTGTGTCTCAGCCAAGAAAATTGCCAAACTGCATCATATGAGTGCCATAACAGTTGGAAGAATATGAAATGAAGTCCGTCCATCCATTCAAAAGCCATGGGGTAGATGTCCAGGCAAAATATCAGAGTCAACTAGTTGACTGATCACAAAGTCTATCAGTTTTGGCGAGACAAACATGGCAGTTAAGGTAACTCATATGTTTCATACTAGTGAGATGACATACATCTATGCACGCACCATGCAAAATGTGTTACACAAGTTTGGAATGGTGGCCCAAAAAAGATAAAGAAGCCTCGACTTCAATATCATCAAAAGAAGTATCAGCCTGAAAGTACAAAAATGGACAGTAGCAGATTGGAAACAGGTTCTTTGGAGCTATGAGACAAAATCAATAGACTGGGCTCTGATTGTTGCAAATGAGTCTCCAACAAACAAGGGAAAAGGGTGCAAATGGATTGAGAAATTGAAGGAACTGTAAAGTTTGATGGAGAAATTCTGGTAATATGGGGTCTCTACAAGACAAGTTACTTTGTACACTTGAGTACTATGGGCATGAGGATTTTCCTGCTGGCTACTTAATTGATTTATTGCTACATTCTGCGCACTGGCAATCTCTTATCTACAAAAGTAGTGGTGTTAAAAGCATACAGAGTAGCAGAGTGTAGGAGCAACAATTATTTGTGTCTTTTCTATCCCCTCTCCCCCCTTCATTGACTAATATGTAGAAAGTAACTCTGCCTGAAAAGTGGAGGAGAAAACTTTGTGAGATGTAGGTCAGAGAATCGAGCTGAACTATGGCATCAGGGCAAATCTTTTCAACTCCCTTGGCCACTGGACTACAGGACCAATTAACACAACATTACTTTTTATTTTACAGTGTTTTATAGGTTCAAATGGTTCATGGGTGGCAAGGCCAACATTAAATATATATGCAATAATTCAGTAATGTATAACTAAACTGACAGTATTGAATGTCATGAGATAACAAACTAGGAAAGTCTTATCTTACAGGATGCATGCAAAAGCTTGAAGTTGTTAATATTCACAGACATAACAAGTCAACAGAGTTCACCAGAACTAGTTAGCAGTTATTAGAATTTACATTACCAATCTGGCTATAAGGGAATTGCTAGTTGCTCAATTCCCTAGTGCTGCTGCTGCTGCTGGAACAGTGGAAGAAGAGAAAGACAGAGACAGTGAGCCCTAAACTTGACCCAGCCTCTGTCCCTACTTACTTGCCTCACTGTCCTAGTGGCGGGAGCAACTTGGTGATCCTTTCTCTCAGTAAGTGTACACAGTACAAGATAAGGCAAACAACACAGAAGAGAAGTCAGAAAGTCAAGGATCAAAGCCAGAGAGACAAAGCAGTACAAAATTGTAAACCAAAAGAGTAGTTGCAAGGGAAGCCAAAGGTCAGAGGTCAGGAAGTCAGAAATACAATAGTAGCAGAGAGAGGAGCTTTGCAGGGACAAAGTCTAAGGACAGAGTCACAATAGCCAGCAATCCTGTATGGGCTGATGAACTGTATGTAGGAAGTCAGGACCAGCCCCAGACTTGATTGGCAGACAGGCTGTCAATCACACAAGCAAGGCCAGATTAACTATTTGAAGAACAGAGGGAAACAAGGTGCAGGAGGTGGGTGAGGTAGAAATTAAATTACAAAGGAGAGGCAATAGAGCTGTGCTCATACAGAGCAACGAAAAACTGTAAGCAAAGAATCAAACTGAACACGCCCCCTATGCCATAGCATGTGAACGGAGGGTGGTGCAGAGAACTGAACAGCCAGAGACATTACAGTAGCAGCTGTCAGAAAGCTAAGAATCAAAATCTTGAAAGTCAAAGAGTGAAGAATAGTCACAGAATAGATTATTAATTACTGTTATGTATCTGATATTTGATGTTGAATTGAGTTTTTTTTTTATCTTTCAGATAGGGTAAAGGAGTTGTCTTGCTGGTATTTTTTAAAGGGTCATTGTCACATATGGACCATGCTAGCTTCTGATGTGGATGCGGCTGTAAGGGGTTAGATCACTCCACTCACTTAATCTTGCACCCACCCTTCACTCAGGCTGCAAAATGAGCAGAAATACCCCAAATACACACTGCCACCACCTATTGGATTTATAATCAGGATAGGAATCCTAGGCATGCACTAATGTTCCCAGCAGTCAGATGCAAACACACTTCAAAAAGGTAATGAATTCATTGATCAAACACAAAGTATTCTTAAATTTAACAATTTAATACCCAATCGGTTTAGTACAGTCAAACAAATGACACACAAGCAAACAGAACTAAGAACAGAAGGAGAAAAATATAAAAAAAATCTTATACATAAAGTTCTTTGTTTCAGGAATTGTGGAGGAGAAATACAGTTTATGTTTTTTTTCTTAGCTACACCTCCCTGCCAGAGTGCCTTACTTCTCCCGCTATCTCCATCTTAGAAAAATGGGGAATGAGCTGATGGGAAATTCCTGATTCACCCCCTTCCTCCCCTCATGACTGACCGAGAGATTGTAAAGCAATAAAGCTGGTTTTAGCTAGACATCTGACTCTGCACAGACAGGAAGGAGCATTCACCTCTGAGCACCCCTCCCATTTGTATACACACATACCAGACTGATAACACATGCATAAACAATACATTCACTAAGTATACATATGAATAATATAATTCAGTAATAATACTATAAAAAAGATAATACTTAACTGATGTTTCAATTTTGACACTTCCTAGATGGGCTCTACTTCCTGTTCCATCTTAACACTAAGAAAGTTAACGCTAACCCAGATACATTGATTGGCTAAATGATCATTTCCTGTGTTTTGAGAGGGATCAAGAAGTAGAGACCAACGTGTACACAAGGACTATAGGAGTAGAAGCCGTGGGGGATTGGTAAGGTCAGTACAATTTATTTTGGCATTTTATTATATTCTGAACCAATTTGGTAAAAAAAAAATTGGTATATGAGACTAAACAAATAACTAAATAATTGAGTATATATAAAAATACATCAAAAACTTTCCATTTCTCTCACCACACAGATTAGATTGTATAGTCTTGGAATGTTACTTGCAGTTTACATTTTGTGAAGCGGAGAGGGGTATAGAGAGAACCGCTATTTTTCCCCAAGACTGCTGCAGTATGCACAGGCGTTTAGCTTGTAGGTCCCGGACTGGAGTAAAGTTCGGGCCAGTCCTGGAGGGCAATCCACTCCTGGCTTGGAAACAGTCCTGCAGGGCTTTGTAAGTAGCACAGTTGTGCTGGTTAGGTAGAGAGAGAGGAGAGAGACTGAAACACCGACACAGTCAACCAGTCTGGGAGAAAGCTCTGCCAAAGAGGACACCACTAAAGAGCTGGGTATGTGCACTTCTTATTGATCTTGAAAATGTTGTTTGTTAGGAGGCCAGCGGTAGGCTGACCCTTGGTTAGTGAGGGAACAACCTGTGTAGTAAGCCGCCAGAGAGGCGTAGGGTTTTGTTTTCTTTTGTTTGTTTTTGATATGCTGAGCGGCTGAGCAGCACAACCTGTACCTTTAAACTTGTCTGCTGCAATAAAGGCTGATTTGAAGGAGAAACCAGAGCACCTGAATCCCCTGTACGTCACAATTTATATATGTGTAACCCCCTCACAGGAGTTACTAATGGTTATTTGGCCATATAAGTGCCTTACATGTTATGATAGTTTGTATATGTTGCCATGTTTATTCTGTATTCATTTGTGTAATGTTGTTAAGCTGTTGTTCTCTGGTTTCACTTGTCCTAGTGAGCTGTGGTCTCCATAGCAACACACACTATAGTGGGTGGATCTGTAGCTGGAACAGGAAATAGTCATAGCAGGGAGAGGAAGTAGTATTCTGTAAGAGCCAGGGAAGGAGAAGCAAGGAGAAGTGTGGCAGTGGCCATCTTGTGTTTCAGACACTGTGTTGTGAGGATTGCCATAGCAGCAGTAGCAAGACAGAGAAGCTGTGACAGCGCCCCCATCACTATCAGTAAGAGGACAGGCTTATATCAGGCTAAGCAGAGCTATAACCCTGGCAGCCTGCACCGACCTCTACAAGGTAGCTGAACTCCTGCAGTAAACCATAATCTGGATCTGCAGACATCTTAGACTCTCTGCTAATACAGGGGAAGGTGTCATCCAGCTACAAGCCACTGTGCCACAGCTCACTGCTACAGGACAAGTGACCAGCAGATGCCTGTTACAATAAAGCAGTGAGCACTTGTACTGATCCTGGCCTGGACATTGCCTTCCTTGCAGCTAAGCCCTGGGCTAAAGCTCTTTGTTGGAGTAGAGCACTGGCACCCACATCACCATCTCAGCCCAGGGACCAGCGGGTGTCTCAATACTCCAACTGGCGTCACATCTAACTGACTCTGCCTATTTCCCTGTGCACCTCTCCTGGGAGTTCTGGTGCCAATAAGGTCACCGTGACAGTCCAGCCTCCTGCACGGTTCTCCCGGGGTGGTCGCATATGTACTTGCTATAACCCGCGACTTCGTCCGCTGTCCCCTCACCCTTGCGCGAACCACCTGCAGTGCGGCCCGTGGCTCCCCACGGCCCTTTCCTTGCGGCCGGCGCTGGGCCCTCCCACAGCATCGTGGGCCGAGACCCCACGGCCCCGCTGCTGCACCTCTGGCCCTCCCCTTTCCCCCCATCCGTGCCCCTGGCCCTCCTCTTACCCCCCACCCACGCACCCGGCCCCCTTCCCCCCCTTTAGAGATCACAGTCACTTCCTACATCTACCCCTTCCCCCCACCACCACCTACCCGTGACCCCGGTTACCCTCCCCCCCTTTTCCACATGTGCAATCTGGCCCCCCTCCCCCCTACTTACCTTCTGACCTCTGGTGCCAAACCCCCCGCTTCGCGCTCCCTAACCTAACTACCTGCGCTGACATCATGCCTGGGCCGACAGCGGAGCAGGAGACAACTTTTGAGGGTCACAGTGGTGTTTTGGGATGAGTGAGACACTTTTAAAGTAGCCCATTTTTCCTTCCTGGCCAATATGTAGGTGTTTTCTATGAAATCCATTCAACCGTTCCGGTGTGATTGAGGAACAAACATCCAAACCCACAAACTTTCACATTTATAATATTAATAGGATTTTTTGCTGTATTTCTGCATATATCTCCATGGCTTGTTAAATACTGGCTCTTGGCCTTTCCTCCTAAGATTTTTTCTGTCTTGGAAAATATTCCACAGTCTAAAGGAAGGAAATATAAAAAAAGAAAATCTAAATTATTCATCAATCTGCACAGTTATCAATCATCCTGTGTGACACCTATGAACTTTGGATGTGTGTCATCCACTGAAGCGATATAATGTGTCTCTGTCATCTAGAAAGTACAGTATGTTATTCTAGCGTCATATGTCCTTATGTTATGTCTTTGCATTGAGATTGAACATGTGCGTTTTAGGTATTTTCATGCTCTGAAGAGATAGTAAGGTAAGAAGAAATCGAGAGAGAGGAACAAGACACACATTTTTTTAAAGGCAAATATGAGAGGCATGGTGAATTCCTATTTCCTATTTCTTCCAATACTCATGGGGTATAACTTGAAGATCCACCAATGCAAAAATCTATAAAAGCCCCTCACCTATCATGTCCGTTGTTATGTTTATAATACTCATGTCTTGAAAGGTTGCAAAGAAAGTATGACTAACTTCCTAGAAATATTCAGAAGTGCCTGAAAAACCAAAAGTCATGATCAAACAATGGTCAAAACACATGAATAGTGTTTGGCTTCAACAGCCAGAAACTAGGCTACAGAAGCAGTAGACCTAGCTCTTCAGATCAGGCTCTTCTTCAGTCACCAACAATCGAAAATATTCTTTGGACCTTTATTTAACCAACTTCCCTTTTTACCCAATGAATTTCTTTATTATGTGAGTGGAACTAAAGAAACCCCAAAATAACTTCAGTACGTAATTTTTCAAGGGCAAGAAAAGATATAGACTCAGAATGCGAGATTTTCTAGATTCCCTCCTTAAATTGGAAGAGCTATTAGATGCCCTAGCCAATATGGCCAAAGGTAAATCACCAGGCCCAGATGGTATACTGATGGAAGTATATGCACAATACCAGGATGTATTACTTCCTTTCTAGTGAAATGCTACCAGGTAGTGTACTTGGCCCACACTCTACTGGACTCCTTTTATGATGCAAACATCATTCTCCTCCTTAAGCCAGATAAGGATCCGTTAGACTGACTCACCCAGATCAAAGGGCTTTATGGCTGGCAAGTCCACTTATGATAAAGCTTAGACGGGTCCAGGTAGGTTCTCCAACTGGGGCTGCTGTCAAGCAAAACTGGTCCTAAAATGTTTTAGGTTTGGAGAACCATTTATTAAGTGGATTGCTGTTCTCTATCAATCTCCTAGAGCTGCGCTCTCCATAAACAGTCTATATACCCATACTTTTCTATACATAGGGGAATTTGCCAGGGATATCTGTTACTTTTTGCATTGTCGATAGAACCTCTTGTGGTCTTAAGGTCATGGACACCTGTAAATATCTGGGTATTCATATTTCCAATGACCATTGAAATTTCCTAAGTTTAAATGTGTATCCACTACTCAGTTATTTCAGAGTTAAATTTAAAATATGGGGAGCTTTTCCCTTATCACTTGCTGAACGAATTAATCTCATTAAAATGGTGGTTCTTCGCAAATGTTTATATATTGTAGAGCATGCGCTGTGTCAGTACCGCATAAGGTTTTTTTTAAACAGCTAGACTCCTTACTTACTTACTTACTTATTCCCTTTATTTGGGGGAGCTCAAGGTCCAAATTATGCCTTTCCACCTTACAGCGACCAAAAGAAAAGGGCGAGATGGTTCTTCCTGACCTCTTTCTGTACTATTTAACAGATCAACACCATTATTTAAGATCCTGCCTATTAGCAGACCCTTTACCTGGTCTCGGGGCACACCTAGTGCATTATTTGAACATATCTAATTTATGGCTCTTGTTACAGAATCCAATTTTTTATGGTGGCCTGTTATTGCACATTCATAAACTGGCAGTGTAGGCCTGGCAACAGGCTAAACGAATGGCGGTTTACTCTGATGTCCCTATTGAAACCCCACTGCAGGATAAACCAGGTTTGATCAACAGCTGAGGGTAGGGAGAGATGGAAAACACAGACCACTCCTATTTTTGCCTTTATAAACCAAGTTTGACCAACCTTTTTGCCCTTCCAGATGTACAGAGTTTAGAGTTGTGTCCTTGGGTGTGGTCCTGGTGATATGAACAGGGCAAACTGTTTTATTTTCCCCATACTCAAATTTATAGATTCCTTCAGATTAGACATGCCACATCCATGCAGTTTCCTCCACTGAATACCTGCTTTTCTACTCATATTGGGTTGCTCAGGTCTCGTGGTCCACGAGGTCAAGGTTCATGTCTCATTTCAGGCTTATATGCTCACCTCATACAGGACAAGATGTCTCATCTAGATGCACCTGCTCTGCTGAAATGGTGCACCCTTGTTCCTACTCTTACCGATGAGACTTATTCAGAACTCCAGGAATCATTGCAATAAGTAATCCCATCCACTAACAATAAGCTGATTCAAACGTATATATTGCACCAAAGTTATTTGACTCCTGCACATCTGCATAAAACGGGTGCTCACATCGTCCAAGGTGCCTCCGTTGTTCTGTTATATACTATGATTTTTGGTATATGATCTGGGATTGCCATTTAATTAAAGTTTTTTGGTAAGGGGTGGTGAGTCTCTTAAGAGATATACTTGTCATCCCTAAAATTTGCCTCTTTGGTATCCTAGATGAAGAAACATGGATGTACCACTGTAATATCTTTTTGCGGGAATCCTTGTTTTTAGCTAGAAAGGCCATTTCTGTACATTTGATGGGTCACTGCTAGACACTGCACGGTGTTCGATCGAATTGATATTCGATAGAATATCAGGCTGCTCGAGATATTTGATTCCCATCGAATAACACGAGGCAAACACACAAAAAATTTGTATCCCCTCCCACCTTCCCTGGCGCTTTTTTTGCACCAATAACTGTGTAGGGGAGGTGCAAAAGGAATTACGACAACACAGACATTGAATCAAAAAAAGTAATTGGCTGGCTAAATCAGGTTACCTCCACTTTATATGAATGGTCGATTTCAGATTCGGGTCATATGAGACTGTGAACTATGTGACTGTGAGACAGGGATAGATGTACAGGCAGGGTTAGCTAGGAATTAGCTTTATTTAGGTGGGAATGTCACTCACCCAGCTCTTTGGGGCTCTATCTCAGATGTAGCAGGGTCAGCGCACACTCAGCTCTGCTACATCTCGGGTGTAGCAGAGCTCAGCGCACGGCCAGCTCTGCTACATCTTGGGTGTAGAAGAGCTCAGCGCACGACCAGCTCTGCTACATCTCCGGTGTAGCAGAGCTCAGCGCATGGCCAGCTCTGCCACATCTCCGGTGTAGCAGAGCTGTGCGCTCAACACTGCTACATCTGAGATCGGACCACAATGGAGACTGCTGTGGACTGATCTTAGACTCGGCCTCCTCACAGACGAGCCTCCGGGAGAAGCTCAAACAAGCTTAGCACAGTGTCTACCCACAAACGCTAAAGTGGGAATCACAGCAATTAAGCCAGGCTGTATCTGCGCAACCCAGATATTTGCAGTCCTTGACCCCTGGTATAAAAATAACATCTCGTCTTTTATTCCGGTAGAGGGGAGGGCCAATCGCATTAGTGACTGCCACAAGCAATTGGTGCAGAACATGATGGAGTTGTTTCCATCAAGCGTCGTTAGCGGCAGAGAGGACAGTTCCTCCATGAGGAGAACAAGTGCCGTCCGGTCCACACCCACAAGGGGTACACTGTCTAAGTTCTGGGACATGTTAATGGCACCCCCTCGCCAAACTCCCGCCACTGAGGGGTCTTGTGTCACCAGGCGGGAAAAGTATAGGCGCATGTTGCGGGAATACCTGTCCGACCACAGCCCTGTCTTCTCCGAACCCTCCGCGCCCTACACATATTGGATGTCGAAGTTGGACCTGTGGCTTGAACTTGCCCTATATGCTTTGGAGGTGCTGTCCTGTCCTGCCACCAGCGTGCTATCTGAAAGGGTCTTCAGCGCAGCCGGTGGTATCATCACGGATAAGCGCAGCTGGCTGTCAGCTGAGAGTGCCAACCGGCTGACTTTCATCAAAATGAACAGCCACTGGATAGACCCATCATTTTTGTGCCCACCAGTGTCAAGCACCCCAACATGAATTGTCATGTCTGCGCTCAACCTCTACAATTCCTCCTCATATTCCTCCACCGTCTGCGTTGCACAATTCTGATCCTTCTAGGCTCAATCCACCCTGATTTCCCCAAACTCTGCTGGTTAGAGGCTGAATTCACCCTGATTTCCCCAAACTCTGCTGGTTAGAGGCTTAATCCACCCTGATTTCCCCAAACTCTGCTAGTTAGAGGCTGAATCCACCCTGATTTCACCAATCTCTGTTGGTTAGAAGCTGAATCCACCCTGATTTCCCCAAACTCTGCTGGTTAGAGGCTGAATTCACCCTGATTTCCCCAAACTCTGCTGGTTAGAGGCTTAATCCACCCTGATTTCCCCAAACTCTGCTGGTTAGAGGCTGAATCCACCCTGATTTCACCAATCTCTGTTGGTTAGAAGCTGAATCCACCCTGATTTCACCAAACTCTGCTGGTTAGAGGCTGAATCCACCCTGATTTCCCCAAACTCTGCTGGTTAGAGGCTGAATCCACCCTGATTTCCCCAAACTCTGCTGGTTCGAGGCTCAACTCACTCCAAGGGCCAAAAACACTGCCGGTGCAAGGCTCAACTAAGTTAAAGAGCCTAAAACTCTGCTGGTAAGAGGCTGAAGTCACCTAAGGGCCTCAATCTCTGCTTGTAAGAGGCTGAAGTCACCTAAAGGGCCTCAATCTCTGCTGGTAACTCAGCTTATGGGCCTCTAACTTAATTTGAAAGGGCTCACATTAAGGGCCAGGAAAGTGAATTTTGGAAGGTCTTACCACATCACACACACATACACACACACACACACACATACACACATCCACAATGACAGTTAAGGGTGAGAACTGTTGGATTTTCCATTGCCTATTCCATCTGTGGTTGTCATGGGCAACGTGATTTAAAGGGGTGCTTGTTAAGGTTTCATTAGAGTAAAATTTGGGTTTCTGTCCATCCAAATGGGGAGGAAAAAAGGTTTCCAGGTATTTTTCCACTTTCATAGTGGGTTTTTTGAGTGTGGAAAGTGTGTAGTTGATAGGCTGTGATGTTGGAGTAAAACTGTGACTTGGGCTTGTTAGATGCCCCCAGGCATGCCTCCCCTGCTGTCCCAGTTGCATTCCAGAGGTGTTGGCATCATTTGCTGAGGTGTCATAGTGGACTTGGTGACCCTCCTGAGTCGAACATTGGTTTCCCCCTAAAGAGTATTTTTCCCCATAGACTATAATGGAGTATTGAGCGGCTACTCAAATTGAACTTCAAACATTTCACTGTTCGCTCATCTCTACTCATGACCTATAGACAATGCCAGAAGCATCTTACTTGGGCCAAGGTGAGAAAGAACTGGAGTGTTGCTCAATGGTGAAAGGTGTTGTTTTCAGATGAAAGTACATTTTGCATTTCATTTGCAAATCAAGATCCCAGAGTCTGGAGGAAGAGTCGAGAACCTGCTGTACACAATCCAGGCTGCTGGAGGTCAGTGATAGTTTGGGGAGCTATGTCACCTGCTGGTTTAGGTCCACTGTATATTATCAGACCAAAGTCAGCGCAGCCGTCTACCAGGAAATTCTAGGGCACTTCATGCTTCCCTCCGCCAACAAGCTTTTAGGAGATAGAAATTTCATTTTCCAACAGGACTTGGCACCTGTCCGCACTGCCAAAAGCACCAATACCAGGTTTAATAACCACAGTATCACTGTGCTTGATGGGCCAGCAAACTCCCCTGACCTTAACCCGATAGAGAATCTCTATGGGGTATTGTCAAGAGGAAAATGAGAGACCCCAGACCCAACAATGCAGACAAGCTGAAGGCTGCTGTCATACAACCTGGTCTTCCATAACACCTCTGCAGTACCACAGGCTGATCCCTCCAGGCCACATTGCCGCATTGATGCCGTCATTCATGCACCAAATATATAGAGAGCATTTACTGGACAGACTTTTCATTAGGCCAACATTTCTGTGTTACATATTTTTTTTTACAGTTTGTCATATAATATTCTAATTTTCTGAGATAATGACATTTGGGTTTTCCTTGGCTGTAAGCCATAATCATCAACGTTAACAGAAATAAACACTTGAAAAAGTTCACTGTTTGTAATGACTCAATATAATAGATGGGTTTCACTTTTTCAATTGAATTACTAAAAAATAAATAAATAACTTTGTGATGCTATTCTAATTTATTGAGATGCTCTAGTAGTATTGGCCCCTCATGTCATTTATTCACTAAAACACAAGGGTCTCCATTTAGGCATATGACCTGGTTTTCTCCTTGAGCTTTGTTACCTCTATTCCACCATAGGTTTCGTTTTGACCATCATTGTTGGCATAAGATAAGTCATGGCACCTTCACCAGATACCTGATCTGGACTGATCTCATCAGGTTCACATGACTGTTCATGGTGTTGTTTTGTTCTTGTGCCACTGTTACCCTCTTGAGGATTTTGGACAAGCTACTTGTTTCTTAATTAGTTGTTCTGTTTTTTTGTGCATGATCACAATTGGGTGCAGACATTTTAGATTGGCTGAGTAAAAGTTAAGTTTTAGGTGTACCATTTGGAATTGTTACTGTGGAAGAACCTATGAATGAACCTACAAATTAAGGCAGCATGAAGGTTGAGGAGGTGAGAGCCTAGGTATGGGGCACAGCCAGGGCCTATCGTCTACATAAGCCTCCACTTCTTCTAATGGCTACTTAATAGTGCATGGGACAAATACATCATAAGCTAACAGTATACATGTTATCAACTGTACAATATACTAAAAGCCTTTGCAGTCACAGTAATTTAATCTAGAAAGACACTTTAGGGATGAGGTAGGACAGGAGATTCATAGTATAATGGTAAATCCAGTAATGTAAAGAAACAGGCTGATGCTATACAGTTTACATTAACCCTTTTCTATTGAATGTTTTCAGCAACAACATAACCTATTTAAAGGGGTATTCCCATCTACATAATTATTTTATAATTTGTAGATGATTAAAAGTTAAACATTTTTGCAAATGAAAGTAATTAAAAATTCTGCAGAGTTTTAAAGATTTTCTCTAACTTTCTTAGTGGTGACAGTCTTTTATCTTGATCGGTTGCCATGGATATGACCACCAATGCAGAAACTTTCTACGGTCAGAGAATCAGCTATGATTTCTTTATTGTGGCCGGGATATCTTCTGATACATGTAGTGTCCCTGCCTGATAACTCAGGTACAATAAGAAAATCCTAGCTGGGTTCCTGACAAGTCCCAGACCATAGAACGTTTCTGCATTAGTGGTCGTATCCATGGCAACCGATCAAGATAAAAGACTGTCACCACTAAGAAAGTTAGAGAAAATCTTTAAAACTCGGCAAAATTTTTGATTACTTATATTTGCAAAAATGTTTAACTTTTAATTATCTACAAATATAGATATGATTATGTACATGGGAATACCCCTTTAAGTTCTCACATATGTCCTAAGCAGTACTTTAAGCAAGAACTAGATGTAGTGTCCACTCATGTTATTTTTACCATACATTACTTCTGAATATATCTGGTATTCACTATTTCATTATGGACAATAATTCTGGGGGAACAGGCGATCCAGTTTACATAGCAGTACTTCATGGGGTAAAATATGTGGTACGGCGGCACTAGAAGTTTTATTTCTTCTGGATGGAAACTAATTAGAATAGTAGGAGATATAATATAATCCTACTAATATTATAAGTGTGAAAGTTTGTGTGTTTGGATGTTTGTGAGTTTGGATGTTTGTTCCTCAATCACGCTAAAACGCCTGGACGGATTTGCGTGCAATTTTCCACAAACATAGTTTTCCCTTAGGATTGAGTCACAGGCTACTTTTGGTGCCACTAAACAACATGGCTTCCTAGCAGGAGACTCACAAAAGCAGGACTCCTAGCCCCAGCTATAGACTCACACACACTGCCTGGCATTTCCTGCCTCAACCTGCCTGCACACTCCTTACTGTCTCCTCAGGAGTAGCCCTCACTCTACTCACTCACATAACACATCACATTGTCTGTATCACTACATACATAACACATCACATTGTCTGTATCACTACATACACAACACATCACATTGTCTGTATCACTACATACACACTCACACACACTGCCTGGCATTTCCTGCCTCAACCTGCCTGCACACTCCTTACTGTCACCTCAGGAGTAGCCCTCACTCTACTCACTCACATTTTACATATAGCTTTCCACTATATAACACATCACATTGTCTGTATCACGACATACACAATACAACACATCACATTGTCTGACACAATTCAACACATCACATTGTCTGACACAATACAACACATCACATTGTCTGTATCACGGCATACACAATACAACACATCACATTGTCTGTATCACGACATACACAATACAACACATCACATTGTCTGCCACAATACAACACATCACATTGTCTGTATCATGACATACACAATACAACACATCACATTGTCTGACACAATTCAACACATCACATTGTCTGACACAATACAACACATCACATTGTCTGTATCACGGCATACACAATACAACACATCACATTGTCTGTATCACGACATACACAATACAACACATCACATTGTCTGACACAATTCAACACATCACATTGTCTGACACAATACAACACATCACATTGTCTGTATCACGGCATACACAATACAACACATCACATTGTCTGTATCACGACATACACAATACAACACATCACATTGTCTGCCACAATACAACACATCACATTGTCTGTATCACGACATACACAATACAACACATCACATTGTCTGTATCACGACATACACAATACAACACATCACATTGTCTGTATCACGACATACACAATGCAACACATCACATTGTCTGTATCACGACATACACAATGCAACACATCACATTGTCTGTATCAAGACATACACAATGCAACACATTACATTGTCTGTATCACGACATACACAATACAACACATCACATCACATTTGCTAGCCCACCAAACTTTTTAAAGCACTTTTACAGTTTCACACGTCTGTGTCCGCCCAATTCTCAAATCACCGCAGACGAAGTCGCGGGTAAAAGCTAGTATAATATATACAATAGTCTGGTTATATACAGCTGTCCATGGTGCTGAAATAGGTAGGGAGCAAAATACACACACAGATGAGATGTATGTAGGACAATCCCTAGGGGTCAGTCCACACATTATTCTAGTCCTATTGTAAGCCCAGCCAAAAAATAATTGTCAAATAAACAAAAGTGGAAATATAAAGTGAGTTTCATAACCTAAGGAAGATGTCTGGAGTTCAATGAATGAATTTCCTAAGTAGGATATTAGTGTAAACCATTTCCTCTGTCTGGATACTGAGTAGACTCCAAGATTCCCTAGCCCTCATCGTGTCCATGTGTGCATTATGTATCTTACCAGTTCTCAGGCCCATGCATAATTTACATTTGTGCTATTCAGAAAAAAATGCCTGTTGTGCAGTCGCAATAATCACATGAATGAAATAACTATAGAAGACAGTATCATTGCTATAATGTATACAAGGAAAATAGACAATATGCCACCAAGGGAAAAGTAGAACATGTATGTACATATATATATATATATATATATATATATATATATATATATATATCATGGTCACGCCCACATACGCAGACCTATCACATTGGTGGGCTTACAGTGTTATAATAGAAAGATCTTTTGAGCAAGTTCTATGAATATTTGGTAATGGTAATACGGGCCGAGTGTATAGTCACCTCCAACAATACACAAATGCCTCATGTCTTTATTATGCAGGCACTGTATTTTACTGATAAAATTCTAACATAGTTTAATATTGGAGCCTTCCATTCATTTTACTAGGACAAGGGGATGACCGCACTATAACTTTTTGTTGCCATTTACCACTCACACATTGTTATGTCAGGTATGATTGTCCAGCTTCTTTGTGATGTAGCTATGTCCACTAGTTGTGCATTCTTAAAGAACCTACAACATTTCCTTATGTGAAGGGGTCGGACCCAGTGACTATTTCCTTTGAAGGATTTGGATTAATAATCCCAATAACACAGTTATATTCCCAACAACATGCTCATGCCATACACAAGGCTGGCTTTTTCTAACCATAAAACTAGACATACTGTAAATATAAAGCAAGTATCTCCTTTACGTGCCCATTTTAGAGGGAAATGAATGAGCAATGCCAGCCTTCCAGGGTATTGGTGAATACTATCCATATTACTGGCATCAGATGCCGCAAGGATAATGCTCTGAAGGACATTGACTATGAATGGTGTATCTGCTGTGTAGCAGCCATGCACTTGACATCGCATAGAGTATGATGCAGCTGAAGTGAGGCTGAGTGAAATGACTCAGATACCTTGTGAAGGATATTGCGTTGACTCTCTAGAGTAAGACAAGGTTAACCCTTGTGTGAAGGAAATGCTCACATCAAACAGGCACAAACATCTTAAGGCAACTGGGGATATCTGCACGCAAGTGAGGGCGGGATTACCTCAGAATTTATTTAAGGACTGGTTGAAACCATTGAGACAAGCCAGGGAGCAGAATGATAATAGAAGAACTTCAGTGGACACTTCCTATCATCTGCACTCACACTGATACAAGAGGATTTCTTACTAGTTTACTATATTAATCCATAATCCTATTAGCAGCCTTTTAGCCTTCAGTAATAACATATTAGTAAATATGAGAGTATCATTCTATTAGATTACAAATATGTAGCAAAGTATATTTAGCAAATATATTATTTTTAACAAAACCAGTGGATAACCTGTATTACCAAATAACACATACCGCAGTGGTCACACAACTTTTCCAGAGTCATGAGTGGCAAGTCTGTGTAGTCATGGAGGGTTACACAGGTTCTCCTGTTGCATTAATGGGGTTGTATTCCGACCTAGGAGATTTTGCAACTGGGACTTCTAGTAAAAAAAAAAAAATTGAGTGTTTGGTTTTTTTCTTGCAAGTCTCAGTCGCAGCATTCACTTACATTTAGGAAAGATTTGCAGGGCGTTGCATTGATCTTTGTTCATGCGGCAGAATTTGCAGCCCTAGCCTTCAACAATAATGTTCATTTGTTCCCTTGCAGTTCTGTGTTCTAGGAAAGCTGGGTGATAGTCAATATGCATGGCATAAGGATAACAAGAATATACTCAGAGACCTGATACACAAATGGGGACTAGTAGTTTTTTTTTAACACTATACGTTGCAATCGTAAAGAGCAGAATGCAATGTTAGAGATTAATCTTCAGATATAATATGTATGTCTATATTATAATAGTTCTTAGATCCCATAATATAGTGACATGACTGTGCCTGATAATACTGAATGTGCAGCACATATTGATACGTAGTATGTGTTATAATAAATATATATACTATGTATATATAATATTTATATATACACAATATAGTGTATTCTGTATTCTCCCTGCAGCTTGCCAGGGAGCAGCACTCATTCTCATGCAGCTGTCAGAGGATGCTGGAGCTTTAAGAGACACCTCCCCTCCTCTGCTCTAAACAATGGTTTCACCCGAGCTCTGCTTCCCATTGCAAAATTTGTAATGTGCCATTTTTGCCATGGATGCCTTTCCATTTGGGTGCTGAGAGGGGAGGCAGACATGCCCAGGTGCCAAGCTGCTTCTGGCTGCACACTCCTGCCTGGAGGCTGCTGCTGCTGCTGTGTCTCCAGCATATTGTGAAGCAGATCTGTGCTGGGATTGATGGGGACATGGTCCAGGAGGGATCCTGTGTGTGAGCCAGTGCACACTGCAGACTGATCTCATTGATCTTTTGAAGGGACAAGCTGAAGCTGAAGATCAGGTAATGGCATTGTCTTCCTCTTCTCAGCTCCTTAGCTCCTGCATTATTCTATTAGGCAGTAAAGTTAGGCAATGTATGCCGATCCCTCCCTGACACCAGACCTGCATGTGTATACATTCCATATAGCACTGGCTACTATAGAAATGGATGTAATATCACATGTATATTACTGTTGCATTGATCTATGTTTTTTTTTGCATTTTTATTACTCACTATAGTCATTTGCTTCAGTGCATGGAAGACATCGGGCAGGAGGGAGTTAAGTGGGAGGGGCGCTAGGCATGATGTAATGCAATTGAGACAATGGCAAGGATTTTCCTGCAAGAATTACAGCGTGCAGCCCTTACTATTGAGAGACTGTTACATGTATGTGGTGTGTATGTTATGTCAGTGGGATGGTGTCTATGTGCAGACTCTCTACTGACCAGGGGAGGAGCACAGACACATTGATCCCTTCCAGACCTCTATCTGCAGTACAAGGTGGCACCTGTGTCATCCTGACAATGGGATCAGGTGGAAGAAGATGCCAGGCACAGCAGGGTCACCCTTGTCTGTGGGGTGGCAGCTGCAATGCTACCTGGGAGAAAGGTGCACTGTGACTCCATGGTGTTTAGCACATTACAAGTGTCATAGTGAGGGTGTGGCTGCCCAGTCTTCTACCCAGGTGAAGGACTTAGATCTAGAAGAGTCTTGCACAAGTCCTGGTGTTAGTGACTCTACCTGAGTCTTCAGTCTACCTGCAGAAAGTACAAGACAGCAGTACAAAACTGAGCGTCCTGGCATTACAGGTATCAAGTGTGAGCTGCTTCATATCAAACTTGCTGCAAGAGTTGGGCAGAGCAGCTAGGAAGGTGTTAAATCTCTGTACACAAAGCCATGTAATCCTCCAATACCAATACTAAATTATTTAATGGCTAATTATGGATTGGCAGTGATATCGGCGCTCTCTTCCTGGCCCAGATTTACTAATATTTAGACAGAGTAAACTTAGACAGGCAGTCTGGAAATACAGTGACGGATCCTGAATGATAAATCTCGTGTATCTTTACACTGTCTCGTCTACATTTTTACCACCTTTCAGTTAACCTACGTCGAGCCAAAAATTTTCGACTACATTTTACATAATTTGCGGCGCATTTAAGCCACACCCCTTTTCCTGAGTATCCACCACAACTGTCTAGCAAGTTGAAAAATTTTAGCCCAAACCAGATGATCCAAAGTTTTGTCACATTGCACCAAAGATGCGGGAGATAGCGCCCTAGTAATTCTGGGTTGCCTGTCATTGTCACACTGTTGGTATTATTGACAGAATTGTTTCTCGTGAACACTTACTTTTGTCGTTGTATTTTGTAAATGTATGCATGTGACACCCACGTGAAGTCTTCATCTCAAATGCTGCTTAGAAATGGAAAGAGTCTCATGTAAAAACTCCCGGTGTGTTGCTATGGGGAACAAGCTTTTATGAGCTTTACCTAGAGATTGTCATAGAGGTCTTGTGGTAAATAGATCACTGAGAACAGATTTAGTCTACATTCACACAGAGGAATTTGGAGCAGATTTTGAGGATTTCCGCTGCAAGATACACAGGGTTAGGGTTCATTCACACGGAGGAAAATGGTGAGGAATTTGGTGTGGAAAAAAAAGCCTCCATTGATTTCAATGATTTCCTTTTTAAGTGCTGAAATTCCACACCAAATTCCTCACCATTTTTCTCTGTGTGAATGCACCCTTAGAATTTGAAGACCTCAAATTCCTCTTCGCTATGGCCGTTTAAACGACAGATTGATATATAGTTTTAGGAACACATTTAGTATAGCTTATTGATTGATATCCCGCCTCTTTCTGTGCTTAGGAGTCCAGTGGGTGGTCCCACAAACTAACAGCAGCCATTCCCGTATGACTATGTATAGGGTGGTGCCTGTCAATTACTGATAGGACCACCTACTGGGCTCCAAAGCCCGGAAAGAGCAGGACATTACATGTTATACTCTGGGCCAGATTTGGGTGAGGCTGAAATTGAAAATACGTTAACATGATCAATTATTTTTAATTATAATATACCATTTTTGATTTTACTTAATTAATTGGATGTAATATTCACTTTCATAGGGATTCAGCCACAGCCAGAGTGTTAGTCGGGCTGTAAAAAAATAGAAGAGTCGTCGTTTGTGCTTTGGCCTACAAAATCTAAAAATTCATAGTGTTCTGTAAAACCTTCAGAGCAGGTTGAAATCCAAATTTCGATATGAGAGGGGATCAGATTTGTGTATGATCTTTTATACTTGTATATACCTGTCTACATCTGCTAATCTTAAGAGATCTATCTGGGTGCACATGCTGCAATGAGGTGATAACCACATATTCTTATTATAAAAAGATGGATTTTTAGGTTATAAGTGACATATTTTTATCCCAGCTGTAAGAGCATCAATTGCTATAACATGAAACATTTAGGGCTATTTTAGTGATTGCCCCGTCCTTCCTTCATGAAGCTGATGCGGCTCACTCATCTGTCATAAGGTGTCCAAGCCAGGTGTACCACATTACTGTAATAGGGGATATCGACATAATAGGACAAAGATTATAATGTACTGTATAACTATACTTGGAATAATATAAGTAAAATATTATCAGTTTATTGCAAGGAAAAAAAGCAGTAACTAAAAAAATTATACAATTTTTGTGCATGCAACCCCAATTGTAGATGTGTTTCCATGGTTACAGACTAACAAGAAATCCTATGATCTTGTAATCACTTCTTATGCTGAAGTCAAACCATGTTTATGCTGCACTTTTGACATGCCCATAGACTTGGCATCTTGGTATATGTTTGCCCAGAATACGTAAGATGAGTCTTGTAGGTATAGGCCTATATATCTGTAAGATTTGCTACACTTCAGCAACAATGCTTAAAATTGCCCACTTAATGTGTCACGGGTGTAAAGGTATCTAAGCATATGTTGTTAATATCTTTAGCCTGGAAAACCCCTTTAAGAGTAAGGCCTCATGTAGTAGGCAGCAGACAAAAAGAGCTGCAGGAAAAACCGCAGCGGGAACACATCACGTTTTTTTACTGCAGCGCTTTTCACAGAAGGTCAAGAGAGTTTTCCTCTGCGGACTTTCTGCTTCAATTATACCTACAGGGAAACCGCGGGTGTTTCCGCAGATATAATTGACATGCTGCGATTTCCAAAAATGCATCGATTTTGGAAATCGCAGCACTTCTGCTGCGGGTATTGTTCTGCAATTTGTGGGTATGATGATCCAGAATCCCATACACTTTGCAGGGACTGTGCTCAGTGTTTCTGCCATGGCTAAACCCCGGCCTTTATTCCACGTAGGGCTTTAGGAAGTTTTCGCCTTCCCCAGCCTCCTCTGTGATTTGTCCAATTGTGGAACAACCCCTTTAATTTGATAATTAATTGCAAATGAGAGTTTGTTTTCACCTTAACACAAATTGTACTAGAGAGCTAGATGTCAGTAACTAAAAAACTTAGAGAGTCTGTCACCAGAACCCAGCGTATCAACTCTCACAGATAGATAGGTTATGGTCACCATAATCATACAATGTTTTTCCACTTGTGAATCGCTGCCTTTGTTACCAAGATATCACTGTTTTTGTTAATATGCAAGTGCGGTCTTTGGAGCAATTAAGGTGTTACTGCTGACCTCCTCCGAGCAATTGCAACTTCCTCGTTCCTCAGTGAATGAAGAGCTAATTCACAAAGTGAAAACACTGTTTACTACAGGTGACCATATCCTATCTATGTGTGTTGCTGCATTGATATGGGATCTGAAGGCACACTCCCTTTAAGTTTCTTAATTAAGTTTCTGTCTAGTACCATTTGTGCTGGTAAGTTTTGGTGACAACAAACTCTCGTTAATTAATGATCACATTAAAGGGATTGTTCAGGATTTGGACAAATCACAGAGGAGGTTGGGGAATGTGAAGCATAAGAAAACCCTCTCTCACTTGTCCCTGGCACTTGGGTGTCTACTGCCACTGTCTGTTTGGGTGATTCAGTGTCCTTTCCCACCAGAAGTCTCCATCGTCCTCTGTGTTTTGCTCAATTCCTGAGCAACCGCTTTAAAGAGGACCTTTCATGTCCTGACATTAGTGGTGTTCTGTACCACTAGAAAGCTGCTGTATTCAGCACCAGAATGTGTCCCGGTTGCAGAGATTTTGGTAATTTTATTTTCGGCCTGCCTTACAGCTTAGTGTCAGAGCCGAGATGTGAGGAACAACTGCCTTCATGACAATACAGGGCTATGGAAGTGTACAGTCAGGGGGGCAATCTCTGCAACTAGGGCAAATACCAGCAACGTTGATAGTGGGATGACAGCTTTCTTGTCACCACCAGTGTCAGAGTACATAACAGGTACTCTTTAGTCATTATTACACTAGGTCCTTATCACTCCATAACTCAGTTGTGCCCCTGCTGTTTTGTTAAGGATAGGTTCACATTTGTGTTGTAGTCTCCACCTAAAATCCTCCTTGCAGGACTTTTTACCTGGTGGACCCTATTATAGTCTATGGGTTCTGCAGGTAACCACTTGTATTTGTCTATAGTAACTCGCATTCACTAAGAATGTTAACAGTAAGTATTGATATGTGCTGTTAAGTGTTTCTGGTCTAGTATAAGAAAGAGATCAATATGGCTACCTACCAATTCACAATACTGGAATTTGGATATCTGGATATATCTTCTTAAATTTTTTTTTTCCTCTGCATTGAGCTCCCTTATGACAAGGTTCAAATGCTGCAGTTTGGTGTTTTACAGTCCCAGTGAAGTGGATGAGATTCTAGTGAATTCCATCCCCACTTTACAGAAAAATACGCTCAACGGAGACTCTGTGATTTCCAAAACCGTTGAGATTTTGGGAATCGCAGCATGTCAATCTTACCTATGGAAATGCCAGCTGTTTCCCTATAGGTATAATTGAAGCAGCAATTCCAAAGAGGAAGTCTCATAAAGGAAACAGATTTCCAGTATTAAAAGTCTTCATATATTATGGGCAGCACGCACACCACTTAATTTCACTGTTACTCCAAAGATATCCAAGTGCTGTACTTTGGCTTTGTATGACATTTCCATTGAAATAAATGGAGCAGTGTGCACACTACTCGACCTTCTCTACATTCCGAGAGGGGTCTAAAACATCCCTGTTCTCAGTGGTCGGACCCCGGCTGATCCTGTGGATAGGGGATAACTTGCTGAGATGAGAATACATCTTTGAACATTGATAACCTTTTTCTTAGGTCATCGGTATCTTATTGGCAGGAGTCTGACACCCTGCAACCCTAGCTGTTCCTAGGAGCAATGATGCCATTCATTTGTGACATCAGATTCATTGGTCTTATGGCCTGTTTGCAGATAGGTCCCATAAAAGTGAATGTAACTGTTTCCATAAGTCACATCCGGTTCTATGGAACAGAAATAGTATAAGAACTAGTATACAACTTGCTCAGCTCTTACTGTAATCCTGGCCACCTTGGGTGGCCATAGAAGTTATATTCTCCTCTCAACTATAGGAACAAATATGTCTTGGTATAGTATTAACCAGTAGATATAAAAGATAAAACTTGAGACTCTTCAGTAATTGATACATTTTTAATGGCTAACTGAAAAGATGATGACAAATGGCTAGCATATGAGACTACTTCATCAGGCATGGTATATCTGAAAAGTGACATATTTATACTCAAAAGGACATAGGAACATGGTGGTAAATGAAACAAGTGATGTAAAGCAGAACTATAAATATAAGGCGCAAACAGCTAAAGCAGTAAATATTACAGCAATTCCTAGATAAGGAGCGTAAAAGTTTTATTGCCCTCTGATTAAGATCTGGTCCATTGTTGGATGCCCCTTTCCTTAGTTGATGTGGAATAACATAAATCCATGTGATCTGTTCATCCCTGTTCCTGTTCTGTGCAAAGGTTGTCATGAATTTGAAGTTTCCTTTTAATGCTAAAATTTCTATGTCCTGTGCTTTAGATCGACAGTAATGTTTTGGCATAGGGAGATCTGTTCTCTTCTATTGATATAATGGTGTGAGTTCCTCTTCATTCTAAGTTCCTGCCCTGTTTCTCCTACATACAGACCACAGTAGGACATCTGGGACGTATGACCACATTTAGTGTGGTGCTGGTCAAGGCACCTGGCATTTTGTAGTCCTGATTTGAGTTAAAGGTCTTCATCTTCATCAGTGGTCATGTGGTATGGCATTTTTTTTGGTTGCATGGAACTGTTCCTGTTATTATTGACAGGTACAGTCAGTTTCTGGTAAGCTTGAAATTAGAGAGTTGTGTATTAGGAAAGGGGGGGGGGTCTAGAAGTATTGATTTTAATTGGTCATCTATAATAGTGGATGGCATTTCAGTACTACTCCCCTCAGTATCTCAAGGTTAGGGTTGTAGGTGATAACCAGGGATACCCCGTTGTTTTCCTATTTTGTGCTGTAGTAGCATCTTGATATTTTGGTGGCTACGACAATTTGGTTGTCAACTGTTTTTGGATAGTGTCCCTGCTTCAAGAATGACTTTTTTTAAGGCCACCAAGGTGTTTGTCAGTACCTACAGGGTTAGAACCTTATATGGTTGTATTTGATTGCATGGCTGTAGAAAATGGAATTTTATATGTGTTTCGGATGAAATCTGTCCCATCTGAAATATGTTGTGCAATCAGTTGGTTTCCGGTCCAGTGACATCTCCATTCTGTTGTTCAGTATTTTGATGACTGTGTCCAGAAAGCTTATAACAGTATAGGAGCAGCTAATAAAAGTAGTGTCAAGTTAATATTTAGTGAAAGTGATTGAAATGTAGGACAGTAGAACAGAGGTCTGGTGGTGCAGGTAGACAGGAAGGGACACTCGTGCTTGACCATGAAAAGATTAGCATACTGTGGCACAATTTTATTTCCCATTGCTGTATTGTACACGGTAAATATATGTTGTCACCAAAGGCAAAGTAATTATCGGCAACCCCATAGAAGTGTATGGAACTGCAGTCATACAAGCACACTGCTGCTCCATTAAGAAGGAGACATGGGGGATTTCTGGTCCCTTGTTCTCATGACTGCTGAGACCTCCAACAATAAAACTGTTGTGGCACAACCCCTCTAAGACCACAGAAATAACAAAATGGCTGCATGTTAGTGCTCTGCACAGGGGATGTTGCCAAAAGGACATCCCTCTTCTGATATCGCTTCCTGCTATTGATATATATTGAAGCGTCACCTCTCAGACCACATGCTCTTTCTATCTGCATCCACCATCTCTCCTCGAACGTCAGCGATGGGTTTGTCTGAATTTCACTTTAGCAAAAAATAAAAAATAACTGAATGGGTTAGAAATACCCACAAGGCTATGGGTATCCCACTACTTTCACCCTTCTCATTGTGATTGATAAGGCTACGTTCACATTTGCATTGGAGAGTATCTGAGGTAGACTTTGTTGCAGTATCCCTTTGAGATTGACGGACAAAAAGGTCCTGCACGCGTGGCTTTTTTGCTTGTTGCTTTCAGTTTAAATGCAACAGTCAATGAGGTCTCCCAAATTGAAAAAGATCCAGCACCTCCCAACGTCTTAAAAACTTCCAATCTTTATTTTCAATTCATTAAAATGGAAACATGGCAACCACAGTAGGGCAAAATACGGCTCACGTCCGGACACGTCCAGTTCCTTCCTCATGGCATACTCTAATGATTTCCAACTTCCTTTATAAAGACACCCACTACCTTTAAAGGTAGTATTTCGTATTTTGCCCTACTGTGGTTGCCATGTTTCCATTTTAATGAATTGAAAATAAAGATTGGAAGTTTTTAAGATGTCGGGAGGTGCTGGATCTTTTTCAATTTGGGATACTTTGCAGCCGGTTGAGTCCAAGGGCTTCCGTGCACACCGACATAGGATCTAAGGACATTGAATGGGGTGAGCTGAAAAACTAAACCTTTTTTCTTGTCAATGAGGTCTGTTGGGCTCAGAATGTAACTGCTGCAAACCAGAACAACAAACAACCGCCACTAATGTGAACCTAGTGTAACCATCATGATGCCCTGTACATATACATTGTAGTAGATTAGCAGTATGCAAATTTGTTGTGGCTTTGCTGCTAGCATGTCCTGTGGGATAGCAATGACTATAGTTGCTTATTAGACTTGCTGCCTGCCCATTTCTTTGCGTCGTCTTTATACATGGCTGTACTGGTCCTCTGCTGTTCTTTGCAATGGAATGTACATACACTATGTGATCCAAAGTATCCGGACACCTGGCTGAAAATGACTTGCAAGGTCGTGGCACCCTCCATCGGTAATGCTGGAATTCAATATGGTGTTGGCCCACCCTTAGCCTTGATGACAGCTTCCACTCTCGCAGGCATACGTTCAGTCAAGTCCTGGAAGGTTTCTTGGGGAATGGCAGCCCATTCTTCACGGAGTGCTGCACTGAGGAGAGGTATCGATGTAGGTCGGTGAGGCCTGGAAACGAAGTCGGCGTTCTATAGGATTCAAGTCAGGACTCTGGGCAGGCCAGTCCATGACAGAGATGCTATTGTCGTGTAACCACTCCGCCACAGGCCGTGCAGTATGAACAGGTGCTTGATCGTGTTGAAAGATGCAATCGCCATCCCCGAATTGCTCTTCGACAGTGGGAAGCAAGAAGGTGTTTAAAACATCAATGTAGGCCTGTGCTGTGATGGTGCCACACAAAACAACAAGGGGTGCAAGCCCCCTCCATGAAAACACGACCACACCATAACACCACCGCCTCCGAGTTTTACTGTTGGCACTACACACGCTGGCAGATGACATTCATCGGGCATTCGCCATACCCACACGCTGCCATCGGATCGCCACATTGTGTACCGTGATTCGTCACTCCACACAACGTTTTTCCACTGTTCAATCATCCAATCTTTATGCTCCTTACACCAAGCGAGGCATCGTTTGGCATTGACCTGTGTGATGTGTGGCACCCAATCACCTGACCACGTTCGAAGTCCGTGAGTTCCGCGGAGCGCCCCATTCTACTCTCTCACAATGTCTAATGTCTACTGAGGTCGCTGATATGGAGTACCTGGCAGTAGGTGGCAGCACAATGCGCCTAATATGAAAAATGTATGTTTTTGGGGGTGTCTGGGTACTTTTGATCACATAGTGTAAGTTGACAAGGATTGTGGAGTCCTACATAAGCTAATAATGCTACTAAAGACTCAAAGTCCCGATATGATTAGTCCATAAGTATTTTAGTAAACAAGTTGGATGACAAGTCCACAGAAGAACAAAGTCAGCTGTTTTCCCACCTCTGTGTTGAAGCCATCTCAAGATCATCCCTGGGTGGTCAACTATAAAGAGCCATGCACTAATAGTAGCTGGTGATCTGCTTTTGACCATCATGTCCTAGACTGACTTGAAATTGGACCCTGCATTTGTAGTTTCATGAGATGCTTTCTGTTATCTTTGGTGGAAAAGTAGGCATTCAAAGGTTAAATGAATTTCTTTGGTTTCTCGAAAAAGAAAAAATCCCCCAATCTGTGGGAGTCCCGCTGTGTAATTCTATGTTTTTAATCATGGGGGAGTGATGTGACTGTTTAATTGCCTAGGTAACTGACTACTTGTTTTCTCACTCCATGTACAATTGTCTTTGCCTAGATAAAGTACTGTATTATTTCTCCTGATGAGTGTGAATTTGTTTTACTGTTGTGGTTTTGTCTTGTGTTTTTAATCACCACAGAAGCTTGTTATTGTTCATTGGGGGGAGTGTTGACTCCTAACTCTTAGGGCCCGTGCACACAGAGTTTACGTGCGCGCATTTTAGCATAATACATGTGTATAGAATATAGAATACATGTGTAAAAATACCACAATCCTAGGCTGACTGTAGCTTTAGTGAATGGAATCATATTGTGATCCCAAGAGTGCTGCATCCACGACATTGCTGACTTTTTTGAGAATAGCTCAGGTTGCAGTCCTCTTGGTGTTACAAGCCAACTTCCTTCACTAACCTGAGTGAAGGCAAGGCAACCCACTAAGCTTTGGTCTTGTGATGGGAGTTGTGGCCAAAATTGCTGTGAAGCCCTAACCCTAAACACCCCCCTCCCCCCTAATTAAGGTGCTAAAAATAAAATGGAGGTGTCTATGAGCTGAGGGGATAGTACAAGAGGTATATGCTGCACTTACAATGAGAATAGTTTTGCTATCACTTTCCAAAATCAATACGATGACCACCGTGCAAGTATTGGGCCTAGAAAATGTGAAATACTATTCAGAATTTGGAAATTTTAACTATTTATTGGTGAATTTTCTTAGGTTTGTTTTAGGAAACCTATAAAGTTGTATAAAAGGGGTAAATTTATTCTGGATTACAGTCAGTCTTAAAATCCTTTAAAGAGGATCTTTCATGGTTTGGGGTAGAGGCAGTTCTATATACTGCTGGAAAGTAGACAGTGCGCTGAATTCAGTGCACTGTCAGTTCCACGATCTGTGCCCCGGGTGAAGAGCTATCGGTGCTGGGACCATAGCTCATCATAGTCAGAAAGACTGTCAAGAACGTCCTTCTCCACAGCAACACCTATAGCGCTGTACTGTGTGAGCGGGGAGGAACACCCCCTCCCTCTGCTCACAGTGCTCGTCCATAGACAAGTACTATCAGGAGGGGGCGTTCCTCCCCGCTCACACAGTACAGCACTATAGGCGCTGATGTGGAAAAGGACGTTCCTGACAGACTGTCAGGAACGCCCTTCTGACTGTGAAGAGCTATGGTACTGGCACCGATAGCTCTTCACCTGGGGCACAGATCGGGAAAGCTGACAGTGCGCTGAATTCAGTGCACTGTCGGCTTTCCAGCAGTGTATAGAACTGCCTGTGCCCAAACCCATGAAAGGTCCTCTTTAAAGGTGAAAGATTTTCCTGTGCAACCCCCTTAAGAAGGACCTTTCATCATCTGGGGCATATTCGAATTAATACACCGCAAGAAAGCCTACAGTGCACTGAATTCAGCACACTATCGGCTTTCACGTTCTGTGCCCCCAGTGAAGAGTTATCAGTGCTGGTAAAGTAGCTCTTCACTGACAGAAGGGTGTTCCTGACAGTCTTCACTGCTCAGCATCATCACTGGGCAGTAAGCAACAACCACTCTCACAGTACAGCACTATAGATGCTACTGTGGGGAAGGGTGTTCCTGACTGACTGTCAGAAACATCCTTCTGACAGTGAAGACCTACGGTACCAGCATCGGGGGCACAGAACAGGAAAGCAGATAGTGCGTTGAATTCAGCCCACTGTCGGCTTTCTAGCAGTGTATTAAACCGCATGTGCCCCAGATGGTGAAAGCTCCTCTTTAAGTACTCCTTGGTCTCTAATTCTTTATAGATTTCCACCACCAGTTTGCAGCATTTCCGGCCACTTCTTGTTTTCATTGGTTTATTTAAAAAAAAACAAAAAACAAAACATGTCACCCATCTAAAATACAGCTCACTTTACTGCCATGGTGATGTCACTATTAACAAAATGTCACCACAGGCATGCAGCAGTTTGCTACTTTGATATGTAATGTACCATTGCTATGATACTATGATCACATGAAGAAGGAAAATGGGTAAGAAAAATATATTAAAATGTATTCTTTAACCATTTTAGTTACAACCATAGTTTATTTAAATCCTCAGTAAATCCCTTTAAGAAATTGCTTTGCTTTTTATGTAGCCCAAAGGTTATTACAAATTGATTTATCCCAAATGTATAATTTCTGCTGGAGTGTTGATAATTCAGCAGCGATTTCCAGACTGTTGGCTAAACATTTGATAGTTGGCAGTCTGCAATGATGTCATTTGTAGACACAGGCCTAGTGTGCCTTATGTCAAATCTACCTCTTGTGAATCAGGATGTAAAAGGCAGTGGATGTAGTGCGATTGGGATTCCTAGTTAAAGGGAACCTGTCCGGTGTTTTTTTCCAACATGAACGGGTCTCAGCATGGGTAGTATTACCACCACCACCTTCCCTGCGTTGCCCCTCAATGAGCTTTCTTCTACAGCAAGGAAAAATTATAACGTGAGAAAGCTGTGTGCAATTGAAACCTAAGAAGTCACAAGGGATGGGGACCTGCATCAGGAAGCCTGTACAATATTTCACCTTTGTACTTCACTTTGATGCATATCACGGTATATGGAATTTATGGGTCTTGAGGACTGATCAGCCATTCACATTGTACAGATTGGCTTTCTCCTTTCTTGAAGCAAGTACTATCTAATGTGTCCCTGTATTTATATAGTAAAATATGTATTACTGGATCACCCGGTATTACTTTATGTGGCTGCTGGATGCTTTTTCCTCACATTAAACAACAGCATACGACCTGCTATAATTTACAAATAAAGGCTACATACCATATAAACCATATGGATTTGTGTCCTACCATATTATCAGGAATGTAGTTCCTAAGGAATATGCTCTATAGGGGTTGTCCAATAATTGGAGCAACCCATGGAGTAGTTGGGGAATATGTGAAATAAGAAAAACAAAAAAAAAAAACAAAGCAAAACATGCTGTCTTGTCCCCCAGCACTCTATTGCCTGCCATTGGCTCCCATCGGGGCCTTGTTGCCAGACGTCCGGCGCTGCATGTTTGCTGAGACCTGTGATTACTTGCTAGTAAGGAACTGAAATATAAAAAAATAAATAAATTTTGAGGAGTCTTCAGTAGTTGATACCTTTTTTAATGGCTAACTGAAAGTGATGACATATCGCGAACTTTCGGAACTACTAAAAACGTCCCTTCATCAGGCTGGTATAAGGTATCAACTACTGAAGACTCCTCAAAAAAAATGTTTATTTCATCCACTGGCTAACACAGTACAAATATATTTTTCTTATAGTAAGGAACTGGTGACGTATGTAAGTGACATCATCGATCCTTCTCCACTATAACTTCATACTACAATAAATAGGTATTGCATACTAGGCTTGAAAAAGCATTTGGTACAACGCGAAACGGCTGTTGCCTTTTTCTGCCATTAATGCTATCTCTCCCTCCCTGAGGACTTGTTTTATATACTTCAATAAAGACTTTTTATTTTTATCTAAGGGCTCGTTCACATCTGCGTTCATCTGTCCTTATTGCAGGTTTCCGTTTCCTGCATAAAACAGATGCAGGAGACGGAAGCCTGCAGGAGACTTTCTCACCCATTCATTTGAATGGGTGAGAAAGCTGTCCGGCCGTGAGCGGCGGTGAGCGTTTTGCGCTCTCCGCCGCGAAACCGGGTTTTATAATCCGGACGCAGAGTCGGACATGCAGTACTCTGTGTCCGGATTAAAAAATCCGGTTTCGCGGCGGAGAGCATAAAACGCTCACCGCCGCGCACGGCCGGACCCGGTCTATGGTTTCCGCCTTCTGCCATGCAGAAGACGGAAACCATAGAACGGAGATCGTGAACGCAGGTGTGAACCTAGCGTAAAGAAGACTATGCCGTCTACTGATTGGTGAGTGCCCACCCAAAGTTTTCTCTATCTTTTTCACATTATATACTATTGTTCCGGGATGTGTTAGTACCACCTTTCTTCAGTAGTTCCGATCTATAAGATTACTCCAGTAAGCTGTCTATACGACCACACTTCTGGAACTGGCTGTGCCGTCTACTTTTCGTCTTCTGCAAGTTTTTTCAATGATGGATAGCCTTCCTTGTCTGTGTATGCATTCAGGGATGGCTGTAACTAAGTAGAACCACCCACTGGACCTATAGGAATGAGCAGCCATTCCAATGAATAAAATGGGAGCTAATAATAATACATACATTTCTTTTGTAGACCTGCCACTGACTGCAACTCCACTATTTTTTTTATAGCCTGACTCTCACTCCTGCTCCAACTCTGACTCCTTCATAAATGGTTGACAGCCAGGTTCAGTCAGCAACAGTAAATATCCTCAAATTCATTAAAAATCTATTAATTGAATATGCGACCAGCTATGCATTACTTATGCAGTATTGATAATTTTATAATATCATTTAAAACAATCTTAAATCTGAGTCCATAGCGGTTTTTTCTGAATCCACCCAAAACTGACCTTGATTCATAGCCCTGAGAACTTTCTTTAGCCCCAAATATGCTTTTCAGGGAAAGCTGGAACACCTCCATACACATTAGATGGTTTGCTCATCACTCCAAAATTCTCACCTGTGACTCGTGACTTTCCCCCATAGGTGCCACCCATATGCTCCCATTTACAGTGCATACAAGATCATCTGCTAGTATGGTGCCACATTTTCAAACAGATGAGAAAATTATTGTAGTGTCTTAAGTCCCATTTTACAGGACTGAGGTGAGTGCATTGATGGGGCAGTAAGTCTTGGCAGGGCTCCATCCATGTGCACTAGGTGGGAAACCTGTTTAGACCATTTCTTTGTTATTCTTACATTCTGTATGAAGCTTTTACAGGAAAAATGCTAATTAATATACAGAATGGAGGACATTTTTAATGTGTAACAATGCTGCACATTCCTCCAGTCACAGATTTTGCGACTGGGTAGAAGCAGTGAAAGTGCTTTTGAGATGTGTGACAATGGAATCCCTGTGACGAGTAAGATGGGTAGCTCAGAGCTCAATTAAAATGTCACTTCTTTGTACATTCAGATTCTTGACATGGCTTTAAAGGTCACATTTAGCTAAAAGACATTTTTCTCATCATTGGTATCCAAATTGCATTACTGTACACAGAGGGAAAGAGCTTAAGAATAAAGCATGCAAAATACAATATTATGTGAGCATCAGACATGTGTAGCCTGCGCCCCTCCCCCCGACTACATAAATATTAATTTCTATTATGCCACATCAGCTCCTGGTTATAGTATATAATATTTGGTGGGTAAATTCTGCAAAAGTTTTATTCATGAAGTCAATCTAGTAATATTATCAGATAACCATGCTAACAAGACAAATCTAATAACAAACAATTTGCGGAAAATGTACTCTGGGTTTTGTTAAATTTTCCTACAATAGTTTAGTGTTAACTTTGTATTGGAGTTTTAGCAACATCTAGATACACTTGCATGGCTGTTTCTAAACTGCCAAAAAACAGAATAGAGAGAACTGACAACTTAACGGAAAGTTCATACTACTGTTGCTAATGTCCGTTCCTATCTTTCTTTATAGGATGACAGCAATGGACATTAAACAAAACTTTATCTTCCGTTACAAAAGTAAACAAACATGACGGAAGCTAGCTTTCGCCATGTTGTTTACATTAGTGTCAATGGGAAGGGACACAGAATCAGTTTGTGACCTTTCTCTGTGACAGTTTAATGTCCGTTGCTGTCACCCTATAACGGAAGATAGCAACGAACATTAGCAATTGTAGTATGAACCCTTAATGCTTTTGAACTGATGATGAAACAGGGATGATGAACTGATCCCTGTTTATGGCATGTCTTCAGTGAAAATGGGAGGAGAAAACAGTAAACCTTGGATCATTATACAGTATTATTCAAGGGCCATAATGCTACAGAAAGATTTATAATTTGCTGCTTTCTTCCTTGTTTACAAATTTTTGCCTGCTAAACACATGGACATTCCAACAGCAAAGCGGGTCAGTATGTATTTATAGTTCTAAAATGGTTCTGTAGGCTAAGGATTTCTCAAACTTTTTAACTGTGGCCTCAACAGACAATCCACGGTGATGCTGAGGCACCACCAATGGTGGACTCTGATTCCCGAACACATATTTTAACTAAATTTACCTCCTGAATCCCATACATAATTAAAATAGGCACAAAAACCTCAATTGTGCTATGAAAACCCACTTATTTCAATTTTATAATGGTGACTCACATAGATATGGCACCAGAACCTAGCTTACTAAATAGGTACAGTACAAGAACTATGCTTACTATATAGGTACACTAATAGAACCAAGCTTACCATGTAGATCTTGTACAAGAACCATGCTTACTATGTAGATAAGGTATATCACCAAGCATACGCTAGGTTCACACCTGCGTTCAGCTGTCCGCTCTGTGACTTCCGTCTTCTGCATGCCAGAAAATGGAAACCACAGACTGGGTCCGGCCGTGAGCGGCGGTGAGTGTTTTATGCTCTCCGCCGCGAAACCGTTTTTTTAAAATCCGGACACAGAGTAGTGCATGTCCGACTCTGTGTCCGGATTATAAAACCCGGTTTTGCGGCGGAGAGCATAAAACGCTCACCGTCGCTCACAGCCGGACATCTTTCTCACCCATTCAAATGAATGGGTGAAAAAGACTCCTGCAGGTTTCCGTCTCCTGCTCTGTTTTATGCAGGAAACGGAAACCTGAAGTACGGAGTGCCGGGCGCAGATGTGAACGAGCCCTTACAAGAACTATGCTTACTATAAAGACACAGCACCATAGACACCATAGTTCCTTGCAAAGTGGAGTGCTAAAGGCTTAACAAGTCTCCACACACCTATATGGTGGTCTCTCCCTAAGGAGTGACAATATCCCCTTAACCCTGTCTAAGCCTCTCACCTCTACCAGGTTATAGTCCTCTCTACATCGAGCTGAAGAGATCCAAGTAGATCGAAACAGCTGTCCTCGATTGAGAGACTATACCTGGTAATAATCCCAGCGTCATTGCAAAACAAAGGCCTCTTGGAAGGTCGGGCATGAGGCTAAAGGGAGCAGCCATTATTGGGTTATTTCACTGGAATCCTGTCATAAGACAGGCTTGCACATTCCAGTGAGCGCCCTCTATTGGTTTGCAATACTGAGGCAGCAACTGTCTTCCTAATTACATCATGGAAGGCAGATTTGCATATTCTTCCTATATAAAGACACAGTAACGTAACAAAGCTTACAGCATAGATACAGTACAAGAACCATAGATACAGTAACATAACCAAGCTTACTACATAGGTGTGGTACTAGAGTCAAAATTTATACCATATTTAATAAATATACCCCAAATATATTGCACACTTTTACCTTTACACAGCAATACAGCGATAAGTATTCAAGTAATATCTCTGGGAATAGTACCATTGATGGTCTAGAGCAGGGGTAGGGAACCTTTGTCTCTCCAGCTGCTGTGAAACTACAACTCCCAGCATGCTCCATTCACTTCCATGGGAGTTCCAAGAACAGCAGAGCAAGTATGCATGCTGGGAGTTGTAGTTTTGTAACAGCTGGAGAGCCGTACGTTCCCTACCCCTGGTCTAGAGTGATGAAGAGGTTATATATAGTGGTCTGTTATGGCTAATATTTATTTCTGCAGGTCTAGGGATGTTAAAGGGGTATTCCCATAACTCTTGTTCTGCAGCCTGCAGGGCTCTGTGCTCTCTTCACTTCCTGGATTTCTCGGCACATTAGTGGGCGGGGTTTCACTTGCTCTGCTATCTGCTATGTTTGCAGTCAGTAATGAGGGATTGGTTGTAAATATGTTACCACAGTATGAAGCTGAAGTAGAAGCTGATGTAGCAGAGCTGGTTTTAAGTCAGCTTGCATTACATACAGAGGTAATGGACTCCTTATCTTAGCCCTTATCAGTCAAATTCAATTAAACCGGCTGGTAAGTGGAAAAGCTGAAGATAGACAGCATAGTAATCCCGGAGCTCTCATCTCCCCCTCCCCTGTCTGAGGAGCTCCGTTGCTTGTCAGCCCCCCCCCCCCCCCTCCCTCCCTGAGAGCAGGGAGCTACTCACTTGGGAAATGAGCAGATAAGCCCAGTGGCCATAGAAACACAGTGTCAACAATTAAGTGAATAAATTAACAAAGCAGTTTTGATAAAGCAATGTATTTAGGAAAAGCCTTAAATCCACATAAACTAGCAGTATAGATAGGATGCTTTTCATGGGACAACCCCTTTAAGTGGTTAACATTTTATATTTTTGTACAGAGTTTTAAAATTGTGGCTGCTTTTCCCCCAAAAAACTGTGTCAGAGCTTTCCACAGGTTGTATCTGCTAAGGTATGTCAACCTGATTCTTTTTAATGGAGCTGACCTGCAATGCCAGGCATAAACCATGGACAGTTTTCCTCTCTTTCTGAAAGAAAGCAGCCATGGGTTTTAATCATGTACAACTTGTTGGGGGGATATTAGTACTATGATCCCTTTACATTAAGTTTGTCCAAGTTGGTTTGATAGATTTACTTATTTATTTGCTTGTACTTTGGTAATACATAAGAAACCTGTTGTAAGCCGTCTGATTTAGACCAGACTATGATATATAAAGCTGTGTACCTTGTTAAAAATGGCCTGCTGGTAAGGTTTCTTGCTCTAAGGTAACTGCACTCCTCGAAACCAACATGTCATAGAAAATAATGTCTATGCTTCTTGTATTATGTGACACACATAGGGTATTCAGGACTCATTTCTCATGGTCTGTCATGCTGCATACCTGTCTCTGACTGATTCTTTATGTACAGTGTTTGATATTAATGCACAGGACAGTAATGGGTGTATGTAGAAAAAAAGAACAATATCCTGCCCTATATATATCACATAAAAAGTATGAGTCAATATAGATAATATACAATTTGTATGTAAGTCTGAGCTGCATGTGCTGCCAGCAATTACCGTATCTATCTATCTATCTATCTATCTATCTATCTATCTATCTATCTATCTATCTATCTATCTATCTCTTATTAGTGGGATAAGCCATGAAAGTAACATCCCCCACCAGGTGGATGTTGATGTATCTCTCCCCCATTTGTGCGATCACATAGTATACACATCTGTTCTTTGTATTTTGGGCATCTGATATCATGTAATAATTAAGGGAGGTTTCTGTTATACTAAAGCTTCCTATATAGTTGTCACCCTGAGCACTGCCTTTCTATCTGTTGCTGCCGCCACTGTATGCTCTTAGATACAGGCCCTTTCATGTAACAACACTTGAGATCCATATTAATTTTAACTCCAGTTTATAGGTGACATTTTTCTATCCCAGTGGGCCATATACAGGAGAAAATGGAGGAAATGAATCTCTGCTCTTGCAGTAGACTCTTGTTCTTGGCAATACTAGTTGACCTGTTTGTGGCATTACTTTGTTGCCTCAGAGCAGCAGTGTAATGCGCTTCTATGAAGCTTTATTTATTGTGTTCATTGCAATATAGCACATACAACTTCCTTTGCATGTTTTCATTAAATGTATCCATAATATGGATAAATGGTTTGTGTGAGAATAACAAAAAACATGGCTGCTTTCTTATAACATAGCGCTACTGATCTTCATGGGCTGTTTCTAGTATTGCAGCATAGCAAAACTAAAATAACTGGGGCTATGATACAAAAGCATACCCATAAATGAGGGTGGTGCTGTTTCTGACAGAAAGTAGACAAGTTTTGGGACCTCTGTAGGACTCCCTACAACCCCTTTAAGAGGAGAAATTGGCTATTATTACTATCAGATTCTAAAGGCAATGATAGTGAAGTATTTCTTTTGTTCTCAGTTCTCGGTTCTCACCTGTATCACTATTGCCCAGTTCTTAGCCCTACCACTGTTGCGTGGTTCTCATCTGTACCACTGTTTCACGGTTCTCATCTGTGCCACTGTTGCGCGGTTCTCATCTGTAACACTGTTACGCGGTTCTCAGCCCTACCACTATTGCGCTGTTCTCAGCCCTATCACTGTTGCACAGTTGCCTTATCTACACCAATATTTCACTCCATTCCCCCTTGCACACTCATTGCACACTTCAAGAGTAATGTAAGAGTCACCAAACCATAAATCTATGGGTCTTTCAGTTGCCTTGGCTTTGTTTGTTCACATGAATTTTATAATAAATTTTGACAAATCCTCACTGCTTAAGATCATTAAAACCATGGAAGAATATGGAAAAAATAAAATTTACAGTATATCTGTAATCCTTTTGAATTTATAAGATGGTAAATATTGGTAGATCATTCTAATAATAATGTTGGAAAATGCAGTTTGCGGGAAAAATTGTTTTTTTAATCATTTTTTTTATTTTTTTGTTAAGCATTGATGACTTATTATATTCCATATTTCATTTGTTGAGATATTGTACTTTGCATTATTTAATGTAATAAAAAACCCTGTAATTTTACTTTCCTAGAAATGATGTGTGAAGTAATGCCTACGATAAATGAGGACACCCCTATGAGCCAAAGGGGGTCCCAAAGCAGTGGCTCAGACTCTGACTCTCACTTTGAACAACTTATGGTTAACATGCTGGATGAACGTGATCGACTACTAGACACATTGCGTGAAACCCAGGAGAGCCTTGGACTTGCCCAGCAAAGACTTCAAGATGTCATATACGATAGAGATTCCCTGCAACGCCAGTTGAACTCTGCACTGCCACAGGTATGTTGTGTTTTTTTTTATCATGGTGATATGTGCTAATAGGTTTTTGGTTTCTCTAGCTAGGATATTTTTCTTTAGGACTTTATCCCATGTGGCGGATGCTTGTATGTATTTTAGCTGCAGTGTGCCTACAATATCAACTGTATACGTTATTAAGCAGATATCTTAGACCTGATGAAACTGGTATATTGACTTTATAAATCCAAGACAAAATGGCTGTGTAATCCTTTTTGTATATTTTCCTGCCTGATATTAAAATGTACACATAAAAATCACAGAGTTGGCGTATTTTGGTAGGTGAGTGGCTTATATTTTCTATCTGGGAAGGAACATTTATGTGAAAAAGAGGGCTTATTGGTACCCTATTGTAAAACATGGAGTAAGGTTATGCAAATGACTGTGTGCTAGCACACTGACCCATTCATTTCTGTGGCCGCATACACGCGCCTTGTGACTGACCATGGCTGACAGCCATTTATAAAGGAGTCAGAGAAAGAATGGGAGTCGGGCTGTGTAAAAATAGTCTGAGTCGGTGGTTTGTCCTACCAGCTCCATGACCCTGGTACAATGGGAAGCTGCGAAAAAAATCTGAATGAGGTGGAGTAGTTATTTTGCCATTTTCTTATGTGTTTTGTTTTGTAGAAATTACATCCTATTAATATTATAAATGTGAAAGTTTGTGAGTTTGGATGTTTGTGGGTTTGTGTGTTCGGATGTTTGTTAGTCAATCACGCAAAACCCGCTTGACCGATTTGGCTGAAATTTTCCACAAACATAGTTAATACACCCCATTGCGCAATAGGCTACTTTTCGTCACAATAGCGCACATACGTTTTTCCCAGGACCCCCACAAACCCCAAACTCACATCACTATCTCTGCAATCTCACACACTTTGGACCCCGATTTGGCTGAAATTTTCCACAAACATAGTCCCTACACTCAATTGCGCAATAGGCTACTTTTCGTCACAATAGCGCACATACGTTTTTACCAGGACCCTTTGGATGTTCGGATCTTTGGTGGTCAATCACGCAAAAACCGCTCCACCGATTTGGCTGAAATTTTCCACAAACATAGTCCCTACACTCGATTGCGCAATAGGCTACTTTTTGTCACAATAGCGCACATACGTTTTTCCCAGGACCCCCACAAAACCCAAACTCACATCACTATCTCTGCAATCTCACACACTTTGGACCATAGCAAGCCACAAAATTCATATTGCCCTCTACAGCAGAGGTCGGCAACCCCTGGCACACATGCTAAGAGTGGCACTCCTGCCATATTTCACTGGCATGCCAGCAGCACAGGAACTGCAAGAGTTAAATAAAGTCTGTGCTAGAGCTGAGGCATAAGGACACTCCCCTTTGCGAGGGGTGCAGGAAACCCAGGGGGTGGAGCTTAGTCGCTCAAGTCTCTGCCTGCCTGCTATAGTGATAGCTCCTGCCGAAGCTGCTAGCAAACTGAAAGTAAGAAACACACAGCTCCCTTCCTTTACTTCCTATTCTCATTAATGTCAGGCATTTGGGGTTATTAGTTTAGTGTTAGTAACTCCATGTACCTCACATTAATAGGAATAACCCCCATCATGTCCCTCATATTAACTCCTGTGTGCCTCACATTAATAGGAATAACCCCCATCATGTCCCTCATATTAACCCCTGTGTGCCCCATATAAAGGTTACTAATATGTGAGACATATGGAGGTACTAATAAAAGACCTCAATAATGAAGATACTTAATTATTACCTCCAAGTCTCTCACATATCAGTAACTAGAGATGAGCGAGTACTGTTGGGATCAGCCGATCCGAACAGCACGCTCCATAGAAATGAATGGATGCACCTGGTACTTCCGCTTGGACGTAGCCAGCGCGCTTAACCCCCCGCGTGCCGGCTATGTCCATTCATTTCTATGCGAGCGTGCTGTTCGGATCGGCTGATCCCAACAGTACTCGCTCATCTCTATCAGTAACTCTTACACTGGGGTTAATGTGAGGGACATGATGGGGTTAATTGCTATTAATAAGAGGCGCATGGAGTTACTAAACTGTCATGCACAGGGCCAGACTTTATGTTGCTTACTCAAGAGTATCCTGTGCGCAAAACTTACATGTACTGGCGGAAAATAACAAATCATACAATGTTGTATATCGAAGTATATTAACCTGAAATACCTCTGTCCCAAAGTCACTGTGTACAGTTTATACCAGCACCGTATAGCGGCTGAAATACAAATTACATTCAACACAAAAGTCTCATGTGCTCTCAGAATTACAGCAACAACAAGATACACAGTTACATTTCATATCCCATACCTTATACACAGTACGAAAACCTTACCCGCGCCTGTATATACCCACTTCTACAATCACCGCAGACGAAGTCGCGGGTACCAGCTAGTTTATATATAGTTGTGAATGTGATATATGTTGGACCGGAAACCATAATGTGTGCCAGAGGCCTGTATGGGGCCACAAAATACCTACTGGCAGCACTGACACTGCATATATACAACACACAGAGAACCTGGGGGATCTGCCCACTTGGCTAGTCTATCCTAATATTCATTATTCATGCGCTTATATCTTTGGAAAGACTGCATGGATTTGGATGAATAAAGCACCAAAATGGTCAGGGTGACAGCGCCTATCAGATTGGTGTCAGTGGGCTTTGTAGACCTAGCTAAGGAAGCTGGATGGAAGAAACCATCTACTACCAAGAATCCAGCGACCATTAAATCTGCAGTGTTAAACTGTCTGAATTGTATTAAGGGATTATCAGCGAAACTATTTTGCAAATGTTTCTTACTAACAAATTAGATAACCACCAAAATCCCTTCTATACCACTTCTATACTGCTGTAAGGATTGCTGAGAAAATCAACTTTTTATCCATTTGTAAAGGAGTTGTTTGGTTTATTCAAGGTGTTGCTGGAGTCTGTGGTTGCCAATTTGTACCACCCCCTAACAATATAGGTGTTATCCAGCTTCTAAAATGATCTTCAAATACATTGACAGCAGCACTAAATACTGACTGTCCCCTTGTGCAGTTTGCTTGGCTCCATGCATCACTGTTATTTCCATGCAGTAAATCTGTGGAAAAACTACATTTCCCATGATTCATCTGCCTGCTCTCACTCTCGCTGTACCTCTCCCTTCTCCACTCTCCCCTGGAATGAAAGCATAGGTAACAAATCATTACGACATCCAAGGTCACTTGTTGCTGTGATGTTTCATTTGCAAGCTCATAAATGAAACCTCACATTGCAGGGAATAGTGGAGAAGAGAGGCGTACACAGAGGGTGAAAGCAGGCAGATGAATCTTGGGAAATGTAGTTTGTCCACAGATTCACTGCATGGAAATAACAGTGATGCATAGAGCAGCAAGTAAAAGAAAGGCAAGCAAAGGATGCGCAAGGGAACAGTGAGTGTTAAGCACTGCTGTGAATATATTTGCAGATCATTTTTGGAAGCTGGATGACTACTTTAAGATTGGCAAATCCCAATGTCTGGCAAGATTGAGTGCTTTGGCAGGCACAGCCACATGGACTGAATAGCTCATTTTTATATGAATTTACGGCAGCAAGATTTAACTTGAATGCAAAAAGGTATGTTCACTATTGTCGCTGACCGCCCCTATAACATCATATACATTGTTTACGGTTGTTGTTTTTTTCTGTTGATACTCGCGTTTCATTTGGAAAATAGTTTTAATTCTGTGTGTAAGTATTACCGTCGCCGTGAACGTTTTGGATTTCTTATTTACGAAAACTGATTTTTTTTTTTTATTATTTATTTATTTTTTTCAGAGAAAATGTATGTATGTAAATGAAAAATTGGTTAAAGGACAGAATGTATATAATAACTCAAATAAGACCTCTTATATTTTATAAAACATTGGTGACTAAAAAAAAAAAGCACTATGAGCGTTTTGCTTAGCTCTTTCCCTTGACCATATAGCAGTTTATGATAGAGTTTTCATATTGGACCTTGTGTTTTTCAGTCCAGTTACCAGTGTATGTTCTGTAGATTGTGCTGCGTCCTGCTAATCTGTGCATTGAGCTACTATGAAGAACAGATTCACATTTGCAAACATTCCTTCTTCTGAATCTGTACAACTTGTCTTCCATCTGTTATTTTGCCAAATGCTTATGGTTGTGTTACAGAAGATTATAGTGAAATTAGTTGAATCCAATTAAACAACCACAAATTAATTCCATTCTTGCAGTCCTTGCGCCTGACAGTTGCAGATCCCGGAATTTGCTTTCCTTATTTGGTTAATTGCTTTAAAAAAAAAAAAAAGTTTTTACAGCAAAGTTAAAGCTATTGCCATTGGAATACATTACTGTTCCTAACAGGTATTCCTGTAATTGGCTATTATCTATTGAATTATTTTCACTAAGGGGGTAATATATTGTATGTGGGGACACTAAGGGGGCAGTATTAGGGGAGCACCGAAACCAAATTTTTTTTTGTTGTTTACATTGTTCCCAACACACCTATGTGATTAGATGGAGCCTTTTTAGCACAAATTCAATTTTTTCAGATTTTCACTAAAGGACAAGCCCCCCAGACTTGAGTTGTACTATCTAAAATATTCGCTAAACTATTAAATGACATTTTTATAGTCCCAAATTGAAAGTTATAATATTTCGCAGCTAAATTAAAATGCATTAAAGACCAGGTACAGATAGATAAGTTTTTCTTCTTGCCATTTACTTGCCAGAGGGAGTACAAACTTTTTCTTTGTTTAGAGCATGGATTAATATTAAGAAAATCCTTAACATCTCTGGGCACTCAGACTTGCCGTCCCCCATCCCTTATAGGACTGCTCCCATTGTAATGAATCTAGAGACATTCAAAGCCACTTTTGGGTGACGAAGGAGGTTTTTCAATGGTCACTTATTCTTAGTGAAGGAGAATTGATAATTTTTGCATTTTTAAAGATTGATAAAGACGAATTTATCGGTTTTGGGTTTTTTTTATATTTAGAAAGGCTTTTGGTAGAGCCTGAACCCTACATGTCTGAGCAGACACAGAGATCTATCGAGGTGGTTTAAGTAAAAACCACTTACAAAATAGAAAATTCTGGCACTTAATTTTGGTGAAAGCAATTACCGAAATGTATTACAGATCAAAAGATAACAAGTGACGTTTCAGTCACAATGGACTTCCATCAGGCATTGGATTGCTGAAGAAATGAACTAATGGAAGTCAGAAATGGTGGGAACGCCTCCTTTCTTCATTGTGTTGTTTTTGCTTGCTATAATCTAATTTCTTTGGCAACGTGATGTTTGGTGAAGGCCCATCGTGACCAAAACATGGGCATGATGTCATTTCCTGAGAAGAAGGTAGCCATGTTTTCTAATTCTTAATAACTGCTTTAAGTGATATAATCATGGGATAGCAATAAGGATACATTTAGCCAAGTGAGTGGTAACACTGCATGCCATGAACACATAGATACCCCGTCTCCAGAGAAATCACAGTGTTACCACTGGCTTGACTATTAGGCCTTAATCTGCATCAACTGTAAAAAGGCTTATATCTTTGGAATGGCTGAACGGATTTGGGCAAACAAAGGGAAGCTTTGTCTACCATAGGAAGTAATTTTGGGCTTTTCTAACCAGGTGATTGTTTTTAATTTCTTGTTATATATAGATGCATTAAAGCTAGTAGTTCATGGTCTTTAGTATCATTGTAGGGGTATCCCATTTTTGTTTACCTCTACCGATCTTAGACCCATTTTCAACCAGTTCCATTACAGCCCTTCACTGTAACAATCTCATATCTGTCTGTGTGTCTGTCTATCTATCACTGGCAAATTTGCTTTCCTTTAAACAAACCTTTTCTCTGTATGATCTAGTTTATGTTTCCTTAACGTTTGATTAAAATTAATGAGCTGCCAGAATCTTCCGGCAATAAACTTTTACTAAAATCTTCATTAAATTTCCATTAGATAAAAACGTGCATTAGAGCTTTCATTAGAAACTTCTACGGTAGTTCAATCTGTTTTGTACGTCTGAACCTTATGACGGCGACAGCACAATTTAATTTCAGACTCTTGAATTCTTTTCAGCTGGAATTCTGTACACTAAAATTGATTTTTTTAAGTCACGTAGAATGTTTTTCATTCTTTTTCCAGGCTTCAGGTTTTACTCAATGTTCTCACTTGAAATGATCATTTTTGACATTGTTTGCTTAAAGCTAGATGTTCTTGATAGGAAACAAACTAATAGATTGCATTTCTTTGCCCATAGACTAAGAAATGTAGTTTATAAAAAATCACCTCCTGATATTTAGTTTTGATGACATAGTGGTAGTGTACCATGAAATGAGCACAAAAATAGGAATGAATAAGGAACGGTCTGTGGACCATCCCCGCATATTACTGACCCATTTTGGTTGATTTGGCATGCTAGGGTTCCATATTATTTCTGGGTGTGTCTCCAATTTTTTCTGAAGTGTCAGGGTCTGGGGTTGCTAGGTGGGGCGGCATAGACACACAAGTCCAGTTTCTTTTAGTCCAAAACAAAGGTAGAGGTTATTTTCACTCAAAAATATAGTGCAGCAACAAAAGGAAACAATACAAAAATAAATACCTGCCCGGCTAGGCTCTAACTAAACATAGAATAGGTTACCTCGCCTAGAATAACAGAAATCCAAAAAAAAGCCAGTAGAATCATTCAGGACACAGCTCCAAAAATATGACCTCTCTGTCAGCTCTCCAGCCAAGCTCTGCCAAAATGTTGCTGCTGGAGCTGGCTTCTTAAGCCTCCTTGACGAGGAGACTCTCAATAGCTGAGTCGCTGCCGGAACATCCCCAAAGTGTGGACTGGAGGGGGGTGGAATTACAGGTCCCACCACCAATCCTACCTGTCATTCCTAAAAATCCAGCCCAGTACTGAGCATTTACCAAAATGCTCAGCAGACAAAAGCTGTCTGCTGAGAACAAACATTCCTGGAGTTTTCTCATCTCACTCACCTGAGTAGGCTGGGTGAGGTGTACACCCCCTCCATTACCTGACCAGCCATCGGCTTACAGAAGGCATACAGAGGTTTTTTTTATCCTCATGAATTTTGTATACTCTATGGCATGCGTCAATCAACATGTTACTGTGTATTACAGTGGTATTCTCACCTAGATGTTTGCTTTTGGAGAGAAATACATTACCATATTATGGGACTATTGGACACAGACTTTTTCTTCTGTCAATCCTACCTTCCAACAATTGTAAACCAGTTATATTTAAGAAAATGAACATCTAGATTCGCATTAGTCTCCGGAGGCTCTGATGCAATTCTGTCAAAATCTTTGGACGAAAAGTCCTACATGGAAGTCTTTATCACCCAGTAAAATGACAGGCCCTATAAGGAATACCTGACAGATCACATTATGGTAAAAGGGATCTTTTGGGCTCCATTGGTGTCTGTCATTGGATCCATCTTTAGTGATGGAACAGAAAAATGTAATGTATGGCACAGGTGTGAATTCAGCCTTACTTTATATACCTCATATAAGGAAAAAGTATAGGGGTCAGAGGAAATTATACCCAACCCGAATACAAAGAGAACCCCAAATTCATTTTACCCGATCTTCTAACAAGCTGTTTGGTGTAACAAGGCTGTCACCATTTTGCTCAGTACACCAACGAGCGACCTCCATGATATTATTGACAACTAGGCATTGTACACGTCAGTCATAGCAGAGATGGAGTGACTGGGCACGGGAAAACATGGCTCATTGGTAAACAGAGAGCATGTTGCAGCAAACAGCTCTGGCACCATTCGAAAACCAGAACAAAGTGTTTTATTCACATGTATTTTATTCACTTATAATTCCAAAGGTACTGTTCTGGTGACAGACTCCCTTTAAATACAAAAAAAAAAAATCAAATAATATATTAGTATGAGTCAGTAGGTAGACACACAAAATTGTGATTAAAAGGAACTTATCGGAATGTTCATTCTGTCCTAAGCACGACCAGCCGGATCTAGCAACAGGGGCCCTGATTACACTAAATGATGATTTATTCTGAAAAATTGCAGTGTTTTAACCCCTTAATGCTCCACGATAGCTATATCTATTATCAGGGAGGGACAGTTAGTGCTCAGTGATGGATATATTCCTCACTGTGATCATGTGCACCCTTACATACGTCAGTCAATTGAACAATTAAAAAGTTATGGCTTACTATATGCAAAAACAAAATATTTGCAATGATTTTTACTTTACACTGTACAGGAATGAAAAAAATACCAGATATTGAAGAATTGCCATACTTTTTTGTATGCCTATGCCCCTCTAAAAAAATTGAACATATTTCAGTGTATTATATGTACTCCAAAATGGCTATATAATGCAGTCACTTGGCTATAAAAATAAATTATAGCTATTAGAAGATGGGAATAAAGCAGATAGGTATGCCTCGTCCTGAAGTCCAAAATAGGCTGCATTATTAAGTGGTTAGAGTGTCTGGCTCAGGGAGAAGTATTTGCTGTGCGGCTCCCCTCAGGCTTCTCCCAGAAATAAGGAACTGCACTGCAATCACTTCTCCTCATGCTCAGCTCTAAAAGTGTAAATGGTATTCCAGGTAACTTTTCAGATTAAGTTTTCTTGTTTGCACATAAAGAGTAACACTATTCTTACCATTGCATGCGTTCATCACTAGTTTTCTCCTCTGCAGACTTAATCTTTGGTTGACAATCTTCTATGGGCTACTGGGTGTAGCCTAACTTCTATGATTCTTGTGCATTTACAGTACACAGAGGAGATCCTGCTCTCCTGACTCTCTCATACACAAACAGAAGCGGCAGCAGAAGCATGAAGAAGGCCTATATAGAAGTACTAAGAAGGATAGCTCTGAATAGAGCAAGGGGCTGAGACTGTAAAACTGTTACTAGCAAGCAACATTTGTATCTCTGCCCCTCTGTCTATACATCAGCAGCTCCTTCTCCTGCTTCCCCTCTCCATAGACTTCCATTGAAGAAGAAACCTTCATGCAGATGTAACTTGTTTCTTAATCTACTAACCTATTTTGACTAAGTACTTATCAGAGCAGTGAGTGAGTGCTCAGCACAGGAAGCAGGAGAGGACTCTATTAAGTGAAGAAAAAGGTATTCTTTTCTGTAATAAGAGGAGTCTAGTAAGTGGAGAAAAAGGCATTTTTTTCTTTAATAAGATATATTACAAAATTTATCTTTTTTTGAATTCAAAGTTTTTATGGAATATTATTCCAGAAAAAAACAGACAATAACAAACAACAGGGCTCATAAACGCCCCGAAAGCATTGGTAGACACAGGAAAACAAACATCCATATAAACAATAAACAGGAAACAACACTAGGCCACCAGGGGAACCCCGGAAGGGCTAGTAATAAAGTAGTGGAAAAGTAAAACGAACGAGAAGGAAGGAAAAGAAAAAAGAGGGGAGGGGGAAAGGAGGGGAGGGTGTGTGAGCTAGGGGAAGACAAGCTAAATTATCCACCTCTGCCGAACCGTTCGGCCCACAACCAGAGGAGGGAACCACAAATTTAAAGGATGAAAGAAACAAGTACCTGTGAAGAATGAGTGTCAGCCAGATCGAAGAGGAAGGATCAGAACCCAGAAGCGTCCGGTACTCTCCAGACTGAAACTCGAATCAGTAGAACCAGGTTCTAGTGTACGCCTCAGTCTTGCCATGCAGGAAAGAAGTAAGATTATCCATATGCATAATCTCGTTGACCTTTGAAATCCAGAGGGAGAGAGGGAGGCTCAACTCGCCTCCAAAAGAGTGGAATACATGCCCGGGCAGCGAGGACCAAAAACCTGAGCAGAGAGCACTTAAACACTTTCACAGAAGACTCGTAGTGATTGAGAAGAAACAAGGCCAGGCCTAAATGGTGAAAGGTCTCAGTGAGCTGAAGGGTGATCCGCTTAACCCCATCCCAGAAAGACGACAGGGCAGGGCAAGACCAGAAAACATGGAGCATGTCCTCCTGACCACAGCGCCAGCACAGCGGGGAAACCTGAGGAAACATTGTATGTAATCTCATGGGAACCCTATACCAACAGGACAGAATTTTGTAACTAGCTTCCTGGTAGCAGGAGCTGATAGAGGTTGCATGTGAGAGACAGAAGATACGTTTCCTCTGGTCCTGGGAAAGGGACCAGTCAAATTCCCATTTGAGCATGAATGGCGGCACAAAGTCCTCTAGGGGTTCAATCAGAATCCGATAAGTAAGTGAAAGGGAATGGCGAAGGGGGCTGTCCGCAACTCAAACAGAATTTATGTTTGCATACACTATTTAGTCCTAAAAAATGGAAACAATGCTGTCAGGTGCTCACTATTAAAAAGTATGATTTCTCTAAAATGATGCATTGGTTTTTAGAATGAACTCTAGTAAAGGTACAGTATCTATCGCTATATTCTGCTGCTGATGGTTGGGATTGCATAAATGTACCGCAGGTGACAATTCAAGTCACTACATGAGCAATTTCATCCAGCACCATCACATATGTCTTGTACTGCTATCTCATATGTCTTGCTGTATGTGTTGCTAGCTAAAAGCTCACCATATTTGGATGCAAAGAGAGTGTATAAATTCATTAGGGACGCCCTACTGAATAATTGCTATGGAAACTTTTTGATTTCATTGTAATCTCCATTTACTTGTATTCCTAAGTATTGTATTTACATGAAGTATACTGTATAGTGCTGATTAAATGCCGACATAGTAATTAATCTCTATGGTTACTACATTACAATGCAGGACTTCTGCAGCCTAAGATAAATATACAGTACTCTCAATATAGCACAGACTGCTCAGTCTCTTGACAAGTGGATGGTTACCTGTAAAGGTTATACATCAGATATGCAGAATATTTATGACAGCCCAGTTTTCTTCTTGTCATTTAAAGGTTGGACATTCTAGCTGAGCTGATAAGGATATTGGGATTGGTTTTCACTTCTAAGGGCTGTGACTGTTGTCAAAAACTCTGCCTGTGAAATGCTTAGTGCAAGAAAACTGTAACCCCTATTATTCTCTCTATACATTTTATTCCAAGCTCATAATTATGATTCATGTGATTTGCATGAATGTCATAAATCCTGTAGGATTAGTAGAGTGGCACTGCAAGAAAAGTGGCGCCTCTAGGGGTTAATTACAGAGTCCCATTATTATGGACACACCTAAAATCCTGGCTATGGTAGTGCTCTGCATAACAACAGCATATGTACATAAAAAGAAAGCCACTTGCTGCACTTACCATACCAAACTGTTATTTCATGGAAGATATATGGCTCAAGCCATCAGAGTTAGTTACGACACTCACTCTTCTTCCAGGGCTTACAAGCATGGAGAAGGCCACACGCATTATTTTTATTATGGGGGCTTGGTGCTAAAGGGGTTTTCCAAGTTTTTCATACAGATGACATATTCACAGGATAGGTCGCCAGTATGTGTTCTGTTGGGGACTGACACCCAGCTGGAATCTGCTAGTGTATGGGGAAGTGCGTGTAACACGAGTCCTATTAAAGTAATAGGAGCAGTGCTCCAATTCCACAGATGCATCACAATGCAGTTGACAAGTGCTGCTGCTCTTACCTATCCTGTGGATTAATTTGAGGCTGGAAAACCTCTTTAGGCTAAGGCCCCACTTTGCAGAAATGCGGCTTTATTTGTTGCAGATTTGTTGCAGCCAAGAGTAGCAGCAAAAGGAATGAGAAATATATAGGAGGTACTTATACCTCTACCTTCTGCTACATGGGCCTCAGCCTTAAAGGGGAATTTGTGCCTTGGTTGGCAAATTGGAAAAATAGATTGCAATTTGGGAATTGCTTAGGTATGTACGGTGTAAGGGCTGTGTAAGATGAAGAAAATTGAGTGGGGGAGGTCACTTCAAACTGCTATAGCTCAGGCCTTATAAAAACTTACTTTTGGTGCCAAATGAAAGAGGAGACTCAACTGCACATAAATCCCAATCTTGACTGTTTTCAACCAGTTATATCTGTGTAAATACATACTTAGAATCATATGAAAGATGAGAATTTCCTCTTTCATCTGACACCAAAAGCAAGTTTTTCCTTTTTATAATGCATAAGATATAACCATTTGAAGGGACCCTTCCCCACCCTCATTTTCTCTTCATTTTATACAGCTCATAGAAGAGAAGCAGGGAACAGGTCTCAATAGAGAGGCTGAACTATTTGTTATGCTGAACCAATCAGCAGTTGTGGAGGGATGTTTAAGACCCGTTCTCCACTTTCCATGTGCTTGCTATTAGTTATTTGTGCTAGTTAGGCTCCAGAGCTCTGTTTATAGCTGTGGGTTTGCTGTTATACTAACCTTGGCTTGTTTACTGGATATTCCCTTGTCGTCTTTTTTTGGCATTGATTGTGAATTCTCAGATTGACCTCGGCCAAGTTAAGCTTACTCTTTTGCTTCTGCTCTCATGGTATGACCTGCATTACGAATATTACTGTGGATTCTGGTTTTGATTTAAAATTGTAGAAGCATCTCTTTCATACACTAAGCTTCTGGGGCAATAACCTAGGCCTCAGATCCCGATTATCTGGCCTTCCGGTGGGCTCTGAAGTCATCTTATCAACTTTAGAATCTCAGTCCCGTGTAGGATTTAGATAGCTTGTTCTACTCTCCTCTGCTATCAGCCAGTTTTCACATTTTTGCTAATGGTGGCAATTCCTTAAGTCTGACTACAGCTTTGTTGGTCAGTTCGGTAGTCAAACAGTTAAAGCGAGGCTGTTTGTTGTATATCGCTACTATTACTTGCCATGCTTGACATGCCAGGCTGTACTTATACGCATCTGGTTATTTCTCTACTAGACTTTTTTAGGTGGTGATGGAATCTTTGTGATGGATGAACATTATACAGTCCTATGAAAAAGTTTGGGCACCCCTATTAATCTTAATCATTTTTAGTTCTAAATATTTTGGTATTTGCAACAGCCATTTCAGTTTGATATATCTAATAACTGATGGACACAGTAATATTTCAGGATTGAAATGAGGTTTATTGTACTAACAGAAAATGTGCAATATGCATTAAACCAAAATTTGACCGGTGCGAAAGTATGGGCACCTCAACAGAAAAGTGACATTAATATTTAGTAGATCCTCCTTTTGCAAAGATAACAGCCTCTAGTCGCTTCCTGTAGATTTTAATCAGTTCCTGGATCCTGGATAAAGGTATTTTGGACAAACAATTCAAGTTCAGTTAAGTTAGATGGTCGCCGAGCATGGACAGCCCGCTTCAAATCATCCCACAGATGTTCAATGATATTCAGGTCTGGGGACTGGGATGGCCATTCCAGAACATTGTAATTGTTCCTCTGCATGAATGCCTGAGTCGATTTGGAGCGGTGTTTTGGATCATTGTCTTGCTGAAATATCCATCCCCGGCGTAACTTCAACTTCGTCACTGATTCTTGAACATTATTCTCAAGAATCTGCTGATACTGAGTGGAATCCATGCGACCCTCAACTTTAACAAGATTCCCGGTGCCAGCATTGGCCACACAGCCCCAAAGCATGATGGAACCTCCACCAAATTTTACAGTGGGTAGCATGTGTTTTTCTTGGAATGCTGTTTCTTTTTGGACGCCATGCATAACGCCTTTTTTTTATAACCAAACAACTCAATTTTTGTTTCCAAAATGAAGCTGCCTTGTCCAAATGTGCTTTTTCATACCTCAGGCAACTCTATTTGTGGCGTACGTGCAGAAACGGCTTCTTTCTCATCACTCTCCCATACAGCTTCTATTTGTGCAAAGTGCGCTGTATAGTTGACCGATGCACAGTGACACCATCTGCAGCAAGATGATGCTGCAGCTCTTTGGAGGTGGTCTGTGGATTGTCCTTGACTGTTCTCACCATTCTTCTTCTCTGCCTTTCTGATATTTTTCTTGGCCTGCCACTTCTGGGCTTAACAAGAACTGTCCCTGTGGTCTTCCATTTCCTTACTATGTTCCTCACAGTGGAAACTGACAGGTTAAATCTCTGAGACAACTTTTTGTATGCTTCCCCTGAACAACTATTTTGAACAATCTTTGTTTTCAGATCATTTGAGAGTTGTTTTGAGTAGCCCATGATGCCACTCTTCAGAGGAGATTCAAATAGGAGAACAACTTGCAATTGGCCACCTTAAATACCTTTTCTTATGATTGGATACATCTGGTTATGAAGGTCAAAGCTCACTGAGGTTACAAAACCAATTTTGTGCTTCAGTAAGTCAGTAAAAAGTAGTTAGGGGAATTCAAATCAATAAAATGATAAGGGTGCCCATACTTTCGCACCGGTCAAATTTTGGTTTAATGCATAGTGCACATTTTCTGTTAGTACAATAAACCTCATTTCAATCCTGAAATATTACTGTGTCCATCAGTTATTAGATATATCAAACTGAAATGGCTGTTGCAAACACCAAAATAGTTAGAACAAAAAATGATTAAGATTAATAGGGGTGCCCAAACTTTTTCATAGGACTGTATGTTGAACATGCTCTGTTGTATTACCTGAAATAGCTACAGTCTTACACAGTAATGTGGCTACTCTCTAAGAAGGAACACTTGCACGCCACTCCAGAAGTTCAGGTCCAGCGGTGTTCTGAGTTATGTGAGATATTTCAAATGTGGTACAGTTACTGTTGTATGTCTCAACTAAATTAAGTGAAGTTGCACAACTTTCATCAAGGGTAGCTTTTCCACAAAAAATAATGGGAAAAATTGTGTAACATTGCCTTGGTTCCCATTCATTTTTGCCTCGGAGTGTGCTATTCATCCTTGTTTCAGTGAAGAATCAGTTTACATTAATGTGACAGAATTTATCAAAAGTAGTATGAAATATATATATATATAAGAGGCCCCTTTCCCTATAATGTATAAATCACACATTACAGTATGAAATTGGTTTGAAAGTCCACCTCCAAGGCCCAGCTGTGACTGCTACTTGTGCATGCCACATAGTTACACTCCTGATGTAAAGTTTCATAACTTAAAATTATGGATTGATAGTTGTTAAAAATAAACAGTCACCAAGTCCACCAACTCTTTACATTCTTCTCTAGGTGCTGCTCCACCTTTTTTCTTTCACCATTCCCAAGCAATTTTTGTTAATTTTAGCACAATCATACACCCTGTTAACAGGTGGACTGCCTTGGGCTGGAGGAAGCAGACAAGGACCACCCTCCTGATAGTAAGAAGTATAACTTTGCTGAAACTAACAGAAATGATTGGTCAGGAATAGTGGGGCTTACAGAAAAAAGTTCAGAATCCGTGTCAGAATCAGTGGTGTGGCACTGTTATGGAATAGCCACCGGAGCAATTCCATATAAATGCAGGAAATAGCAGATACCAGAGAACAAGCAGTAGAACAAGCAACCTAAATCTCACACTGTACTGGGACATAGATCTAAGGAACCCCAAACATTCTTCACCGGAGCCCGCCACAAAGTCAGTTGGATTTATGTTGAATTATAGGTTATAAGAAATAGGTAATCTGAATACACACCAAGACTCACAGTACTACTCACTAGGTAGATCAAAACAGGAGAGCTGAATCAAAAGCATAAACGGAATCTGGCCGGGGTCAATCCAGGAAGTCAAAGTCAAGAGAATATTCGGTAAACAAGACATGGTCAGTATAACAGTAACTGGAGCCAAACAATAATAGTTAGCTAATTGTAGGCACTAATTGAGAACAAGCCTTTCATATCCCTCCTCAAAGCTGGGATCACACATTTTATGGAATTAGGGACAGGGTGAAAGTTCATAGATACATTATTACTATAGTATATACTTCAGTATGTTTCCCATAGTAAATAAAAAGATCCTTTTATTTACTATATGTACTGGGGTGGGACCCTATCCTATAGATCCTTGTAGGTGTTGGTCACACCGTTACACTATCAGTATGTTTCCCAGTTATATAAGAGCAGTAACTGAAATGTTCTTTGCATTCTCTTTCCATGGAAACAACTTGTAAATTCCTTTCAGGGCTTAAATGAAATTAAGTTGCTTTTGTCAGGAAGGGAACAAGGTTATTACGAAAAAATCTGAGTGAGGTTTATTGAATGTATAAAGTTATAGTTGAAGTAGATATTGTCTGTAAGACTTGGATTTTTGTATTTATAGCAAGTTACCTATAGAGTCATTAGAGTGAATGGTATCGATCAGTGACTACTATGGGGGAGAGTCCTTGACAATTTCTTGTATCTCCTCAAAGCAGTTTAGTGTATAGGAATGTAACATACTAGACACTTCTGTATTATGTCCAGCATTTGCTGAGTGCTTTGTTCTCATGACAAGCATCTCTGTATCCCATTTTCTACTTTAGAAGTGTTGCTTATTTTAGAGCGGTACTTCTGGACAACCCCTGACCATATTTCAAGACACACAGGGGTTTTATGGTACCCTGGTTGGGATTTGCTTTGATAGATTGGAGAAGAAAAAATATTTAGTAATTTCTATCCGAACTTCAGATTTATATGATTGGTCACATGATTTCTTATGTTCTGCAACTACAGAAGAATCATTTATATAGACCTTTGGGTGAGTCATGTATAATCTGATTGGGCATCGGTGGTTTAGGTCCACACTGTAGTGAGTAGATCCCCACGATAGAGTCAACCAGCATATGATGAAAACCTCATATCAATCTGGTTATTTAGTCATATCTAGAGATGAGCGAACACTGCTCGGATCAGCCGTTCTGAACAGCACGCTCCCATAGAATTGAATGGAAGCACCTGGCACGGCAACCAGCCGCCGGCAAAGTGTACGTGCCAGGTGCTTCCATTCATTTCTATGGGAGCGTGCTGTTCAGAACGGCTGATCCGAACAGTGTTCGCTCATCTCTAGTCATATCTATTAAAGGTGTTGTCTCATTACAACAGACCATGTTACTATGCCTTCTAGGGTAAATGTATGTTATTAAGGATAACAGCTTTTTTTTTTTATTGCAGATTTTGCTGCATTTTTTTTAGCCAAAATTAGGAGCGTCTGAGTGCTGTATCTCTCTTTTCCATTTCTTTTCAAGAATCACCTGACTTTGGCTAAAAAAAGAAAAACTGCATTAAAATCTGCAACAAAAAACGCAGTGCTTCTGCAGCATGGGGCTTTAGTTTAAGGTTGGGGCTCCAAGTAGCAAAAACACAGCGATTTATAGTATCTTTATAGTATCTGTGAAGTGGATGGGATTCTGGCTGATTCCATCCACACAATGCATACAAATATCTACAGCAGAAATGTTGCGATATCAAAAACCGTAGTATTTTGTAAATGGCAGCATGTCCTATACCTATGGAAACACCTGGCGTTTTCTGTATAAGTATAATAGAGAAAGAAAGTCTGCAGATGAAGACTCTGAGGACTGTCTGGCAAAGGTGCTGTGGAAAGAAAGTGATGCGCTTCCACGCCAGTCTTTTCTGCAGCGCTTTTTGTCTGCGGCTCGTTACACAGGGCCCAGCCTTAGACAGTATTTTAGCACAAATTACACCAGAATTTAAATCTTCCTCTACTGTATATAATCTCAATTCTCAAAAAAGATTACATGTGATGCATGTTCATAAAATATAAAAGAAAACTGGAGATTCGCAATCCGATGTGTCACCCTTGCAGTTTATATCATTTCAGGCTTTTTACAAGGTCTTGTGCTGTGGAAGGGAAATTGCCTTGATCATTCTATTTGCCATGTACAGGAGGAATTATTCTGTCCTATCAAGCTGAACCACTGACAGTGTAGTGGAACACAATTTTTCAATCAATAACCCATTATGTGTTAGAATACACATTTACCGGTGGTAGGAGGAAGTCCATTGTTCGAAATTGCCAAGGTCTGTAGAAATTGAACCTCTTATGGAAAACACTTCTGAACAAATGTATGCATGTCTAATTATAGCGGATTATTGACTGCTAATATCAAGACTTTCTGTGCTGTGCACTTGGAATAAGGCTTTTCTCTATTGTATATTGTTTTGTCAGAATATTAATTGTATGCCCTTTGTAACTAATATATTTATTCATGTGAACATAGAAGTGTTTTCTTGTGCAGGTGTCAGCAGGAGGGCTGCGGTGCATGGGGATTTGTGGAAACAAAGTATATTTAGATTGTAGATGAAATAGTAGATGTATAATTCATGATTATTATTTGTAAGCAATGCTTTAGTTGTAACTGCAATATATTGCAAAATTAATGCTAAAAAGGTATTATGTTTCCACTGATATAGTGTATTCACTGCATGAAGAAAAGTTAGACCATTTGGAAATCTTATTTTTCTATTACATCCCCACACCTCTCAAGATATCTGTCTGCAGTTATACAGCAGGAAGCAGGGCGGTGGAGTTGGAACGGTAGAGTTGAGGCCAGTGCAGAGTGAAGCCAGAAAAGGCTATAGAAGGTTTATTGTAATCTATATTATACAATTAATAATATTGTACAATTAAATGAATACATAGTTTGTTGTGTATTTACTTTTATGGGTTTTGAGGAATTTGAGGAACTTTACTGCATCTGGCTGACCATGGCATTGAAGTCTGTCTGACTTCTGTCCAAGACAAGGAGTCAGGGTCGGGCTGTGGAATATTAGAGAAGTTGAAGTCTTTTTTGTCTGTCAACTCCATAACCCTAATAGAAACTATCATTGTTTACGTTCAAAGGGATATAATCCTGTCCTGATCATGTGATATACAGGAGCACAGCTTAGTATAGTTATCAGAGCTTTGTGCTATAAGGAGCGTGACACATCAGGGCCATGTGCCACATGGTCATTGACTTCGTTATGGATGACACATTCCCAGTGTAGCCAGTGATTGGCAATTACAGCCAGGTGCCACAGCAAAGACAATTGGGGTATGTCCGAAATTTACATTTGAGTCTTGGGGACAAGAAAGCCTCCTCAATTTTTCTGTTACCGAACAGTCTTTTGAAATGGCATAGCCATGTATGGCATACGTTTAATAAATATAAGCTTTTCAGAGGTCCTATCACCACCTCCAACACGTCCAGCTCTTTACATCAATTAATAACTGTTGCTCCACTGATTATAACACGGAATTCTTTCAGCAGCCCCCATCATTCCTGAGTAATCGGTACCTCACAGTGGGCTCATGTGTTGTCCAATGGTGTTCTTATAATGTTGGAGCACCTCCACCATCGCTGGAAAAATAACTTTTTTATTTCTGGGCCAAATTAGGTTCTTTAAATAAAGGGTGTGGAAAGCTAGAAGTTAAGATTTCCTGTCTCTAACTGTTCTACTGTGATTGATGTCCCTTAGCCTGACAGTTGTGGTGATATTAGCATAGTCAAGGACAGCTTGTCCTGGACTGGCTTAGGTAATCAAAAATGCCGCCCTCCCTGGGGCCCTGACATAGCGCCGCCTGAAGCGGTCGCTTCAGGTCGCCTCATGGGAGGTGCGGCGCTGATGGTCAGTGGTGTAAGTACCACCGTAATGGCTGCCACAGGGCCCTCAACCTGGTGAGCCCCTGCTGCTTTTTTTTTTTTGTTAATGGGCCATTACCTGCTTGGATTACTTCAGCTGGTAACGGTCATACATACTTACCAATCCCTGTTCCTGCTCACAGCCTCCTCCTCTTCCCCTTCTGCCCCCCAAGGGGTCATGTGCATTCTCATATCACGTCACTGGGGCCCCCTGGAGAGAAGAAGTGGAGGTGGCCGTGAGCAGGAGTGAGGATCGGAAGTGTATGTGTGGGGCAAACCTCAACAAATACTGCTATTATTATAGTATGATGATCAGAGTGCCAGGTGAGGTCAGCAAACATGAAAACCAGTGTTACTCACCTCTCTGGCACAAGTTCATGCTGTCTTCGGTCTCTGTAGTGATGTCACAGATGTCGTGGGTCCAGTGGCGTAACTACCACCATAGCAGTGGTAGCAGCTGCCACAGGGCCCGGGACATTAGGGGCCCGGTGACAGCTGCTACCGCTGCTATCATTATTCTCGGAGGTCTTTTCGGACCCCCGAGTATAATGATCAGGGCCCCCTGTTGGTGGAATACTTTCCACCAACAGGGGGCCCCGAAGCTGCAGCAACGGCTGAGACACAGGAGCTGCAGCTCTGGCTCCTGTGAGCGCTTCAGGACGCTCCCCCTCTCTCCCCCCTCCCTTTCTCTGCTTTCCTCTGCCCACCAATGAGAGGAGGAGGCGGGGCTTATCCCTGCCGTCCTGCACTGGAGGAAGAAGCTGCTCCAGGAAAATGAAACTGAAGCTACACAGGTACGTACTGGGGTTACTTATTACTATCAGGCATTTGGGGTGATTACTTGTGTTTTAGTAACTCCATGTGCCTCATATTAATAGCAGTTAACCCCATCATGTCCCTCAAATTAACCCCTGTGTGCCTCACCATAAGAGTTACTGATATGTGAGACATATGGGGGTAATAGTAATGAAGATATTTTATTATTACCTCCATGTCTCTCACATATCAGTAACTCTTATGGTGAGGCAGACAGGGGTTAATGTGAGGGAGATGATGGGGTTAACTGCTATTAATATGAGGCACATGGAGTTACTAAATTGTAATGCACATGACCAGATTTTTTATCCACAATTTGTCCTGGTATAGCGGTCAGCGGTGACGTGACAGTATTTAGTCCTGTAGGGGCCACTAAGGGACATAATACTGTGTGCATTGGCCACTATTGGGTATAATACTGTGTGCAGGGGCCACTATGGGACATAATACTGTGTGCAGGGACCACTATGGGACATAATACTGTTTGCAGGGGCCTCTAAGGGACATAATACTGTGTGCAGGGACCACTATGGGACATAATACTGTGTGCAGGGGCCATTATTGGTCATAATAGAGCGCGCAGGAATGCGTAGGAGGGGCTCGGTCAAGATCTTCGGTGTCAGGGGGGCCCCATGTCAAAAGTTCGCCACGGGGCCCCGCCATTCCTAGTTACGCCACTGCGTGGGTCAGTACCATGTGGTACCATTGGTTTTTGTTTGTCACCTCCCTGAGCCTCCAATAATTTTACACTAAATGGAATACCAAACGCAGATGTGAACCATTTATTCATTCTCAGACTCAGTAGTATATATTATATTATGTAACCTGATCCCAGTTTCAGGCTGTATCTCCTTATTCTCAGGCTTAGTAGTATATAGTGTGTAACCTCCTTCTAGTTTCAGACTTCGCTCTTGAGTCTGTCCATCCCAGTAATACATGCTGTGAGTGAAGAACACTTTTGCCTTCACTAGCGATCATGCAGTAGCTCATCTTCATTCCCCATTGCTTCCTTGAAGTCAGCAGTATTATTTCTGGCTGCCACATGCAGGCTGTCACATAGGTGAACCTACAGGTTGTATTACCATAGGTGAACGTACACTGTGCTTATAATGGAGGTTTTGCAGTTTTTATCTAATCGCTACAATGTTAATTGTGTTATTTAGGCCTTGCATGTACTGCTGCAAGCAATGCAACTAGTTGTACTACTGCCATCTAGTGTACAAACTTGTACCACACTAGTGAATTCTGTACAAGCTGTGACTTGTGAACAGGCTCCTGATAATATTATTGTGATTTAATTCAGATTTTGTTGGATTGGTCCTGGATTCTTTACTTTTTAGGATGTCTAGGTTTCAGTATATTAATGTGTATTAGTGTACGTTCACCTATGGTAATACAACCTGTAGGTTCACCTATGTGACAGCCTGCATGTGGCAGCCAGAAATAAAACTGTTGTGTCTGTTTTGTATCTCCTGCATAAGTACTAATGTATGTAAGTCCATAGTGATACTACAAAATATTCTGTTTCCATATAGTAAAGTATGTGTCTTGGCTTCTAATGATAACAAAAGCCATGATGCTATACAAGATTCATTGTGCAATAGATAAACCCCATTTGCTTATCCTCAATTGACTTTACACTGCTGTACCTGTTGTCTTGACGTGAAGAATAGTATAGCACACAGCAGATACATGAAAGCTGTTCACAGGTACAGGTTCACAGGAACATTGTTATATTATACTTTTATTTCCCTAGTGTGAATGTGTCCTGACATTGTAACTTTTAGATTGGTAAATAATGCCTTCCCAAACAAGCGTGATAAAGTTATGTAATATACTACATATACAAGTTGTGATAAACATTCCACAGGTTTTTATGGTGCACCTATCATGTTACATTGCAAAAGAATATTAATTAAGCTATGTTCACACTTGTCTTACAGTATCAGTCAAAAATCACAGATGAAATAGTTGGCATGCTGCACCATTTTAGCTAGCAAAAACCACCATGACTTTAACCCAACAGACTCAATTATAGTCAAAGGGGTTCACTAGGATCCGTTGGTGTCCATGCTGTGATGGATCTGTCCTCATTGGGGTTTTTTTTTTTTGCGATAAAGGGCAAATAAAATAGTATAAATAATATTATTGCAGATAAAATACATTTATTTAAAGAGGACCTCTTACCACCTTCACCATCTCAATGTCTTTGCATCCTTTAATAGTCACAGCTCCACTGACCGCAGCACAGTTAGAATTTTATTCTCTGCCTTCCCAGTTATCTAGCAATCAATGCTGTTAGTTTTGATGCCTGATATGCTAATTAGGATCACTACTGTCAAGTGGGAGGTGTCAGGCAGGAGTATGCAAGGGGGCATGATTCTGAGCTCTGACGTTGTCCATTTCTAATTGGAGGTCTGAATCACGCCTCCTTGTCTGCTCCTGCCTAGCACCTCCCACTTGACAGTACACCGCCTAATTAGCATATCAGGCACGAAAGCTAACAGCTTTCATTGCTTGGAAACAGTGGGATCTGCACAACAATCTTTTAACCATTTTACCTTTAATGTTTTTTTAATAAATTGTCAGAAATGGCTAGAAAATGGTAGTAAATAAAAAGCTATTTTAAAAAATACAATTAAAAATGCTTTATATTGGTAAAACATTTGATTCCATGGACTGTACCTGCAATTGTACAAATACTGTATATTGGTCTTTGGTTCCGACACTCCGGGGATGACATCAATGGCCCCTATGTGGCTGCTGCAGCTAAGTACTGGCTTGAGCGGACACACACATAAGTTGGGCACATCATCATCACAGCCCTGGAGTCACTGCATCAATGATGTAACTAACTGACATATATGACTGAAGTGGCAAAATTTGAGACAGAGAGAGAATCAGTAAAAATCCATTAATTTTATGTTTGTAGTCAGAGACTTTTATTTAAAGGAGTTTTCCCACAAACATAGTCTTATTTAAATCTGTAGACAATAACATTTTTGCAAATATGAGTTATGATACAGCTAAAAGATTCCTGATATAAAAAAATAGAAAAATGAGCACAATAAGTAAAATTGCTGTCTATGACTAATATCGCATAAGTAATCTCATCTCAAGCAGCCAATTAAGAAATAAATACCTTTGCTTGGATCTGTAAGAAAATTATTTGCAGTTTAGAAGCTGGAAAGCTGTGTGGTATCCTCTCCATTCACTGTATGAAGAAAGCCCAGCCCCTTCGTCTTGCACTCACTATGAATCAGTCTTGCTATGTTGATGGTATCTATGGGCAGACCTTCCCTAATAACAGGGAGTGAACAACAAATTAACTAGAAGGGAGAAACAGAGTGGCTGCAACTTTAGGGTAAGTTCATAAGTTTTTTTTTTCTTGACCGGAACCTGAGCCGGTCCAAAATACGAGTGGCTGTGACTGGATGCTGGTGCAGTGCATCGGTCAGTCGTGCACTCCGCTCTGGATTAGGCCCAAATGAATGGACCTAGGCGGGAGGAGGGAGTGTCTTCAGGCCAAATCACGAGACAAAATGGCCTGAATTTGAGCATCTCGCTTCTTTTTCCGGGAGCCAGAACTAACCGGGTCCCGGAAAAAACACCTGACCAACTCCCATTGATTTCAATGGGTTCAATAAGTTTTCTTTTTGGTCAGGATTTTGAGGCAGATACGGCCTCAAAATCCTGACCAAAATACTAAGGAGATATAATAAATGTCCTTATGTCCTCCTTATCTCTACTCTGTTTACAATTGCTACTTTTAATCCCCTTATCTGTCCTCTAGGGGATGGAGAATGTTTGCTATCAGCATAAAAAGGTGTCAGTATACAATCAGTATGTGCATCAGTCCGTTTTGAAGTGTCAAACTGAATTCAAACGGACGGATGGCATACTGACGTGTGAACATACCCTTACCCTCAGAGAGGTTTTTCAGGCAGAAAACAGAAAAATTCTTAAAGTGTATTACATCTTGGTCCAGAATCACCCTTGTTTTCTAATCCTATGTAAGATGTGTACTAATTTATATGTTCCTGGCACTTTAATTGATACTTTATTTGAACATATCTTGTCCATGACTTTACCGTCCCTGTCAAGCCTTGACATTTTGTGAATTGATCTTACTCTGTTACGTTGTTTGCATTTCGTCCTGGTACATCACTTGATAAAACCCAGTGCAGGAAACTGCCAAATTCTCTGGAGTGTAGAGTATCTAAAAATACAGTCTTGGTTGATTCATCTTTACATCAATAATTCAAGTGAAGTAGCTCAGAAGAGACTAGAAAACGTGGAAAAAGACTGAATGGGAATTGCTTTCATGAAAGGTTGGAATGTGTCATTGGTGCATTGTGGACTCTCTGTGTAAATTGGCAATTGTAGACCATAATGCTAAATGTCTGCGTACACATCTTCTAAAAAGATGTGCAAGCAGGAAATATATGTCTTTCCAGGAAATACTGTATGGGGCATGGGAAATATATGACCTTGTGGTCAATGCAATATTTATATTGTGGTAGTGCACTGCTCCAGTGTGTCCTCCATGGACAATAGAAATATCTTTACCAGTCTTTATTTGTATATTTTAGAAACAGGTATTTGTTACTTGCGACATCTTATTTCCTATATTTTGATGGCAGTATAGCAGAAAACTTGAATTCACAAAGAGACTTGTATTCTACAAACACACCATAGCAGGAGCTTATATAGTTATCTGTAAAAGATGAGGTTTATAGCTACACGTGTGTATCCACATACAAAAACATGTAGCACGCTTCCTGCCACAGAGCCCCCATATGGTACAAACTGCTTAATACCTGATGCTCCTTGATAGTTTTCCCTACCAAGGTTGAAATGACTGTGCATGTGCTAGAGCTGTTGCAAATACGAGGCTTTATAGAACGTTATGTCTACGACATTGTTCACACCTTGTTTGTAAAATGAATAAAATGTTACAAGATAAAGTAAATATTTTCATCAAGGGTGAGTTCACACAGCGGAAGTGTGAATATTTGCATAGTGTGAATATTTCAATGGGAGTCACTTGCTTTTTTTAATTTTTTTTGCAGCTACCGGGAAAAAAAAGCGGCATGCCCTAGCTTCACGCGGATTCCGCAGCTGAGTCAGCTGTGGTGTCTGTGGCTCGAGACACCCTCCTGCTTAGGCCCATTCATTCGGGCATGATCAGGAGCGGGATGCCGATGCACTGTATCGGCATCCCATCCTGGATAGCTGCGCCAAAAAGCCACACAGAGGAAAAGGTTTCCGGCATATGAACTTACCCCTAGAGACTCCCATTGAAATGTATGGGAGGAAATTTTGCAGGTGGATTTTGTGGCACATCAAAATCCGCCTGCAAAAAACATAATAACATAATGAATGAGAAAACTTAGGTAACATTTTAAACAAAAAAAATTGAGTCTTAAAAGTGATTTTACATTTTATTCTAATTCTATTTATTTGTTTTCACAAACAACAATGATAATTGGAATAAAATAGATGAGTATTAACAGGTGAGGCCTAGAACTTGTAAGTGTTAATATGAATAATAGAAGCTTTTTATGTGAAAAACATTATTAGTATTTCATGTTTCTGCACAGTTACTATTGCACAAGAAACTGGAAATCATATAACAAATTATTTTATCTTCAATACAGTTTTGTAATAAACAACATCAACCATTGCCATCCACCTGAACATCGATCTGATGCCATTCGTTTTTGCATCTGTCACTACAGTTGCGTCCATTACTTTGAGGAAATCTATAAAACTGCAAAACAGCATATATCATAAAATTACATGAAATGTTTCCAGCGGTGAGCAATGAAAGCACACGGACCTCATAGACTATAATGGTCCCCATAGACTATAATGGGGTGCGTGTGTTTTCTACGCGGTCTCCGCAGGAGTTATGCGGAGAGGAAAGTGCTTCATGATCTACTTTCCTCTCCACATGACTCATGCGGACATTGCATGGAAAAGACATGGACACCATAACAGTTTATGGGGTCTGTGTGCTTTCATAAGCTCACTACTTGTCAATGCGTTCGGAATTCCGTAGGGGGAGTACCCATGTGGACTCCCCGAATGGAATACTGAGCGCAGATGTGAACCAGGCCTAACATCGCAGTACTTACAATCTCTTATGAGAGTTGGCACCCGGTGGTTAGATCACAACTGTAACATTGGAGGAAAATTCCTTGGATGAAGGACAGCTCTCAGTGTCTTCATCTATTGATGGGCAATATTCAGATCCAGATGTGCTACTAAAATCAGAGAATTCTTCCAAATACTCAATTATTTCAGCAGCATCACATGCACGCCTACGAAACGCCATGTTGGCCTCTTCAACAGAATCATTCCGCCGAAGCTGCACATACCCACACCGATTCAGGCAGCCACTTTATTGGCGGAAGGAGATAGAACCTTTTTGCTCTGAACGGATAAGAAATTTGGAGATGGAACCATTTTGCATTCACTCACTCATTACCTGAGTGAATATCTCAGGTAATGCTATACCGCTCAGACAGCATGTAGACTGATGTACAAAGAACCGCATGCCACTATTAACTCGTTTTTGCCAAAAAGTGGAGCTAGAACCTTCTTGATCTAATGCGGCGATATATGTATATGTATTACATGTCACAGTTCTTCACTCCAAAAGCAGATACTCCTGAAACACCAGTATCACTTCCCCCTCGAGTTATTGAGTGAGAGAATCTAACATTGATTTTACTGGCCAGTCATTTGCTGCCCCCCAGGGAGACAAGGCTCCTCTGTCACTGCTCATATGGATGTGACCAAGATACAGATGATCAGCACAGGCTACTGTAGTGTAGCGGAACATCTTCCTATTTCATTCTGTTGTATGAGTAATATTAGTTATATTTGTGCTGACCTTAGGTTTGGAATATATATAACATCTAGCAGTATACGGCAGGTCTCCCAGGTTAATTGTTTTTGGCTTCAGTGCTAATCCACTTGGGTGTTTGTGACAAGAATGCCAAGTACCTCTGGGATTATTGATTCTCAGAGGCAGTTGGTTGTATACGGTGTACAGAAACAGAAAAGCTTGACAGATCTTATATAAGATGTTCCGAATTAGAGCCGGTAAAGCTAAGAATCCTGTTTTACAGTCAGTTGTTTGGTTTGGTGGATAGTATATCTAAGGCTCTAGACACATCACGGATATTTTTGTAGATGGACTGACACAAATCATTTAAACATTGATCTCTATGTAAACTGATGGTCTTTCATTTGCATCCGTTTTTAAGCATCCAATAAAGGGATCTGCTAAACAGATGTAAAAACATTAACTGAATGAATACTATAAATGGAGACCTTTACTTTCATACTGATGTGGTTAGGTGTTTTCACATAGCCTTACAGATGTGACTATAGCTTACAGAAAAGACATCTGTGGCAGAGTTTCTTATAGAAGCCTCGGTGGCAAATTCCTTCTCAACCACATATAATGGAGCACAATATCCTGACACACACCCTAACGGAAACCCAGTGGACCCCATTATATTCAATGGGATTTGTCAGGGGACATTGGGATGCGTATGGTGGCATATAACATATGTTTTCTTTCCAAAGAAATATAAAAAATCAAGAGGTGTGAAAGAAGCCTTACTGAATAATACCCCCCCCCCCCCCCCCCCTCAATCTCACTGCTGTACTTGTCTGAGAAGATGAAGTTTTGTATCAGTCCATAAAGCACACCACCACTCTTTTATGGTTAGTTCATGGTTGCAGTATTTCTCTTCGGTGGCACTCAATTCCAAAGCAAGTAGACATTCCAGTATATATTGTAAAGAAGAGACCCAGTTTGTCCTCTCCAATAATTTAAAAAAGCTTTAATACACTTCAATGAAAACTAGCTTCAGCCTTTCTGCTGTTCTGGTCCATCGGAGGACCAGAATAACAGACGGACCGTTACAACAGGAGTCACATATGGAACCGCACAGATCTTTAAAACTGAAACTGCCGGATGAAAAAGTTGGACTTGCAAGACTTTTTTTTGTCTGGCGATTTTGGATGCACACTATGATGGAGTCTCCAAACAGACTCAAATGCAGGTGTGAACATAGCCTTAACTGTGAGAAGGGCACCAAATTATGGCCCACCCCAGGTCATGATTTGTCATCCTTCTTGTAGTTCAGTATTCATTAATGTGTACTGACTAAACCCTTTAAAGTATTGATAAAGGTCCTTTTTTTTTTGTCAGACACAGAGCAGCCGCAGTGTGACTGATAGGATAGCTACAGTTTACATTCGGAGAGCAAAGAAGCTTTGATATGTTTGGGTGGAGCAGAGTGATGGTTAACCTTACACTATTGTTGTGTTAGGATCAGTCGCCAATCTTATTCCATTTCGTAGGACACGAAATTATTTTTATTTTCAAATTCCTTCATTTATTTTTTAAAGGGGCTCTATCAGCAAAATCATGCTGATAGAGCCCCACATATGCGTGAATAGCTTTTAAAAAGGCTATTCAGGCACCGTAAAAGTTATATTAAACTACCCCCCTGTTTTAAAATAAAACCCTAAAAAAGAATGTGCTCTACTTACGCATCGTGCACGCTGGGCGGGCATTCAGGGTGTGTCTTCTTCTTCATCCACACCTCTTCTTCCTCCGACGTCCTACGGTCCCGTCTTCCTCCGGCGCTCGTGAGCGGACACTGATATAAAAAAATGGCCTCGGCGTATGCGCAGTAGCATGCGGCTTCTACTACGGCTACTGCGCAGGCGCCCAGGCCATTTTTTTATATCAGTGTCTGCTTGCAAGCGCCACAGGAGGATGGGACCGGAGGACGTCGGAGGAAGAAGAAGCGTGGAAGAAGAAGATGGTGCACCCTGAATGCCTGCCCACAGTGCACGATGCGTAAGTAGAGCACATTCTTTTTTAGGGTTTTATTTTAAAACGGGGGGGGGGGGGGGGGGTAGTTTAATATAACATTTACGGTGCCTGAATAGCCTATTCACGCATATGTGGGGCTCTATCAGCATGATTTTGCTGATAGAGCCCCTTTAGCCTGATTTGTCATAATCTATGTTGTCAATGATGGACACAAACGGTTTATAACCTGCCCTCTATTAATTCAATAATATTAAAGGCTTTATTCTGACTGACATAAAGCTGTGGCTTCAGTACAGCAACATTGTGACCGCTCCGGAACTCACTGCATCATAACTCACTATGATGCAGTGACTTCCAATCACACATACCTGTTTAGAGAGAACATGGTTCTGGGAATGAGCCCTTTGCACAAATTTGGTTAAATGGAGACTACCACCTTCCCCAAGCATATCATCTTTTACCACTGTGTAGCAGAGCATATTACAGTGATAAACAATATAACTCTGTAGACTTGGAGAAAAACACCTTTTAGATGATATGCAAAGAGGCAGTTGGTGCAATGGGTGGGTCTTGAGCTCCCTGGAGCACTGCTCTGGCCGCTCAGACCTGTACCATGTCCTATCTCTGACGCACCATGTAGTGAGACTTAATGCTCCCACTGCTCTCACATACCCCATCCCATCCTTCAACAGCAGGTAGGTTGGATGATAGTCTTGCTTTTAAGGATTTCAGCTGATTACATTATTACAAAAAAAATCAATACAATAACAAGACTTGGTTGTGAAGCACTTGGCAGACAGTAATTTACTATGTAACCATGGGATGGCCACACAAAGACAGATACAGGATAGGCACAAAATCATATTTGTTTGTGTTTTTAAAAGCTGGTCATCTTGTTCCATACATCAGGATCTTGAGCTAAGAGGAAAGGTAAGGAAGAATGTATCTACACTCCAGACATTTATGACATGGTCAAGTTTATACACTAGATTTAAAGGAAAAATCAGGTCAATGTCAGGTGTTTATGATGAGCTATCAGAGAGCAGCATTGGGGAGAAGCTTGAGCTTGCTGACATATAAGTTTATACGATTTGGAGTAAGATTTTAGAGTAAAAAGCCATAAAAGTGAATCCTGACAGGACTCCTGGAAGAGACAGTGACAGTCTTGTTTACCCACAGAAAGAATGACATCTTTCTTTGTCTCAGTGTGTGTGTGTGTGTGTGTGTGTGTGTGTGTGTGTGTGTGTGTGTGTGTGTTCACAGTGTGTGTTCACAGAAGACTGTCTACCAATATGTGTAGGAATGGTAATAAGGACTCTCGCGATCTCTACTAGGACACTTGTCAGGAATTGTCTTTAACTGATAAATTCCTACAGTATCTACGACAGAGCTTAACTTCTCTCATATTGGAGAGTATGCTTCTCCCAGATAGACATCAATAATCAGCTAAGAAGGTCCACCATAGACGTGTTGTCCAAGACTACGTGTGTTTTAAATACTAAAGCTACAGTATATACCTATAAATAGTTTGCTTCTTCCAGATAGGCATCAATAATCTGATAAAAAGGACCATTTTGAAGGAGTTGCCCAATATCCCCTGTGTATCTGATCATTAGGGGTCTGACACTCAGATCCTGCATCAATCGGCTGATCTGGTTGCTAGAAGCGGTATACAGGATATGCAACTGGAAGAAGCTCTGCTCCTATTGAATTGAATGGGAAGAGAGATGCAGCTCCCTAACACCATTCCTACAGTGTAGGCTCAGTGGCGGTAGGGCTGGGGAACTGGGGCTCTGCTACCATGTACTTATGCCAGAAAAAGCTCTGTTTGTATTTTATCTCATGTATAAGCTGATCCATGCAGGGCCTAGTCTGACCATACAACCTATGGATTGGCCCTGGCCTTTTAAAAGGAGTCTCTTACCTAAGAACCCAGAATATCAATTGACCCCCGCAGATAGATAGAGTAGGGTCACATGAATTAAATGGTGTGTTGTGAATCAGTGCTTTTGTTGTTGATATATCACAATTTTCGCAAAATAGAAACATTGCCATTTCTCCATAGAGGTAAGTTACAACACTCTTGTTACTCTAAAGAGTTAATTTGTATATTGATAAAAACCGTGCTATCTTGGCAAGAGTCAGCGATTTGCAAGATTTACGACACCATTTGATTGAGGTGACCCTAACCTATCTATCTGTGGGGCTGAGTCCTGGTGACTGCCTCCCTTTAATGTGGACTGGAGCTGATTGTTCATGACTATTTTGAAGAAGCTTACTATTTATAGGGATATTCTATAGGTTCAGTATCCAAAACACAAGGGGTCTTTGACAGCACATTTAGGTTCTTCCTACATTATGTTTTTTGTTTAAGTGTCAGTAATTTGTCCTTTACTGTCTTGGTTGATTACAAATAATGTGTATGGATGTATGTACAGCTTGTATGTAGGCTGTGTATCAAAATGTAGCATGTAGAGATGAGCGAACACTAAAATGTTCGAGGTTCGAAATTCGATTCGAACAGCTGCTCACTGTTCGTGTGTTCGAACGGGTTTCGAACCCCATTATAGTCTATGGGGAACATATACTCGTTAAGGGGGAAACCCAAATCCGTGTCTGGAGGGTCACCAAGTCCACTATGACACCCCAGGAAATGATGCCAACACCTCTGGAATGACACTGGGACAGCAGGGGAAGCATGTCTGGGGGCATCTAACACACCAAAGACCCTCTATTACCCCAACATCACAGCCTAACAACTACACACTTTACACATTCCAAAAAACCTCTATCAAAGTGGGAAAATACCTGGAAACCTTCTTTACTCCCCAAATGGATGAACACAAACCCCAATTTAAGCTCAACAAACAGTAACAACCACCCCTTTAAATCACGTTCCCCATGACAACCACGGATGGAATAGACAATGGGAAATCCAAAAGCCCTCACCCTTAACTGACATTTTGAGTGAGTGTGTGTGTGTGTGTGTGTGTGTGTGTGTGTGTGTGAGATGTGGTAGGACCTTCCAAAATTCACTTTTCTAGCCCTTAACATGAGCCCTTCCAAACAAAGTTACAGGACCTTAAGCTGAGCTACCAGCAGAGATTGAGGCCCTTGGCATGAGTAGAGCCTTGCACCAGCAGTGTTTTTGGCACTTAGGGTGAGTTGAGCCTTGTACCAGCGTGTGTCCCTTAACATCAGGCGAGCCCTAAGTTCTGCACTTTGCACAAAAGTTCAATATTAACCTTAGTAGCCTTAGTAGGCCCGAGAACCAGGAACAGGTCTTGCAATGGCTGTCGGATAACGCTTAAAGCACATTGTCCACCAGCCAGTCAGCCTCTACCTCCTCTTACCCAACAGTCTTGTCCTCCTTCCACCCAAAATTCCCAATCTTCCCAGAACAATAACCCCAACTGTCCCTGCTCCCCAGAGCTGTTCTCCCTTCCTTTGACTGTACCGCAACCTGCCCCTCCATTTTGCGATTCCACGGACCTAACAGACGAGTATCTGTGTCCAGATGCTCAAACACTAGAGTCTCCTCCATTCCATCTCCGGTCGATTTGGTGGCGGATGACCAGCAACCCACCCTCATCGACGACGATGAGACGCAGTTGCTGTCAGGGCAGCCAGTTGACATGCGCATTGTGCAGGAGGAGGAGGCAAGACAGGAGTTGGAAGAGGAGGTGGTGGACGACGAGGACACCGACCCCACCTGGACAAGGCGGATGTCAAGCTGGGAAAGTAGTGTGGATGTTGAGGCAGGTGCAGCACCAAAAAGGGTAGCTAGAGGCAGAGACATGTCCAGAGGCAGAGGTCAGCTGCTTTGCCGAAGCCAGGCCAGACCCGGAATGTCCGAAGATGTTCCCTTTTGTACCCAGCCCAGAAAAACTCCCCCATCGAGGGCACGTTTCTTGAAGGTGTAGAGTTTTTCAAGGAATGCGCCGAGGACAGATATAGTGTCGTCTACACAATTTGCCTCTCGAAATTGATTAGGGGCCCTGAGAAGAGCAACCTGTCCACCACTTCAATGCACCGTCATTTGGAATCCAAGCAATGGAATCAGTGGCAGGCAGCAACGGCAGGACAAACGTCGCCCGCCGTTCATGCCACTGCCTCTGCTCACAGTGCTGGCGGTGCACTCCAGAGGACGAGCCAGGACATCACTTCATCTGCATCACACACGCTGAAACCCTACAATACCATATCTTGAGCAGGGTGTGTGAGCTGCACAGACCTTTGATGGAGTTCCATCTACAAAACTCAAGGGTTCCTCAAAGTCAGCTCCCAAAGTTTCTGCACCATGAGTTTCCAGGGGTGGCAGAGTTATGGCTAGGGGCAGAGGCATGGATAGGGGTAATGTGTAGGGGCAAAAGCAGTGTGGATGTGGAGGCAAGCTAAGCAGCAAAAACTGGGGGTACAAGCTAAGGCATGGACTGGGGTGATGTCTAGGGGCAAAAGCAGTGTGGATGTGGAGGCAAGCTAAGCAGGGAAAAAGGTGGCTAGAGGCAAAGGGATGTCCAGAGGCAGAAGACAGCTGCATGACAGAAGCTAGACCTGAGCCAGCAAGGCCCAAGATGCCCTCTTTTCTAGCTTCCTTAGAAAAATTCCCCCATCGAGGCCACGTTCCTTGCTGGGGGAGATCATTTCTAAATGTATAGGTCGAGGACAAACTGAGTGTGGTTTACACACTTTGCAATGCGACTCCCCATCTCCCAGACCTTTCATTCCAGGCTAAAGTACAGCACAACCCACCCACATGCCCAAGGCTTCAACGGCCTCATCTCAAAAATTCTGGCCCAGGAGATGTTGGGGTCCCGGCTTGTGGACACTCTGCCCTTTTTGGGCCTGCTGGCTACTGCGCCACCTCACTGTGCCGTCCACACCAGCACTTTTCCCCAAACATGAGGCGGTCCCTAAGTTCAGCGCTTTGCCCAAAAGTTCCACGTGACCAGCTATGAATGGACAAGTGCATGCGGACAGGGACGCTAACTTTTAATCTTGGCACAGTGGTTGAATGTACTTGAGGCATGGACCGGGTCGCAAAATGTGGTAGACTGACTTGTCTCTCCACACAACATTCCTGGGAGGAGGGCTGAAACACCACCCTCCTCCTCCGCTGTTAGATTGACCCCAGCTATGAGCTGGAAACGCTGCAACACTGGTGTGGGGAGACGTCAGCAGGCCGGGCTGAAGCTCATCAGCTTGGGGGACGGACAGCACACTGCCTCTGAGGTCAGGGATGCCATCCTGGATGAGATGGCAATTTGTTTATCCCCGCTGCCCCTGGGGCCAGGCTTTTTTGTCTTGTTGGAGGGCTCTGGAGCTTGCCAGCCTCCAACACGTTCCATGCCTGGCCCACGTGTTCAATCTAGTGGTGCAACGATTTTTAAAAACATACCCCAAATTAGCAGAGATAAGGGTGAAAGTGGGGCACTTGGACACCCACTTTCCCAAGTCTACAGTACCTGGAGCTAGCCGCAATACACTCCAGCAAGGCCTACATCTGTGAAGCACCTACTGTTGTGCGAGGTCACCACACGCTCAAACCCTAGATACCGTATGTTGAGCAGGGTGTGTGAGCAGCAGAGACCTTTGATGGAGTACCAGCTACAAAACCCAAGGGTTCCTCAGAGTCAGCTCCCTCACTTTCTGCACCATGAGTTTCCATGGGTGGCAGAGTTATGGCTAGAGGCACAGGCATGGATAGGGGTAATGTGTAGGGGCAAAAGCAGTGTGGATGTGGAGGCAAGCTAAGCATAAAAAACTGGGGGTAAAAGCAGAGGCATAAACTGGGGTGATGTTTAGGAGCTAAAGCAGTGTAGATGTGGAGGGAAGCTAATTCAACAAAAAAACAGGGTAGAAGCAAAGGCATAAACTGGGGTGATGTTTAGGGGCTAAAGCAGTGTAGATGTGGAGGGAAGCTAATTCAACAAAAACAGTGGGTAGAAGCAAAGGCATGCAAAACTCTACCCTGTTGGAAGACTTATTCCTAGGTCTGGAACACGTTAATGGCCCCCCCTGGACAAATTACTGCCACTCAGGGGCCTAGTGTCACCAGGAGGGACAAGTATAGGCGCATGTTGTGGGAATACCTGGCCGACACCAGCTCTGTCCTCTCCAATCCCTCTGTGCTCTACTGCCTACACTTATTTTCTCATCTTTTTTTCTGCACTGCACATCTCTTGCCTACTTCCTTTGGGATCTTAGAAGTGGTGGTCCACTTCCAAAGGTGGTAATTTCAGTGCTGGAGTTGTTAATAGACAGTGTAACGGGAGTAGCTGAGGTATCACTGTCTTAACCACTTTTTGGCACAAAATTAACTTCCAAAGCCAAGTATGGTGCAAGTATATGATGCAAGGACACCTACACACCTATCTCTGACACATTGGGGAGTTCACCCTCATGCGCCCTTTTGGCCTGCACCATCATGCGCCTCTTCCCAGCCACTCCACATCTCCCAAGCTTTTCATTGCAGGCAGAAGTACAACACAACCCACCCCCATGCCCAAGCCTTTAACAGCCTAATCGATAAACTGCTGGCCCTGGAGATGTTGGTGTTTGTTTATGCTTCTGGATACCCAGGCCTTCCGTCAGCAGATGGCAGCTGGGGCACCTCCCTATGCTGGGCCTAGCCGTTACTACTTCTCTTGGTGTGCTGTCCCTGCCTTGCGCCTGCATGTGTCCCATAACATCAGTCGGGCCCAGAGCTCTGCGCTTTGCTGCAAGGTCCACTTGACCACCGACACATGGACAAGTGCCTGTGGTCAGGGATGCTGCAGTGCTTATCTTTAATGACAGGCAGGGTGAATGTGGTGGAGTCTGGTCCCCGGGTGCAAACTGGGGTGGCCTATCTCCTCTCCCAGGCCAAAATTCATGGCAGGAGTAGACTGAAACCCTACGATGCTGCAACCTCCACCCCAGCTACTAGCGGCAAACGCTGTAACACTGGTGTGGGGAGATGTCAGCAGGCCGTGCTGAAACTGATCAGCTTGGGGGACAGACAGCACAGTGCCTCCGAGGTCAGGGATGCCATCCTGGCTGAGATGGCATTTTTTTTTCCCTGCTACACCTGGGGCCTGGCATTTTTGCGCCTGTGATAATGGCTGGAACCTGGTAGCAGATCTGGAGCTTGCCAGACTCAAACACGGTCCACGCATGGCCCACGTTTTTCAACTTGTTGGTGCCATGTTTCTTTGAAACCTACACCATTGTGCATGATATACAGGTCAAAGTGGAGCCATTTTCGTAAGTGAGAACTAGCCTCTGCTAGGCAGAAAACATTCAGAGCACACTCCTCTCATCTTCGCACCGTTGGCTGGCGGAGGAAGACGAGGGGGTTGGAGTGGCATCTGATGTCCCTGTCCCACACGAGGCTAGAGGGTGCACTTCAGTGCATCCCATTGCTTCACCACAAATGGTGTGAAGGGGAGTGGAAAATGGAGGAAATGGAGAGTGACCCTTACAGTTGGGGCCAGCAAAGGCATGCCAAGTAACACACTGGCACACATGGCTGACTTCATCTTGGGTTGCTTTTCAACACATATTTCACATCATGAAGAACAAATAATACTGGATTTTTACAAGCCTCGAACCCCGGTCTAGGTCTGATGTCTGTTCCTTTCTTATATTAGGGGAGAGGGAAAAAAAATTACTTCAGTGATACGTTTAGCGTACATAGACTGACTATTAATGTCTATCCCACTTAGTGTTGTTAGGGTTACACACCGTCACAACCTGGCTAAAGCGTCTATAGCTGTTAATAAAGTCAACATAACTTTACGGTATCCAAAAAGACAGCTGGTACCGACAGAGAGCAAGACAAATGTCAACCAAAGCTGTGAGCTCTGAACACCCACAGTGACTTTGGCGTCATCATCATTATAAGGGAGCGGGTGGTAATAAATAACTTGGCAGTGCCTAAAACCCAAAAAGCTTATACAACTATATTTACATTAAGATACACAAATGACACTTTTTAGTAGCATGTCATGAGACAAGCTGATAAGATCTTCCTTTGTGCAGTGCTATTTGAAAGTTAAACGCTGCCTTTATTTTAATTCTGGAGAAGGTGCAGACATTAGATTTAGAACATGTTGTCTTCATTGTCCAAATCCTCTATATAGGTAATGTGTTTTTCGGGCCGAGCTGTCTGGGAACGAGCTGGTGCAGCACTGACAACCTGGGTGAATATGGCAAGAGCCTGAGATGTAGGGTGAATGAATCCCCAAATTATTTGGGGAATTTCCACTCAGAAACTGGCACTATATACCAGTAGCAAAAATTGTGGGTGCACGTAACCCCAATATATTCTTTAAATTCCCAGTCAGACAGTGGCACTATATGGCAGTAGCAAGAAATGAGGGTATTTGTAAACCCAATATATTCTTTGAATTCCCAGTCAGAAACTGGCACTATATGGCAGTAGCAAGAAATGAGGGTATTTGTAAACCCAATATATTCTTTGAATTCCCAGTCAGACAATGGCACTATATGGCAGTAGCAAGAAATGAGGGTATTTGTAAACCCAATATATTCCTGGAATTCCCAGTCAGACAATGGCACTATATGGCAGTAGCAAGAAATGAGGGTATTTGTAACCCCAATATATTCTTTGAATTCTCATTCAGACAATGGCACTATATGGCAGTAGCAAGAAATGAGGGTATTTGTAAACCCAATATATTCTTTGAATTCCCAGTCAGAAACTGGCACTATATGGCAGTAGCAAGAAATGAGGGTATTTGTAACCCCAATATATTCTTTGAATTCCCAGTCAGACAATGGCACTATATGGCAGTAGCAAGAAATGAGGGTATTTGTAAACCCAATATATTCTTGGAATTCCCAGTCAGACAATGGCACTATATGGCAGTAGCAAGAAATGAGGGTATTTGTAAACCCAATATATTCTTTGAATTCCCAGTCAGAAACTGGCACTATATGGCAGTAGCAAGAAATGAGGGTATTTGTAACCCCAATATATTCTTTGAATTCCCAGTCAGACAATGGCACTATATGGCAGTAGCAAGAAATGAGGGTATTTGTAAACCCAATATATTCTTGGAATTCCCAGTCAGACAATGGCACTATATGGCAGTAGCAAGAAATGAGGGTATTTGTAAACCCAATATATTCTTTGAATTCCCAGTCAGACAATGGCACTATATAGCAGTAGCAAGAAATGAGGGTATTTGTAAACCCAATATATTCTTGGAATTCCCAGTCAGACAATGGCACTATATGGCAGCAGCAAGAAATGAGGGTATTTGTAAACCCAATATATTCTTGAAATTCCCAGTCAGACAATGGCACTATATGGCAGTAGCAAGAAATGAGGGTATTTGTAAACCCAATATATTCTTTGAATTCCCAGTCAGACAATGGCACTGTATGGCAGTAGCAAGAAATGAGGGTATTTGTAACCCCAATATATTCTTTGAATTCCCAGTCAGACAATGGCACTATATGGCAGTAGCAAGAAATTAGGGTATTTGTAAACCCAATATATTCTTGGAATTCCCAGTCAGACAATGGCACTATATGGCAGTAGCAAGAAAAGAGGGTATTTGTAACCCCAATATATTCTTTGAATTCCCAGTCAGACAATGGCACTATATGGCAGTAGCAAGAAATGAGGGTATTTGTAACCCCAATATATTCTTTGAATTCCCAGTCAGAAACTGGCACTATATGGCAGTAGCAAGAAATGAGGGTATTTGTAAACCCAATATATTATTGGAATTCCCAGTCAGACAATGGCACTATATGGCAGTAGCAAGAAATGAGGGTATTTGTAAACCCAATATATTCTTTGAATTCCCAGTCAGAAACTGGCACTATATGGCAGTAGCAAGAAATGAGGGTATTTGTAACCCCAATATATTCTTTGAATTCCCAGTCAGACAATGGCACTATATGGCAGTAGCAAGAAATGAGGGTATTTGTAAGCCCAATATATACTTTGAATTCCCAGTCAGACAATGGCACTATATAGCAGTAGCAAGAAATGAGGGTATTTGTAAACCCAATATATTCTTGGAATTCCCAGTCGGACAATGGCACTATATGGCAGTAGCAAGAAATGAGGGTATTTGTAACCCCAATATATTCTTTGAATTCCCAGTCAGACAATGGCACTATATAGCAGTAGCAAGAAATGAGGGTATTTGTAAACCCAATATATTCTTTGAATTCCCAGTCAGACAATGGCACTATATGGCAGTAGCAAGAAATGAGGGTATTTGTAAACCCAATATATTCTTTGAATTCCCAGTCAGACAATGGCACTATATACCAGTAGCAAAAATTGTGGGTGCACGTAACCCCAATATATTCTTTGAATTCCCAGTCAGACAATGGCACTATATACCAGTAGCAAAAATAGTGGGTGTATATAGCCCCAATTCTATTGCTAGGGGACTTGCAGGGTATTTCTGAGGTGAAGGTGGGGGGGGCACACCGTTGGAACGGGGATTTGGGGTGTATATATGGGGTATACGGGAATACACTGTCAGTGTATTCCATTCAGGATCCTGGGAAAGCTGGGTTGCGGCGATTGAGCCCGTCAGTGCCACGTTACACTGACAAGCTTCTCCCTGGAATTGAAGTTATATGTAACCCCAATATATTCTTTGAATTCCCAGTCAGACAATCGCACTATATAGCAGTAGCAAGAAATGAGGGTATTTGTAACCCCAATATATTCTTTGAATTCCCAGTCAGACAATGGCACTATATGGCAGTAGCAAAAATAGTGGGTGTATATAGCCCCAATTCTATTGCTAGGGGACTTGCAGGGTATTTCTGGGGTGAAGGTGGGGGGGCACACCGTTGGAACGGGGATTTGGGGTGTATATATGGGGTATACGGGAATACACTGTCAGTGTATTCCATTCAGGATCCTGGGAAAGCTGGGTTGCGGCGATTGAGCCCGTCATTGCCACGTTACACTGACAAGCTTCTCCCTGGAATTGAAGTTATATGTAAGCCCAATATATTCTTTGAATTCCCAGTCAGACAATGGCACTATATGGCAGTAGCAAAAATAGTGGATGTATATAGCCCCAATTCTATTGCTAGGGGACTTGCAGGGTATTTCTGAGGTGAAGGTGGGGGGGGCACACCGTTGGAACGGGGATTTGGGGTGTATATATGGGGTATACGGGAATACACTGTCAGTGTATTCCATTCAGGATCCTGGGAAAGCTGGGTTGCGGCGATTGAACCCGTCAGTGCCACGTTACACTGACAAGCTTCTCCCTGGAATTGAAGTTATATGTAACCCCAATATATTCTTTGAATTCCCAGTCAGACAATGGCACTATATGGCAGTAGCAAAAATAGTGGGTGTATATAGCCCCAATTCTATTGCTAGGGGACTTGCAGGGTATTTCTGAGATGAAGGTGGGGGGGCAAACCATTGGAATGGGGATTTGGGGTGTATATATGGGGTATACGGGAATACACTGTCAGTGTATTCCATTCAGGAACCGCGGAAAGCTGGGTTGCGGCGATTGAGCCCGTCAGTGCCACGTTACACTGACAAGCTTCTCCCTGGAATTTAGCTCTTACAAGAGCTGTTGTGGTTGTCTTCTCCTTCCTATCTAGCCTGTCCCTGCCTACCCAGAATCTAACCCCTAGCTAGCTGGACGGAAACCTCCGTCCTCGGTGAATTGCAAGCTCAGAATGACGCGAACCTGGGCGGCGCTGTTCTTTTAAATTAGAGGTCACATGTTTTCAGCAGCCAATGGGTTTTGCCTACTTTTTTCAACGTCACCGGTGTCGTAGTTCCTGTCCCACCTACCCTGCGCTGTTATTGGAGCAAAAAAGGCGCCAGGGAAGGTGGGAGGGGAATCGAGTAATGGCGCACTTTACCACGCGGTGTTCGATTCGATTCGAACATGCCGAACAGCCTAATATCCGATCGAACATGAGTTCGATAGAACACTGTTCGCTCATCTCTAGTAGCATGTGATAAAAGATAGTAAGTGGTTAAAGACTGTTATTGATCGGTCCACTAGATGGCAATACAAGTGTATGTTCTTATAACGTTTTATGTTTATTTAATGGCAGTAAATGTAAAAAAACATGTTCTTTTTATACCAGCACAATACAAATGTAGCAGATGTTGGCTATATCAAACACAATGCTTAGTTTGAGCTTTTGGGTACATGTTGACCTTATAATGAGACTAATAGTCTTCCTTAAATAAACTTCCTTTTTCCTACTCCATTCCATACTGGAGGGTTAAAACTTTTAAAATTTGAGCATCTTCAGTATCAAGACGCGATATTCGCCCTTTGATGTGCAGCTGTTCATCAAGAGCCTCATTAGGTGTCTTACTGTCCCCTTAAGATCAATCTCATCCATAGTACCTAAGAGATTGCTAATGGTCGTAAGGCGTTATGTATATCAGCTGTTTTCACAGCAGTCAGGCCACTTTAAGCTTGTCACTTGTTCTTCTAGGATCCCTACATTCCAGTTCATTCTCGCTCATCTACAAAGTGTTTTGAGTTTTTTTTTAAGGTATACGATAGGATACGCCTTTTACAGAGAATATCCTAGACCTGTAATCCTTCCCTCTTGTTTGAGTGCATAGACTTGAATGTGATTCCTTCAAGAATATGACAAGTGAGGAAACGGCTGATCTGTGGGCATCCCGACACTTAGATACTTCTAAAGACCTAAAGTTGATGGACTACCTTAAGGATGGCCCATTAATTTTGGGCCACTCAGGTTCCAAGGCCCAGGAGTGATTGCTACCTCTGCAACCCCTATATCTGTACCCCTGCTGTGCAGTACCAAGATACAAAGCTGCAGGGGACCTGAACCTACTTTTGCAAGTGTGCCTCAACAAGAAAACACCTGATTTCAATGGGGTTTTTATTGCCAAAGAAACTTGCAAATGAAGATACTGATAAATTTCTCTGTGTGGCCCCAACCTCAGGCTCCATGCACAGGACTATAGTTGACTTTTGTATGTTTTCTGCAGGTATGGATGTGCAATTGTGGATAGTTATACGGAGCCATTAATTTCTATGATCTCATACACTGTCTACCAATAAGTATTTGGACCCCTGTGGTAGAATAGAAAAACAACATTTATTCATATTCAATAGTTGGTAGAATCCAGCAGATGCTTCCTTACGGATGGTATTGATGGACACAATACTCCTGGATGTCTGATGAAACTCCTGGTGTATGTGAGCCATCGGTCGGGTGCGGTTTCTCTGGCCAGCACTTGTCGGTCTCTCTCTCCCAGTTTCGGGGGTCTGCCAACTCGGGGCACATTCCGACTATCACCATTCACCTTCCACTTCATAATCACATAGGCCACTGTTGATTTCGGGTAATTATTACCCCTTTATTGGACAACTTCATGGCATCTTGCATGAGACTAATGCCAATACATTAATGCCAATGCTGTTTCCTATTTAACGGCGGAAGGCATGACGTACATCAAAACCGCTAATATCTTATCTGATATTTGCATGGGTGTCCAAATACTTATTGGTAGACAGTGTACATGCTTTCATAATAGCCTGTATCTACATATGACAAAAAAAAAAGAAGCCCAAAACATTGCTTCCCCCCACCCCCAAGCTTTGGGATTCAGTGGGATGGAGGAAAGGGCATGTGGGACAACTGAATGGTGTCTGAACTCCAGAATTATACAGGTAGATTTGAGACAAATTTGGACTTTGGAACCTCGAATAAGAGTAATGTAATATTTTTCATATTTACGGTATATTTTACAAACTGGCCATCATATTTGATAAGATGACCCACCCTGCCCCCAGAAGACAATTTTTCAATGCAATTGTGGGTGTTTACTTATATAATCTATCTATCTATCTATCTATCTATCTATCTATCTATCTATCTATCTAGTACATGTCAAGCTTATGACCACATACACACCTCCCTTATTCATTCTTCTCCTTATATTATATATAATATCGCTATCTATTTCCAGTAAATTGTTAATGTGTTGTTCACCTGATTTTTCTTTTTTTAGCTCGTTTCCTTCCTGAAACCACCAAGTGACGCTGTGCAACCAGTTTTTTATCTGAAGCGCTCACGGCTGCTGTAGTAACAAAATAGCAGTGATAGAGCAGATGACTCTAAAGCAATCTCTGTAAACGAAATGTAGGTCATTCTGGCTGTAATACGTAGATGATTTATTTTATAGTATATGGTCATGGATTTATTTTATGCCCTGAAAAGATATTTTACAGGCCTGTGTGGTATCGATTGTAGTTACAGATGGGCAATCTAAAAACTAAGCAAATAAACAAAAAATAAAATAAAAATAATCATCATGGCCGGTTGTGCACAGTGTAAGGAGCCAGTCACATGGTGTATGGTGGTCAAGCTAAGCTGTTATAACTCAGCTCCTATTCACTTCAAAGGGAGAAGAGGTGCAGTAACATTCCAGAAAAAAGGCCACACTTAGGTCTTACACGACCGTATTGAATGTACGGTCCGCAAGTTGCTGATCAGCAACACTAGTTGCTGATCGGCAACATAGACTCCGCAGATGTCCTTGTCCTGCCACACTCGCCCATAGAGTTCTATGGGCGAGTCAGTGCAGTGCCGCAATTCACGGCCATTACGGACACGTTCTATAAATTGTGGACCACGGTTGCGGCCCAGCCACACCACAGATAAAATATCCGGTGGTGTAAGAGGTCGCATTGAATATAATGTGTCCACAAATGGTCCACAATTGAGAACCCTCAATCGCGGACTTGCATTACAGCCGTGTAAAACCAGCCTTACCCAACACTAAATAAAAAAAACTGAAGAAAACATGGCTGTGTAGAATGCAGAAAGACCCCATTGCAGCAAACATTCACAGACCTACAATCCATGATGCACACACTACCAAAGAACAGCCTATTGATCACACCCCACACTATTAGATGAAGCGGGTTGTTTTCTGTGATATGCTTCTTGCATATTATGTTTTTTTAGTAATATTTTTTTTTATTTTACTTAAACCTTCAAATTTGATTTAATGCCAGGATTCATCATTATGATTTTTGTCTTTAATAAACGTTGTAATGTATTAACTAACTTTGGAAAGCTTGTGCCTCTTCATTCTTTTTCCTGTTGCATTGCATTTCACTAGGTGTCTGGGTGGGCTCTTGTATAATGCAGCGAAGCTGAGGCTGGCAAGCCGTCATTTGAAACAGATATATGCTGAACAGTTTTAACAAGGAGGGCAGTGGTTCAGATTGACAAAAAGATCACAGTTCTAACTGAAATTACTTCCAGAGATGTCACCAGTTGAAAACATGGTCAGTATTGGCATATTTATATGCAACTGAAATGTCTAGCAATTCCAATAGTCTTTTCAACTGATGATATCTCTGGAAATAATACAGGTAGAACTACAAGTGTGAAGATCTCCTATCTCTTCTTAAAATGACTAATATATCAGTTTCAAGTGACGCTCCTCCAGTCTCAGCTTCCCTGCATTGTACAAGAGCCCAGCCACCCAAACACTTGTACAGATTTCAGCTAGCAATGGATAAATGGGGAAGAATAAGGAAGGGACCAAAAGTGGATATCCGTGCAGGATTTCACAGAAAGGAGCCAGAGTTATTTAAAAGGGTATAATATGACAAAATGTATTAATTTCCCAAATGGTGGAAAGTTGAGTTATGCTTTAGTATTCTTATGACAGGCCATAAAATATAGAATTCATGGGTGTCCAACTCCTGCGGTTCAGCTGTCTAAAAGGGCTATAGTGTTTGGGCAAGTATAACATGATTTTGATATCTGCATAAAGGTCATGGGGTTGTAGAAGGTGATAAGTCCTATTTTAGTGAATGGGTTTGATCTGCAATACCAGGCACAGTTGCTATTCAATATACAAAACTGTGCCTGGTATACATTGAACAGATTGCTTATTTATCCTAATGGTAGACCATGTATATCTCGGATAAACCTTTGATAGTTATAACAATATACACATATTGTGTAGTATTCACATTCTTTAACATAGTGCCACCCAGCACTTAAATTGCATGTGCCCTTTCATACAATTTTGCATTGATCTGTAGTTTAGAAAAAAAACTTTTTATCAAAGAGGAGCCTTAGCGATACTAAAAATATAAATGGCAGAGTTTATTCATGTAGTCCTTCTTGCCCTCTTAGTCTAGTAGCAGCAGTTGGTTGCCATAAGTCACACCTTGTTATGTTAGGTCTTGGAAGTGAAAGGGTTAAATACTTATGGTATCTTTAACAAAATAGTTTGAGGTAATCATTTTTTATTGCCCTCAGCTGTATTGGCATAAATGAAAGGTATTTACAGAAAGTGCCAGGGAATATATAATACAGTCTTAGTCTACTTGTCGAGTTTGCTTTTATAGTCTTACTTGACATCTTTGTCTCTCTTTTGTTGGCCTTATTGAAATCTCACTTTTCTTAGCTATGAAATAATCATGCTGACAATATGCTGCTCCACTGACACTGTCTTCGTATTCATCAATGGTTTGATGCTGGAGGTTCAGTCCCCTAGGGGAATAAGAGTCTAACACTGTGGTTCTTAGTCATTTTTACTGGCAGGCATCGACTACATGAAGACAAAATGTCAACAGAATGACATAAAAATACCAAGAATTAACACCACCCTTAAACTGACATCTACTTAATATACAGCATGTTAAGGGAAAACTGATGATTGACTGTCATATTCTGTTTTACCTGCCTCATTCTACCCATCATATTTTGTCATCTGTGTCCTTGTTTGTGTACAGTCATGACCTGAACTCTTGCAGTGGACTCTTAAAGTATTTTGCAACTTTGTTTCAAATTAATTGACATTGTATATGGATATATTCTCATATAAAAACTTAAATAAACATCGGTAAACCCCAAATAGAAGGTGTGTAAATATCACAACGTTTAGTAGCGGCGTATGGGGTACCTTTGCTTTGAAAGTGATTGGCAGCATTAATAGTTAAATTATGGGTTCAGATAAATCCGTGATCTAAGTATGGCTTGGTGTGTATCAAGGGGTATTACATAAAAAAAAAACTAACAGCAAGGCGGCTATAGAGTTACAGTTAGTTTTCGGGACATGATGATGTTTGTGTGCTTTGGGAGTAGGTCGATAAGTTCATGTTCTTGTGTCTAAATGGGGAGTTAATGTCCCACAAATAGGTCAGCAGTTATAGGTGAGTGGCTTTAATGAGAGTTGGTTAACTTTTATATTGGCAGAAGAGTCCGTAGGTGTTTCTTCTCAGCAGGAGGCATTGTAATGCCTGTAGATTCTATATATAGATTAACTGAGCAAATGGCCACACTCTGTATAGAGGAATAAAGACAGTATAAGGAGGAGACATCAAGTCACACCATGTGCTAACAATAATTGGGAAACTGATCAAAACTTCCCTTCTTTCTGCAGATAGTCTGCTCCAGGAAAGCAGCGTGAAGTTTTATATTCGAGTAGTACTGGCTTTTGTAAGGAGATCTCTATAGTGACAAAGTATAATAGTAGGAAGGGACAACACGGTGACTCAGTGGTTAGCACTGCAGCCTTGCAGCACTGGAGTGCTGGGTTCAAATCCCGCCAGGAACAACATCTGCAAGGAGTTTGTATGTTCTCCCCGTGCTTGTGTGGATTTCCTCCCATTCTACAAAGACATACTGATAGGAAAAAAAAGTGTATATATATATATATATATGGGGCTCACAATCTACATAAAAAGTATAATGGTAGGAGATGCAAAGCCTTGCTGGTAGAAATAGTTTTGAAATGTTTTGTCTCCCTTACCATATGTAAGTGTAAACTTCAGGTCTGTTTTGGGTCAGAAATGATCTGTTCAGTGTGCACTGAACTTAGTGTATTGATATGTATCTTGACACTTAGAGTGTAAAGCCATACATGTAGTAGCTTGACTTCTTACAAGACAGAACTCAAACGCTCACACTGTAACAAGCTATGAGCATGTGTGATCTTCACATGACCCGGACTTCATCCATTGGAAGGCAATATTTTGCAAGACCCTATTAAAATCAGAATGCCCCTATAAGAGTGGGCTGTTTTGTTATTTTTTTTTATTTCTTTTACTGGTATTCCTTTTATTTCCAGAATTTATCAGCTCTGAGAAATGAATGTATACTTCTATGCTGATACGTGAGTCATGGTTATAATTATGTCAAGTATCTCTTAAAACAGTATTTATTTTCATTCTTTATAATAATGCTTAGGTGAAACATTAAAATATATACACAAATCTATAAATTACATCCAGTAATCTAAACATTTTACCAAGAAATGTATTATTATTACAGGAAGAAAAATATTATTTTCTTAAGTAGCACAATTACTTTTTTTTTTATGAAGACAGATGTCTGGTGGATTTAAGCAGTATTCAAGATAAAACATACTTCTACTTGTCTGGAAAGTAGGATTATTGTTGTAGTAGTTCAAGGTCAAGATTCATAAAGCTTTTCCTTAGTGATCATCAGAATGAAGGTATTTTATCATTTGATGCACCATGCCCCCGCTCTGTCCCACCGGGACGGCGTATAGGTAGACACAGATGTAAACTAAAGAACTTTATTAATGAGCTTGGTGGTTACAGAATTCTCACATGAGGCAGTTTGCATGATGTTTCCACATAGTCTGACCTAAGGTGTTGTACACTCTCATAGTCAACCTTTCTCATTCACCACTTTACAATTGCACTCACAATGGCAGTCGATCCTTAGTTGTCTCTGACGTAGCACTCCACTTTGCGTTCAGGCACCAGATTCCTGACTTCTCTGATATGGCTATGATTCACCGTCACAGGAGGCTACACTTCACCGGACCTGTGTATATACCGTTTACTTTACTGCGAAAAGTGGGATATTCTTCTCCATCAGGGACATCATACATTCACTAGCTACATCATTGCAACAAAGGCCTCTGGGAAGATCGGGCATGATGTTAAAGGGAGCGCCCTCTATTGGGCTGCATGACTGAGGCACTGACTTCCTAATTACATCATGGATGACAAATTTTCATATTCTTTCCATGTTCCTTTGCACAGTAGAGCGCAAAATGGCTTAATAAGACTGCACACAATGGTGGTCTCTCCCAATGGAGTGACGATATCCCCCTAACCCTAGTTATTCAGAGACATTCTGCATGAAGTGCTTCTTGACCCAACAGCGTGTCTTCCATATCTTCCCTAGCTTCACTGTGACCTAACGTTCTTCACTCACATGTCAGTGTCGAAGCTGTCGCATTAAGGAACATTAACCATACCAAAGAGCTGCAGCAGGAACACTTCTTACAATGACATGATTGTAATAGACCTAACTGTAAAGGTATAATACTCCTGGAAACACTATTGCTGCACAGCACAATATAGCACGGCATAACATGTCTATAATAATGACATGGTCATTGTAACCAGATGGTATATCCACTGCAGTGAGATCAATGGTAACCCATAGCAATAATAAAGCAATTAACATTGCTACACAGTGCCATCTGTATAAAGCAGGTATTCTACTTGCAACGGGTTGATAGACCTAATTGTCAACCCTATCAGTCCCACTCCAGTCTGTTTTCTAGAATATGACTCCTTTATATGAAAGCTGTGACATGTGACATGCTTGATCGGTCCATGTATTACATATGAATGACTGTATATGTCAGGATGGTTAGAAGTAATGGGAGCACTGTTGGAAAACCAATGAGTATGAAAAGAACTTTGGAGGCATTGCTGATGACTACTGACTTATCTACATTAGGCAGTGTTATGACTGTATGAACACTATTTTTGCAGCTTAGCATAATAACTGTATTACCCTGTACATATAGATTTATACTGTGAGAATTACTACACCATGAGGCACCATGCTCTATTTCTTTTTTTCCATTGTAACATTTGACTAGCTGGCAGGTAGCACTACACATGCACAGTATACATACCATGGTGGTGACCCCAGATTGCCAGGGTGAGCAAACATGAACGTACATCAAATCCCTGGGCCGATTGGGTTTAAAAAAGAGTTGTTTTCATGAGAAAAGCCCTTTAGAGGTTTACAACAGTGATTCTATCTGCTTAAATGGTCAAATAAAAGTACAGTTAGCATGAAGTATCCCCTCCTTTTTCCCCTCCACCAAGAATTTTTCCCTCCTTGTTTGGATATATGATGTGAGTGGACTATATAGATACTCTATTTTAGGTACGTCTTTCTACTTTTTTGTTCTGAGAGTACTACTCAACTTTCCTGCAGCGTGGTGTGTAAAATCACAGATTGTATTTTTTAATACGAGTCCTTATAAGTATGTACTTTTAACTCAAGACCCTCAGTCCTTAACTCAGTACCTTTTTAATTGAAGTACCATGGTGTGAAAGCACTCTACGTGTGTTTCACCTGTAAGATCAAAATATTGCTCCAAAATCCACATGGAAGCTATATTCTGTCCTGATGCAGTTTTAATGTCGTTTTAACTACACCCAACCTGACCATCTGAATGCACCTTAAGTCTAAGGACCCACGTTGCGGAAATGCAGCTGTTTTTGTTGCAGATTTAGTTGCATTTTTTTTTGAGCCAAAGCCTGGAATGGCTACAAAAGAAATGGGAAATATATAGGAAATTCTTATACTTCTACCTTTTGCTCAATCCACTCCTGGCTTTGGCTCAAAAAACCACAGCAAAATCTGCAGCAAAAATAGCTACATTTCCGCAACGTGGGGCTTTAGTCTAAAGAGGTTTTCCCATCCCAAGGATCCTACCTGTACTGCTAGCCTTATGTAAATTCAAGAGTCTTCATTGTTTTAGAAATTCTGCTTCATTTATCTGCTATGTTAGATTATTTCTCCTATTGTTTACACAGCGTTGTTAAGGAACCCAGCCTGTTATCTAGTCTAAGGTCAGAAGTGACAAACTTCTCTTTGGAGGGATGGGGGGATGAATTCTCTGCATCAGGCTTGCTTTTAGAACTGTTATCTCCTGTTCTCCTGTCCAGGCAATCAGGCCAGTTATTTGCAGTTTGCTGAAATAGGCTCTGACAGTGTTCGTTATCTCTTATGTAGGCACAAAGATATCATTAAGTTTACTGCAAGTCCATCTTGGCAACATGTAATTTTTTTTTCTTCAAACCTGTATGATATAACACGCATTTACTGTACATATTATTTGGTGTGCATTATAGATCGCTAGTAATCGCTATAAATAATATCTCATGGTAAAGGCAATGTCTGGATCCACTGAGATACTTTACAGTGTCCTGTCCATCAAACAGTTAAAGCCTACCCACCAGCTTGTTGAAGAATACTGAAAGTGAGAAGAAGAGACAGCAGGCAAACTGGTGAGAGAGGGAGATCGAAAACCTCTTTCACTACTATTTTGTAGCTCACCTCTGCATGACTTTCTATAATATATTCTGCATTACTAGTGAGATGGAGGCCTGATTATGCCATATTTTATCAGATCCTGTATCACATGCACGTAGGTGTTTTTTCAATAGTTAGAAACAAGATGTTATGTTCCACGCTTTACAAAGTCTATTTTGTATCTTGAAAGACAGATTAGGAGTAAAAAAAGTAATTGTCCAATCCATTCTGTCAGTTTTAAAAGGGATTTCCAGCATATTGATATTCCTATTTGTATGTCAGATAATTAATATCAGATCAGTGGGGCCCAGCACTAGGGATACTCTCATAGTGGTAGTGTTACCCGATGTAAGATAACGGTTATACATGTATAAAAGGCATATACTGCTGTATTTAAAGGGAAACCGTCAGAAACAGCATCCACGAACTGCTGATAGAGCTACGTAGGTTCAGTTACATAAGTGATGTGTCTATACCGCTGAAAAAAAGAGAATATAAAGCAAGGAATTCTTAAAATGGTTGGTCTAAAAGAAATGACATAATTTATGCCGAATGTCATCCATAATAACTATTAGAGACCTTCATTTTCCTTTTACGTTATGTCCTGAGAGATGTGCATTTGTCTATTTTACAATTTCTAGTAAAAAGTGGTTGTGGCCCTGCATGAAACCGGGTCAAATGTGACAATTGTGCCCAATACAAAAGTTGCATTTCTAGGTGCACAACTCCTGTCCCTGGTGTAAACCTCTAAAAATTTGCATTATATATTTATTCGCCTTAAAAAAAGATGCAATACCACAGGATCTGCAGCAAACAATAAATCATGACAATATATTTACATCGGTTTTCAAAAAAACACCTTTTTTTTAACTTGCAATAAATTCATCAAGTATTTGATGAATTTGTCTCAACTTGCTCAGTTTTTTTTATTTTATTATTATTATTAGCCCTGGTTCACATCTGTGTTCGGTATTCCGTTCGAGCAGTCCCCATGCGGACTCCACGAACGGAACACCAAACACATTGACAAGTGGTGAGCAATGACAGCACACGGACCCCATAGGCTATCGTGTGGAGAGAAAAGTACTTCATGAACTACTTTTTTCTCCACATGTTTCCTGTGGACACTACGCAGAAAACACACAGGCCCCATTATAGCCTATGGGGTCCATGTGCTTTTATAAGCTCACCTCTTGTCAATGTGTTCGGTATATGCAGTATACAAGTGCAAATTCTTTATTCTTCATTACAGGTATAGGTATATTTACTGATGATGTCTAATTATCAGTGTCAATGGTCATGGGGCAGTCAGAAAATGCACCAAATCCATCATAGTGTTGCATTCTGTTACATAGACTTGCTGCATTTTGGATGCAAATTAGACTACTAGCGTAGTGTCGTGTAGATCACTGTTTTGTACCTAAAGACTGTCTCCTGCTGAGTAATAAATTTGGTCATTTTATTTATTTATTTTTTCATTTTATTTCACTTGACCCAGTTCTGTCTTTTTTTTACTAGACACTTTAGAAGTATGTATAACAAGGGGCGCACATCTGTTCCTTCTTGGCAGAAATCGATAATAAATTGATTTGTGCCAAAACTGTGTTTCCAGTCAAGGAAACTTACCCCACTGTACGCCCAACTAAAGTAGAATAAACCTCTCTAATGACTCGGCCAGGGAGCGAATTTCTGTTTGGATTGTTCTCCGAACTGTAAGCTTTTTTAAATATGCGTTTTACTGAACAAAATGTTCAACTCATCTAAATTAACAGAAAAAACGAAGACTTGCATTTATTTGCCAGAGTCTTCATTGCCAGCTGCCTGCTTAATGCCAGCCAGATCAATACACTATTATATTTGGCCATAAAGTTTTAGTAGCGATTAATAAAATATGCACACTCAGATCTGTTATTGCGACATTCTGGTAAATGAATTCTGGAATTTTAATTTCTTTTTTTTTCATAACTATATTTTCAAGCCTTTTGCGATAAGTACTGAAAATAAAATAGACTTATAGCAAGCAGAGAGTGTCCAAAGTGATATTAAGGAAGATTGCGGTGGCTTGTGCCCGGGCTGCAGTGACTGGGACTCTATTGGAATGAGTGTGTGTGTGTGGGGAAGGGTCCCCTGACTGTATTGCACTGAGCAGTCATGCTGTAAATGAAGCTGAGTGTTATTGGTTAGCCGGGATGCTTAGCATAATCACTTAGCTCGACTGGTGGTAATCACTGAGAACAGATGGGCAGGACCAAAGCATTGCCAGATTCTGTGGAAGCTTCATGTATTCTAGGGCTCTTCTTCTTCTCTTTTTCCCACAGCTGAGTCCCTATGTATCTTTATTTGCCGCCTTTCCAAGCCCCTGTAAGGCTCAAGTGAGAGCAGGGGCTACGAATGCTTTATGCCAGCTCAGATATGCCTGCATTGGGAGCTTTTAATGCTTCAGCAGCCTATATGAAGGGATGGGGCAGCTTTTATTTTGTACAGTAGCCTCTCGTAATGCATGAAAGGATTTATAAAGAAGCTTAACTCCCTTGCCTGCATCTGTATCATTTTGTGGATTGTATTGCCTTGTGGGATCAGAAATGATTTTCTCGGATATGAACACAGTTTCTGGTTCTCCTAAAGTGCATCCTCCGAATGGGACTAGGTATTACACTTTTCAGGTATGTAGATGAATACTGTAGGTGTGCGGTATAACTTCATCGTGCTTGTCCTTATTAATGTTTTCTATCATAGGATGACATACAGAATAGCGGTGGGTTTGTTCGCTTACAGGATAGGTGCTGTGCAACAGTCAATGCGATTAGTCATTCCATCAAATATATGGAAAGTGGCTTTCTGATTCTAATAGGTACAAGTTCACATCAGGAATCAGCCTCTTGCTGTTTATAATCAATTTTAACACTACCATTCCCTACTGATGTTTTGTCTATGTGCAGCAGGGGGCAGTACCACCCTTAAAAGCCAATGACCGCCTCAACAAGTTAATTAGCGACCCCTTACTAATGATCTTTGTTAGACCTGTATTGTCACTATTTCTGCATACTGAGCAAACGTGCAAAAATCCCTTAAATAGCTCTAATTTTATATAGCCAGCCACTGAATCCTGTTCTGAGTTACTGAATAAGCAGTTCTAAAAATAAACTGGAGAGCAAAAATGACTATTTTTGTTAAATTGCAGAAGTGTTCTCGCTGGTGCAAATTCTGTCGTCTGACGTTAGCACAGGGTGTAAAAATAACTATTGTATTTCGCTCCAACCTGGATTTCTGTTGTTGACGTGTTAAATATGTTAGTACTTCTCTAAAATACTGCGGTTTTATTGTACTTTAGATTATACCTGGCTAGGAGTCGAGTTAAATGTCAGCTGCCAACTTTACCTTAACATTTGATTAGCTACATTATGGCTGACAATGGAATAATGTCCCCTGAATAGTAGAGCGTACTATGCAATGCTGTGCACCTTGTATCCGTAGTATTTTTAGGCATGTATTGTGTGGTCGTGTAATAAAGTAGGGTTTGTAACAAATGGCCTTCATTTTCTAAGCACTGAGAATTCCATAGACAAACACTTTTAATATATTTGGTTTTAATTAACCAATTTCTCCTCGCTCCACTATTATCCCTGTGATCTACAACCCCATCCTGTGAATAATGCATTAGACAGACATTTCTTGGTACCATGGATAGCAGATAGTATATGTGAACTACAGTCCCCGTACTCACCATTATTACCTTAACTTATTACTTTACACCTTTTATATGGAAAATATTTAATGCACCTTAAATTATAGCTCCATCTTGGAGGTGGGCAGGTCATTATATTGTTTAATTATCTGCATATAATTCACAGACTGTATACTATGTAGTAATGACCCAGAAAGCTATAGGAAGAGAAAATTCCCTGATGCACATCAACAGGTTAATGATTTGTTTGCAACTGGGCTGGGTTACTAGAGATTCCTATGGTAGGTTCTCACATAATAATGCTACTGTACCTACGATAACAGAGGCTAGCCCCATGTAAAGCATATTAGTGATCTGTGTGTACCGTGATAACTCCACATATAACACTAGGGTCACACGAGCATTGCCTCTCTCTTCTTCTGGTCCATTAGAGGGCCAAGACAATGTGGAGGCGGAACGCTAAAATAGCAGTAAGACAGACTTTCACGGACCCTTATTGACTATAATGGGGTCTGTTAGGTGTCCAGTGGAGGAATAGTCCTCTGTGCAGCACTTTTTTCCCTGATGTTTTTCAGACGGATACTGTGTGAATGTAGCGTTACAGTGACATTAAAAGAAACTGTATTGTGATCCCAGTGCATCACTATTGACAGCAGTGCATAGGTGAACTAGAGAATATTTGTCCGTCTAAAGGTTCCAATGTCAAGAAACATGTTTTTTCTGTGGATGCACTGCGTTAGTGTCAGGCCATTCTGTATGTTAAAAAGCAGAGAAAATAATATCTATCTAACTAGATTATATATATATATATATATATATATATATATATATATATATATATATATATATATAGTAAAGCTGGATAATATCTATTATAGTAAAACAACAATCTTTTTATTTTTTCTTCATACTATGAATGTATATTTGTTTATCTCCGCTGTCTATACTACTCAGCACCTCATTGCTTAGCAACAAGCTCCGCTACAGCCGGTGACATGGCTAGACCTCCACACTCTTATGGCACCTATACTATATATCGAGTGCTATTCTGTGGTGCTCACATTGAAACATGTCACCAGCGCAGCACTCAGTCATTCATTTTCAGGCTAGTCCTTTATATTCAGTAGACAGGGGAGTTCACTAAAATTACATCCAACACCTTCAGATGTTAAGGTGGTGCTACAGAGTAGGAGGGTACTACAAGGATGCAGGAAGAAGAAAATATTTGGCTTTCCCCAGCTGCTTTGATCTAGTTTGGAATTGTAGTTCCCTAATATATTGGGCAGTGTTCCTCCAATTTGCTGATTTAGACACGCACCTTACACTTTAACATAGGTTTTAACCAAGAACTGTGTGACATACATGTGCATTACTTACTGACAGATTACAAATTCAATAATCTAGAATTTACTTCATCACTTCTAGTTCTAGATCAGGGGTCTGTTATCCTGTAGATGTCTCGAACTCCTGGGCCCAGTAAGCTGCAGATGACAAACTCAGGGGCCTTGGTTTAGATCATACACTTTGACTACAGGTTTTCACTGTGAAAGGCCCTTGCACAATCCATCAAAGTTATACTTTAACATGCTAATAGAACAAAATTATGTATTATCATGGAGTTTTCTTAGATGGTTTATAATTTTCAGTTTAAGTATTGTCTGCTTTTGTTATGGGCATCTGTATCAATTTCTTATGTTTTGTGACATGGTTAGTATGTAGAAGTAACTGATGGGACGTCTGGCTGCTACTTGTGAGGCTTGTACAGCTGCTTACAAGTGAATGTTCTGTTTCTTAGACAAACTTTTTTGTTTGGTAGAAATAGAAGAACTTAAAATGCCACACTATTTGATCTACAGAGTAAATGTTTATGCGGATATGAGCGGGTTCACATTTGCGCCCGGTCTCCGGTTTAGCCAATCCAGCCGGTTTCCGTCTTCTCCCCCACGAAACTGGACAGGAAATGGAAACTCTTGAATGGGTTTGCAGAGGTGACCGCCCATGTGCGTCTTCTGCCTGTCCGCAAGAAAACCATTTTCGGACATGCAGAACTTTGTGTCCAGTTAAAAAAAAAAAAAAAACGGTTTCCCCATGGACAGGTAAGTGAATGGGTTTGAAAGCCGCGTTTCTGTCTCTTGTCCAGTATCGCGGGGCAGAAGACAGAAACCATCCGTATTGGCAAAACCGGAGATCGGGTGCAGATGTGAACCCACCCTATAGTGTATGGCAAGGATTACTAGGGTAAAGGCATGGACACATTTGGTGCTTAGGCAGGGAAGTTTATTATTTATTCTACAGACATTTCTACTTTTAGTGTATAATAGGAGAAATATTCCAGATACAACACATAATGGTGGTCACTATTTTCCTGTCATAATAATAATTCCCATATAACACGTGTGGTGTCTCCATCCTGGTTACAGAGCCCCATTCACTATCACAGTGGAGCATCATAGTCATAGTGCACTACAACTACACGTCTAACAAATTGTTGTGTAATTGAGTTACCTAGTGTCTAGTTTCACATTATCACACATTATCCTAGTGGTGGCAGAGGGGATGCCTCTATCTATATGAGGTACAGCGGTAGCAGTTGCTACTGGGCCTTTGACCCTGAGGGAACTGCCAAGGTCCCCCTGACTCATAAAATAGATCACTATTCTAAAGGGCACAAAGTAGAAAGGGGTGCATTGGGGTGTAGGAGCTTCAGGTTACACTTCTGGTCGCACCCTCCACTGGGCAGAGCCATGTCCAAGAGTGAAATCTATGCCAGTTGATGGTTAATGTAGATTTCCAGTATAATTTATGCCAGTTTTCCATCTCTACTTGCCCTTGCCACATCCCTTTTTGGCAAAAATGGAGCAGGTGGTGCAAACCTTTTTACGCCGGAAATGTGTTTTAAAATACTATTAGATCTGCCCCTTTAACTTCAACTAGAGTCATACTGATATGGATCTGGAAAGCAGAGATCTGAGATACTTTATGCATTTTGAATGTTCGCCTTTGATGTCAGAAACAAGAAGTCACAGGGGAATTTTTGTTTCCTGACTAACAAAATGGTAGCTTTGTAGATGAAGAAACATTTCACTCCTTCAAGAGAACCTGTCACATGGAAAACGCTGTTCAGTTTGTTATTAAGTGGGCAGATTGATGTATAGGTTTGTGGGGAAAGATTCTGTATATCGTAATTTGTCATTTAGCCATTGAAATCTGTGCTTTTTCTCTGTTAAGAAGTCTAGGGGGTGGTCCAGTCAGTGATTGACAGCCTCCCCTCTACGACTGTGCATACAGAGATAGCTGTCAATCATTGATAGGACTGCTCCCTAGACTTCTCAACATAGAGAGAGTAAAGGATGATAAATTACACAAATTATACATCAATCGGTTTAGTTACTTCTACTCTGTATCATTTCAACTGCAGATTGGACAGCATTTTTCATGTGACGGGTTCCCTTTAACCCAGTAGAGTTGCCTGCTTGATTCATTTGTAAAGCAAATTCACTAGTGAGCATATTGCTTTCTTCATGTCACAGAACAACTAATGAAGCTTTCTACTTTAAAGATCCTATATATCTTAGCATTTATCTCTTTATCTTAGTAGCTGTGTAAATCCGCATTCACACAGGGTTTTTTGGTCAGGATTTTGATGCGGAATCCGTGTCAAAATCCGGCTCAAAAAAACGCCTCTCATTGAATTCAATGGGTTCCTTTTTCTGCGAGCAGTTTGTTCCTGCTCGAAGTAAAAAGAAGCAACATGCCCTTTCTTGATGCGGATTCTATGGCGCGCACCTCCCGTCTGACTAGGCCCATTCATTTGGGCCTAATCCGGAGCTGAATGCCGTAACAGGAAGTCGGTGCACTGTATGCTCTGCACTGGCATCCAGTCGTGGCTAGCCGTTTTTTGGACCGGGTTCTGAAGAGGCCTCTGCGTCAAAATCCGTTCCAAAAAACGCCCTGTGTGAACCCGGCTTACAAGTATTACAAGTTTTATATAGATGGTTTCTTAAAGGAGGTTTCAAACATTGGTGGCTTATTCTAAGGACTATATCGAGAAACCTGCCAATGAAGATCTAGTAGCCCAGTACACATGAGAGCGGCTGTGCTGGTTACTGCAACTCGGCCCCTTCAAGAGAATAGGAATGAGTGTGGTTGCTGAGTACTTCTGCTCTCCAGGGATGGGATTGTCCCACCCCTTTAACAGCTAAATAAAGCTTCTAAATTTTTGAAGTCAGAACATTTTGCATTATTCACTATTTGATCTTGACTCTGTAAAGTGATAAAGCTTGTTTGACCCTGTTTGTATTTTAGCTGTATCAGTACAAGCACATTATCTCATATTCATTACCTGATAGCAGCCATAAAATGTAAGCTACATGGACGTTTATTATGTATTCCCCAATGCATTATAGATATCGCCATTAGTTAGGACATGTCTGTAATCTGAAGATAAAAGCTTAACAAACTGTGACAGCGGAATATTTCATGAGCCCTTCAGTAGGACACCAGACGTACTGTGAACATATTAAAACAATCTTTATTCTATAAAGCAAATATCTAAACCTTTGAGATCATTGACCTGAAGGGATATTTTTGAATCAAAGCTTGGAAGTCTCTATATGATCAGTGTGGCAAACAGTTAACAGGGTTGACTCGAAAAGACATCTGTTTTATTAAAGAACCTTCCTGGTTGTCTTCTGATCACTACAGGTCCAGCTTCTGAAATCCTTGGTAGTATCATTTATATTTAGAAGGTAATTTATAACCCACACTCTATTTCCCTGGCAGTGACAAACTAAATGAAGTTTAACATGACCCTTCTGACATCCTTAAGAGTTACATGCACATATGCATATTGTGTGTGAGGTTTATGCACTGATCTATAATGTACAGAATGGAGCATTGGACGTTCCATCGAGAGAGCCACGACCTGCACACTCTGTTGTGTGCATTAGAGCTAGACATGCATTAGAGTTCTGCACAGAGAACTACAGCATGTCACTTTACTTTGTGAATTTTCACTTAGGTTTTCACTCCTTTCAATGTGAATGGTAATATCTGCTTTGGACAGTTAAACGTTAATGCAGATGCACCACAGACTCCATCGCTCCATGTGCAGGTACTCCTCTATTGTATATGGACAGCTGCTATCTTTTTGAGAAGTCAAATTTTAACGTTCAAAAATGTAACATTTTGTACAATTATTTAATGTTGCATGAGGGAGACCTACAGAGATAGAAGAGGTAACCTGAACTTCTGCAATTGGTTAAACTGTTGCAGAATTAATTCTGCTACATCTGCTGTATCTTGAAGAGAAATTGGTGTATCTGGTTATATTTCACATGGTAGTTGATTTATTCATCCTCTTTAATGGTAGCTCAGAGTTCTCAGTTGTACATTGAAGCCGCATTCCATGGCTGTGTGATGTCCGTTTTTTTAACACATGTCACATGGCAGCATTCAATTCAGTGTCAGTGAATAGGGGCTATTCACATGTCTGTTATTTTGACAGTCTGCTGTTATGGGCTGGATCCATGAAAACGGGTGCTCCTCGGGTGCAAGACGGCCGCTTCACCACATTCATAGGAATGTGTGTACTACTAATATGCCGATGAAGTGTCTTGTTATTTGCAGCTTTCTGCACTTCATTAGCATTGAATGACTTTCGTCTGTTAATTATCCAAGTGCAGTAGTTGAGTGCTTGTTGGAAGCTTCATGGTTGTTCATGGGTTTGGGACAGTTGGCCCTACAACCAGCCAACTACAGTTCATTTCTAAAGATGAGCGAGTAGTATTCGATCGAGTAGGTATTCGAACGAATACTACGGTATTCGAAATACTCGTACCCTATCGAATACTACTCACTATTTGCAGTAAAGATTCGATTCAAAACCAGCGTTGATTGGCCGAATGCTATACACTGTATAGCATTCGGCCAATCAATGCTGGTCAATGCATTCCTATGAGAAAAAGTCAGCTCCCGAATAAACCTCAAGCTGCCAGCTCTCCTGACTAGCAAAGATGAGCCTGCTGCAGAACCAGCGTTGATTGGCCGAATGCTATACAGTGTATAGCATTCGGCCAATCAATGCTGGTTCTGCAGGACGAGTAATGGCCGGTTCACATTAGTGCTTGCCTCCCGTCCGGAAGGAGTCTGCAGGAGGACACCCCCGAATGGAATACTAGCGCAACTGCAAGCGCTGGACAGTTAAGCACACAGACCCCCATAGCATATAATGGGCTCCGTGTGCTTGCCACGCACTGCCCGCATGAATCATTCATGCGGGCAGTGTGCTGCAACTGGCAAAAATGCAAAGGTAAATTCCTCTGACTGTGTTACTTTCTTAGTTTTTTTGGCTGGGTTCTAACGTTGTAGTGACCTCATTTACGCAAAACCCAACTGTCACATTTTTGCCGATAAAATCAAAGTATTACTGTTAGTAACAGTATGAAGGTAATACTATTAAGCCACTATTAAGTGGTTAAACAGGACTGAATTGCTAGTTTTTAAAATGTTCTAAATGTGACTATCGATAAATCTGGAACACATTTTTTAATTCAGACTCCATCAAAACTTACTTTAAAAATTCCCCTCATGATAAATCTTCCCGTGTGTGTGTCCCTGTATGGTGTCTGGGGTATTACAGAAAATTTTTTCCTTAGAAGAAATGTGTTTGAAACTGAAAGATCTCTGTAATATCCAGAATTCAAAAAAGAAGAATAACTCAGAATGCCTCAGTATGAACCTAAAGTCATATGAGGTTACAGTCTCTTCGTACTGTATTACAGCTCCTGTACAACTAGGCCATAAAATGTCATAAACCCCTACAGTATTAGCACTTTTAAAATAGTATGGTTTTATATGCCATTGTTGTCACATATTATGCTGCAACATTGTCTTAGATCAAGATAAATTTAAAGGGGTTTTCCAGAAATAGGCCAAAAATTAGAGAATGCAGAGTATTTGCCCTTTATATTTACCAACACTTTCTTTGTGCCCCTAGGGGTCTGATTGTGGACAAAAATGGCCAACATCTTGGATTGGTTTCCTGCTGGAGGGAAGGGAGTCAGAGCAAAGTCATCTGTCAGGGAAGAGCTTAACAAAGTGGTTTCTGTTCAGGGTGTGTATTAGTCTGACAAGATTTCTTGGAGAGTGACCATGGCTTCACTAACATCAGAAGATGGTGGAGGAGCTGAGAGGTTGTGCCACTTCAGCACCTTCTGTTCTGCTCTCCAACTCGTGACTAATACTTAAAGGTATAAATTGAAAAACTCCCTGGGGGTGGTGTAAAATTAAAGAAATGATACTAACCCATCCCTGATCCTCAACTCAAGTGGTCCGTCTCCCATTGTCTCAGGTCCACGGATTGCCGATGCTAGGAGGGCAGAGGGTAGGACAAGTGCTCTGGCAAATCACTGGCCTCAGCAGTAACATGTTAGGTACCAATAACATCACTGTTGATACAGTACAGGTACCTTATGTGACCACTGAGGTCAGTTATTGGTTACAGTGGTCACCTTAACCCCTTCACTTCCTTCCTTGGCAGTCTGTGGACTGGAATGAATGGGTGATGTTCTGAAAGACGAAGGTACGCGAGTTTTTTTGTTTGTTTGTTTTAGATATGACACCCATAGCCTCTAGTGAGTTTTAAATTCACTCCAGATCATTTTAGGCTAATGCACCACATTGTGGAAAAACAGCAAAGTCAGGAGTATCTTGAAAAGGAATGGGAAATATAAAGGATACTCTTAGGAGTGGATTTAACAGAAGGGAAACCTCTGTCTTTGGCTCAAAAACAGCACCAAAAAATGCTGTGTGTGGTTGTATCTGAGCTGATATTACTCCCCTCCCCCACCTCCTCCTTCCAAGTTTCTTGCCTTCCTTCCACTCTGTTATTTCTCCAGTTATTTCTGGTTTTTGTTCAACTATCTATTATGTTGGTTCTCTTACTATTGGGTCCACTGATAGCCCGGATGGATTCTGACGATAGTTAGCACTGGAATGCTTGGACCTTTTTCTTGGGTCAGAAAGAAGGTTCATTGGAAACACAGGTTGTTATGATGTCTAGCTATTGCTCTGCCCTGCTACATATGCTTATATTTGTGCTGCAACACTGAAAAATTTCAGTAAAACTTTTATGAACTGGCTTGTGCAAACTGGAAAATGTGTTGCTCACACCATACGTTATTTCATGGATAACATTTTCACAGGAAAAAAACTTTGCCATTGGCCATAGCATTCACATAACACTATCAGAAGGCCACCGTTGGACACTATGGGCATTTTGTCTTCCATGTATGGGCAGCTCTAGCCTTAGATCTTTTCTCTGTGCCTATTGTTGACTCTTTTTTCCGCACCAGTTGCATTTCTACATGGATTTTGAACAGTTTGCACTACTTTCTCACTTCAGTGTCAGTGAAAGCAATTGATCGTAAAGAAGATTTGAGAATGTGAAATCTCAGCATGTGAAATGTTAAATTCAACCTTGACATTTCATACCCAGCAATCACACTAGCAGATATATATGTTATCGTATTCCGTATATGTTACCTCTGTGGCTGATACTACTGCTATTTGTAGACTACCACTGCCCCTTTATGCCTATGGGAAAAATAGTGGTCAAAAACCTTTCCCTAGATCTTAGTAGTATTTATCAAAATATCTCACAGCATGTTTAGACCTCTATGTAATATGGTTTATGTTACATAATGGATTGTGAATTGTATGAGTAGGGGAACATTGCCAGCAATAAACAATGTATTTATAGTTCATTTTAGCACTTTGAGCCATGTATAGATAGGTCCTTTTTGCTCTTTGTGGAGATAAATAAGGGCACTGGCAAAATGTCCTGTATTGCTTATCTGAGTTCAGTAGTTTTTAACTAATAAATAAAGTAACTTGTTGATTCTGTCGTATGTTTTTACCATGACGTGTCTTGGGAGTACATATCTGGGGTTTATATTATTAAATACATTAGTTTTAGAAACAATGACTTATTTACTTTCCTGTGTCTTTTACTATCACTTCTATGTTCTATACCTCTATTTTTGTAGATCTCTTCCATAGAACAAAAATAATTAGGCTTAAAGCATGGCCTCATGTTCTGTTTTACACTCGCTGCAAAGTACACACTGTGGAAAAATACACACAGTGGATTTGTCATGAGTTCCAAAACCGGCACAGTTTTGGAGATCACAGCATGTTAATTAAACCTATGGACACAGTAGTGGTTTCCCTAAGGGTATTATGGAAGCAGGTTTCCTCTGAGGACTTTCTGTGCTTTGCCGTCCCATTTTTTCCCAGAGCGCTTTTTTGCTGCGGCCCACTATGTGGGGCCTTAGCCAAAATGCTTATTTTCATGCAAACCTTTTTAGGCTATTTTAGGATGAGTAGGGGTTTCAAGTGTGACTTGATTTAGGATTCAGATATTGGAAGATATTCGGTTCCAGAAGAGTTCAGCTGATGCGGAATCCGCCTCAGAATTTGGCTCCAAAAAATGCCTCCCTTTCACTTCAATGGGAGCCGTTTACTTCTTTTTTCCACTCGCGGAAAAAAGAGGCGCGTTGCCCTATCTTGACGTGGATTCCACGGCTGAATCCGCTGCGGTGTCCACGGCGCGACCCTCCCTCCCAACTAGGCCCATTCATTTGGGCCTAATCTGGAGCGGAATGCTGCGACTGGATACCAGTGCACGGCACCAGCATCCAGTCGCGGCTAGCCATTTTTTGGACCGTATTCTGAGGTCCAAAAAAAAAACCCCTGTGTGAACTCAGCTTTCCACCTTCTAAGAGGTCGTTCACATCACCTATTTGATCATTAGCTTAAGTTTTCAGTGTAATAGATTCAAAAACTGATGCTAAAAAATTATGAAAATGGATGGAAACTCAAGAGTCATAGAATTAATGTTAAATAAGAAAGGAATCCGTTTCATGCTTTTGTGTCCCAAAAAGGACAATCTGATTTAACATTGACTTTGACCCTATATAAATGGATCAATGTTTTCATATCTGTAAAACTGACCAGTTAAACTTATGATTACACCGCTATGTGAACAGTCTCTTAGACCTTCTCTGCCCTTCATTGATTTCCTGTATCGGTCTTTCAGCTGAAGGTTGGGACAAGTATGTGTGTCTCAGCGTTATTCTATGGCTGCAATATTTGGAGGTGTTACATGAATGTGATTCTGTCATATGGAGGTTAAGGATTTAGGTAATCAAAGAGTGACAGATAATACTAAACCACAGGTGTGCAGAGCCGTATTTAGCAGCATATGACATTTATCTGATTTCCTGACATTTCGTAGATAACCTAGCCCTATTATTTCAAGAATGTGCATGTCATATATTAACAAGGTTTAGAATTCTGACAATATCACATCTATAATTAGGTGGCAGTCTTCAGTGGAGCTGCATCTCATCACTGGAACAAGTCTCCGAGCTCCGTCCCTTGTGTATATTTCATCAAAGCAATTAAAATACAGCACTTCTTTTTTAGAAAATGTTATGCAAAATGAGTAAATGCAATATGACAGTCTAGGCTGACTCACAATAAGCGCTCTCCTTCTGAAACAAAGAAAAACTAATGTGCATAATTACTTAAAGCTATTTCTGACATATTGCTCTTTCTCTTTTCTATGCTGAAAATGCAAGGATATCCGAGACATGCCAATGTGTGTTTATATGGCAGAGAAATATATAGCCTAGTAAAAAGCTAAAATACTGTGAGTGTGATGTCTCTTTCAAATGCATGTCAGGAAGATCACAACACTTTAAATATGTGCTCATAGATGTGCGGTATTATATACTGCTATAAAGCTGACAGTGCACTGAATTCAGCGGTATAGGCCCAGCAATGATACGGGGCTGTAAGGCCCCCCTTCTGATAGTGGAGATATATCGTGCTGATATCTCCAGCATCAGGGCTCATAACGGGAAGGACGACAGTGAACTGAATTCAGCTCTGTTGGCTTTCTAGCGGTATATATTAGAGCTCATCTATAAGGACGTGAAAGGTCCTCTTTAAAGGGGTATTCCAACGTCGCATACTCACCAGTCTTCGTTGCTGTAAAATCTTCTGTCTTCCTGCTTTGTTGCGTCATTGGTGGGTGGGGTTACATATGCAAAGCCAGCGGCGAGATGCCGCTGGCCCTGCGTGCACCCGGCATCCGCCTCTCTCTATTACAGCGGATGCAAGGTCTGTATTCGTATTGTGGAGGCTAGACTGGTCTCACCATCTATGAGCGTGCACGCAGGGCCAGCGGCATCTCGCCGCTGGCTTTGCATATGTGAATACAGATCCGGCATCCGCTGTAATAGAGAGGTGGATGCCGGGGAGTGTTAGACGTGTAGAATATTAAGTCAGCATCACAGTTACATTGGTCAGACTCCCCTAAATGTAAAGCAATTTTCCTCATGGAAATGTATGCCTCTGTTGCCAAGATATTCATTTATTCACAATATGTAAATGAGCAGTCTCGATCACTGAGGGCGGGTTTGTTTCTCTAAACTGCTACACCCCAGATCACCCTGCTTTCCTTATCCCTTGCTTTACTGACCGGACCAGGGATCTATGCTAAAATGTAACCTAAGGGCCCCTTCACACGGAGTTTACGCTCCGTGTATTCTGTTCATTTTACACGTGTAAAAATACACGTGTAAAATGTAGTTAGCCATTGAGTTCATTGAGTGCGTCTTTTTGCGCACGTCTTTTTACACGTGTGCAGACGCGCGCGCAAAAAGACGCGCGTTATACGAACATGCCATTGAACTCAATGGCTAACTACATTTTACATGTGTATTTTTACACGTGTAAAATGAACAGAATGAGCGGGCGTATACAGAATACACAGAGCGTAAACTCCGCGTGAAGGGGCCCTAAGGCCTCCTACACATGACCATGGTTTTTACTCTCCGCAAATACTGATCTGCAATCCGCGTAAAACTTATCAGTGTTATCCGTAATTACAGATACATAAAAAGACTTGTCTACACTTGTCTGAATACGGAAATGCAGACAAAAATAGGACATACTTCATAATTTGCAGTCCTTGTATACGGCGCAGACACACGGCAGCAAAAAACGCAGTTGTGTGTGGGCCATAGAAATGCATGTGTCCGTACTTTGATTTGTAATTCTGAATCAACAGTACGGTCGTGTGCAGGAGGCCTTAGGTTGGGTTTATACAGTCCTGTTTTGCTGAAGACACATGTTACTATACAAGTCATGTGTATGGTAATGGGTAATTGCCATTAAATGGGAAGCCTTTGGTTTGCTGGTTGTTAGTACACAGGTGACATGCATAGTAACATGTGCAATTGAAAACTCGCATGCAGTTCTTCAGTAAAAAAGCATTGTGTAAACCCAGACTAATTGTGCTTCCATTTAGATGCTGGTTGGTTGGCCGGCTGTGAGCTACTTATATGTGTATAAAGGTGCTATTATACATGCTGTTTTTACTTACATTAATGTATGTGCTGCTTTTTTCTTCACCAATGAAAACAATGAAAAATACAAAACTTATTCCCATATCTGCAAAATTCTTCCTACACATGAGCTAAAAAGTAATGATCGCCTAAACACCTATACGCAGAATTTATCTATACGTGCCATAAGTGGGCTGTATGACTAATGTAATACTGGCTGCTAGAGGGTGGATGTTTTATATTCCTATCACAAGTTTTTTTTGTTCAGCTCGCAAAATGCCTTGCTTTACTGTTCTGCTCTGAAAATATGAAAACTTTAGTAGAGGTTGAAGGATCCTTTTGAACTTGGTGGATTCCAATTTTAAGCTAAAGCCCCATATTGCGAAATGCAGCTAAAAAAGCTGTGAAAAAATGCTGGAAAAGTGTGTGTTTTTTTTTTAATTTTTGCTGCATTTTCCTCTGCGTTTTTATCTTCCCCCTATTAAATCTATGGTGAACCATTTGTGATTCTATATGTTAATCGCAAGTCGTAAAAATTTTTTTTTTTTTATATATATATATATATATTTGGCCGGAGAAGATGAAAAAACTTACTCATCTGTCCTCGGTGCTCCATTGCCTCCCTGCTCAGTCCAATCCTGCTGCTTTGGCGTTTTCTTATAGCAGAAGTCTTACTGGCTGTGACTACCCCAGGTCCCCTTCCTTAGGCCACTGATTGGTCTCAGTGTTCACGTGGCCTAAGGAAAGGGGGCACCATATGTAGTGGCCTCAGCTGTCACAGCAGGACTTGACTGTACTGGGAGTCTCTGGGGACAGGTATGTTTTGGTTGTTTTTTTTTTTTTTGGTTATTTTTTTTTTCACCTCCCATGGCCTAATTGAAAAAAAAAATCCTGGACAACCCCTTTTACACTCTGCATGTCTTATGATAAATTCAATAGATGCATATACTTATTCATAACTCTCTTTTAGAGCTACTACACATCACTAGTTCTAATAGAGATGGTTACACTTGTGATGTGGCATGACTTTATCTTTAACCCCCCAACCCCACCAAAAAAAAAAAAGAAAAAAGAAAAAAAAAAAAGAAAAAGCATTGAATTCAAGCTCAGGAAGATCTTCCTGATAATAACAAGTACTTGCATATTAATGCCTTCCTGATTAGTTTCAGTATTTTCTGAAGATGGGCGACTGTCAAAGCACTTCTAAAGTAGATTAATACCTAGTGAAAAAGCACAAATACTCTTAAAAGCTTCAGACATTCTGCTGAAAGGCGTCATTTGTACAAGCTACTTAAACCATTCTGTGGAGGAATATGTATCATGGTACTTATTACTTGTGTTAAGCTTCATATGTAACTTTGGAAGGAGCAATATACAGTTCATCCTTATTCACTTAACATAATGACACTTAGCGATATATTACTCTTGGAAATAAATTGTAAGTGTGCGCTGTGTGTCTTGTAATTCAAGTTATGTTCTGCCTTAAAGGGAGTCTACCACCTCCCTTAAACTGTATTCATCTACTACCACAGCGTTACAGGGCACATTACAGCAATAAATAAGTTACCTTTGTTATGCATGACACTTCAGATTTTGGGGGAAAACAACTTTGAAAATGAGACAGTTGGTGCAATGGGGGTGGGGCTCCAGCCTTAGGAGCACTGCTCTTGCTACTCAAATAGGTGATATCATAGCAGTAGAAGGATTAACTCCCACTGCACAGAGTTACTCAGGCAGGAGATAGCCTGGATCTGTGTATCAGATGTACACTGTAACATGAGTGACAGTTGAGTATGCTTGTAATAGTAGTAATTATTGTCTGTATCAGTAAGGCCATATGAGGCAGGCCGAGCATACAGTGCATCATTGTGCACCATCTTGGATTTCTTCTTACATGAGCAGGTGAAATAAAAAGAAGAGGCGGCTTCAACTATCAAGAAAGAGGCAGGTCCAGGCCAATGACGTGGGGGTGCTCGGAGCATAGTGGGATCGCCCCCTGTGCTCCCTGAACACTTATTTGTATAAGAAGAAACCAGCCTACAATATCCTTTCTAAAGGCTGCATAAAGATAGGTTTAGTTAAAATTTAAAAATGCCATTGATAGACTCCCTTTAAGATACTTTACTTCTTTATGCCTAGTCATTTTGCTGCCATGTTTAAGCTACCATAATGTTGTTACATTTTATATTATTTATAAACTTAGAATTTGAATTATATACAGACAACATAGTTACATAATAGCTTGAAAAGAGTCATATTATCATCAGATCCTTCCTTTTTCAGGCTCCATATACGTGGCCATATCAGCTATCAGTATAGGTCTCATCACTTGGGTATGCCACCAAGTGAAGGTCCAGGAAAAAACATTAAGGGTCATTTTACATGGACATTTTGTAGGAAAATCCCAACAGGATTTCCACCAATTCCATAGATACAAATACTGAACCAAATTGTGTAGGTTTTATTGCAAATGTTGCAATTGCTTGTGGTTTCCCACAGATATCACCCTATGGTATGTGGTCAAAATCTGTAGTAACAGAAATTGAGATGAGAAGCAGCAGATATATTATTTGTACTGTAAATCTATTTGCCCTGCTGATTTTTAACCCCAAACCAAACTAAAATAAATTGGACTCCAGATTAGACCCCCTAAAATAGATTCAGACCTTAAACCCAAAATAGATACATAAATAGATATAGATAGCTGGAAAACAGTTCTGTAACAGCATTCGGATATCAGGGGACAGTTTATCTCCCCAGATTGCATGGCAAAATCCCATCTCCAATATAAAGGATCCTTTTTCTTATACTTAAGAAGGGCTCATGTGTGGGTCGATACATGGTGTGATGCTGTTGTCTAAATAAAAGAAGACTTTTTTTTCCATCAAAGTGACGTGTTGCTGACGGATTTGGTTCTTTAATAGATAGATAGATGATAGATAGATAGATAGATAGATAGATAGATAGATAGATAAAGAGCTTTACTATGACTGTGACAAGTAACCTCAGACAGAGCAGTTCATACCAAAGAAGGTACTATACTATTTTGAAGATACTGCTCTGTGACACATTACCTCTGCACTGCTAAGGCCCATTGCACAGTCACACAGAAGGACTTGTGGGGAAACGTAGTAGAGCTGACAGCACAGGAAAGAAGACGTGCACAGAAAGAATAGCTTGTCTGAGTGCTTGCATAGAGCTTTACTGGTTCTGTGACTGACTTCATTAGAAGCTCCCTGGCAGTACCCTCGGTACTTTTGTTCTCATGTGCAAAGTGAATATGTCTCATTGTCTTTTATGACAGCAGGTCTGTTGGATCCGGTGTTGGTGGATTGCGGTTCACTAACATAGACTAAAGTTGAATAGTTGTGACCTGACCTCTGTTTAAATTGGACAGATTGTTGGATCAATAGTCTAAAATGTTTAGAGGATTCCTCCACTATTGTAGCACAGTGTATTTCTAGAGTTATGTGGTCACTTATTGATCAGTGCAACTCTGCTGCCGTTGCATTCTATGAAGAGAGTAACTCTACCATTCCAATAACCTCATATACACTATGGACATTTAAGAAACAGCAAATAGAAACAATGTTGTTGGCAAAATAAAGTTCATTTTGATCTGCGTTGCGGATCTATAAAATATTCTACATATTAGTTTACTTTTATATTGCAGATATTTTTTTTCCATTGAAAGTTTTAGCAAACAATGTACAGAAAAAAGCATAGCAAATGGAGGCAATTTCTATAACTGTTGGGGATGGGGGACGGATCAGGGGGAGAGGGGGAGAAGGCAGGGGATAAGCACATGGGGATAAGGTAAAGACGGAGAGGAGAGCAGCAAAGGTAAATGGTTCTGTTCTGATGCAGTAGAATACAGAACAAAATATGCTGTGTCAATTTTAACAATGGGGGAAGAGGGCACCTCAGAAATGGAGAAATAAGAGGCATCAAAGGGGAGGAACAACAAGGTGTACATGTGAATGTGAGAGATAGGAAAAAAGAAACATAGATAAAAGCAGAGGAAAGTAGGGTATAAGAAGAAAATCATAAGTGGGGGTAAATATGGAAGTCTGGAAGGTGGCAGAGTATTAGAAGGTATTCCAGGGCATCCAAGTTTTCTGGTGAGCACTGTCATCTGATTTAAGTACCGTGACCAGGTCTAACATACGTCTTATAGATAGGAACTCTTGAAGCCAGTTGGCGATAGATGGAGGGAAAATAGATTTACACAACATAGGTATGATGGTACAAAAATAGTGTTGTAATGGTTAACTCACCATACGGCTCTGGAAGGCTTCGGAGTGTGAGATCCTGACTTTGGGACTTGCAAAGTTTTGTAGATCATAAGAAAGGAGAGATAGGATTCTTCCACACCCGGCTTCCTTAAAACTTAGCTTTTATTCCATTTCCAAGTTAAAAAATACAGGATACAGTGCAAAAGAAAGAAAGAAGATATATGTATCTTCTTTCTTTCTTTTGCACTGTATTCTGCATTTTTTAACTTGGAAATGGAATAAAAGCTAAGTTTTATGGAAGCCGGGTGTGGAAGATACCTATTTCTCCTTTCTTATAGGTATGACTGACCTGATCACTGCCAAAAGAAAATCAATTAGTTTATGGGTATGTTTATGGATTTTGCTTCGAAAGATAGAGGGAAGAGAGATTGGGTCATTCCTCAACACCTGTGAAAGTGTGGACAATTTTACAAACTTTGTGCCGGAAAATGGTTTAAGCAGGGGCAGTTCCACCAGACGTATAGCAGCGTACTGCAGTCAGAGATACTCCAGCATAGATGTGGGATAAAGGGAAAAATTTCATGAAGGAATGAAGGGACTCTGTACCAGTGGGTCAAGATATCATAGTCTCCTCGGCTTTGCAAGAGATAAAAAATTTGTGACTGCTCCAGACGTATGGCTTTCTGCTTTTCAAAGACAACCCCAAAGTCTCTCTCTCCCATCCCGCAGTAAATGATGGAAGTGGTTCATCCTTATTGTTGAAATGTAGGCTTTATATAAGCAAGATAGGGCAGGGTGCTATAGGGAAATCTATACAGAGGCGTTAGGATGTATGCAACAGCCTATGGAGGTAACACATTCTTGTAATGGGGTTGTAGAAATGGTAGAGTTGAATGTATTGCCAATGCGAGGCCAGAGTATAGGTGTCACTGGGGACCAGATCCAAGTATGGGAGAAGAGAGGACTGGGATAGAGCCTGGAGGAGCATGATGGGAGACTGATTAATAAGGTGGGAGACAAAAACAGGGCGAACGGCCACAGGAATATCTTGGTTTCCCAAGATAGTAGTCAACATGAAAAGTCGCTGGGTAGAGCGGTAAATCTGCCATGTGCCTGGTTGTAATCAACTTAAGGAAAATCATGGAAATTTATATGACCAGTGGCATCTGTGAAGCCACGGGAGAGAAGTAAGGGGGAGAGGGCACACGGACTGCTCCAGGGTAACCCAGAGTTTGGACTGAGTAGCATGATGCGAACAGTGATTACAGCTAAGTAGTAAGTGCAGTCAGGGATGACCCCATTTCCATTTTGTGGAGACACCGTGTACACCTCCTGCATGGCCTGAAGAAAACACCCGTCCGGTGTCGAAACATGTAGCCTTGTCTTCACTGTCATTGGAACTGAATAAGCATGGCCTTCCAGTCTAAATCCTTTTTTCACACCTCATTTTCTTTTTCCACCACCCTTCTTGGCTAGTGTCTGGGTAGGAGCTGCAACTGTCACCATTGGATCCACACCAGAACCCATCTACGGCTGCCAGGTTTTCTTTTCATTGGTCCCTTTTCATTTTGGTTTGATCATAACGCATTTGATTATTCTTGGGGATTTCAAGGCCAATATGAATTTGGGAAAACCAGCTCTGGACTGAGGAGAGGGACTCTTTTGGGAGGACAATGTGTATTTCTTGAAAGAGATAGAGAAGACTGGGGAGGGAGTTCATTTTAGAAGGTTGATTTGGCCGAGCCAAGAGTGTCCTTTAGAGTTTGAATTGGAGATTATATAGGAGTGGAAGTCAAATTCTGACAAAGTGTCAAAGTAGGATTAAGAGAGGTGGACCCCCTAGGTATTTAATGGCCCCAAGTTGACCAGGCAAAGGGGAAAGAGGGTAACTGAACTATGGGGTCAGGTAGAGAGCTATTGAAACCACTACTTTTGGAGAAGTTGATCTTATAGTACTGAAAAAAAGCTGTATGAGGCAATTTCACAAAAGAGTGAAGGGAGTCTAAGTAGTTGTGTGTTGGGCTTGTGGGGAAACTTATAGTATGCATATGCGTGTGAGCATGGTGGGGCTCAGTCTGAACTGTTGAAGGGCTGACTGTAGGAAGTCCCAGTCCACCCTATTGAATGTCTTCTCTGCATCCAGGGAGAGTATCATCAAGGTTGCTTAAGAGCACTGAGCATGTTGGATGGGGGAGCTTTCAGGATGTTATCTAGTGACACCCTCTGGGAATAAAGCCAACCTGCTCAGAGTGTATCAAAGCATTCATGTGAGGTCCAAGTCTGTTGGCAATCAATTTTGCAATATATTGCTTATTTTAATCTTTTATTTGTATGTTTGGCTACCTTTGCCTCTGACCATACTATAAATGTTCACTTTCGAGTCATTAGTACATCTTTATATGTAGTATGCCGGTAACCATATTGGTTTAACTAAATGTAGTGACTAAAGTCAGGTACAATTTTCTTTAATTTTTTTGCTGTTTAATCTTTCTGCATTTGCTCTAAGGAATGTATTGTGGAGCATTTCAGCAGGATAGCTACATGATATAAGAACTCAATATAGTTTCATATGCTGTGCTTAGAATGGCCTGACAATGACCTGCTGTGGCTTCAAATGCAGGAAATGCCTAAAAGACACAATTTAACACAATTTAACACAATATTTTACATTGGAGGCGCTGAATACGGAAAATTGCAGACCATAACAATCACTGAACTCTGTGTCACCTCTAGACTGACGTATATATAAATATCTATCAGTTCTTAAATGAATATATACTTAGATCAGCCATGCCATTTAGGCTCTCTTTGCCACAGGAGTGTTGTGCGTGACACCACCTTCTCAGCCACTGTTCTCCTGGATCCTATATTGCTTCCCACATGCACACACACTGGCTACACAAGCCAACATGCCATTGCAGTCCTCTATAGCCAGTGCTCAGCAGTTACAGGCTTAGTAGGTACCCCTCTACCCAGGAGTCTAATTAGGAAAACTGAGTCCCAAAGAAAACTTTGGACTGCCCCCACTCTCAGGATAACACCCCTTTTAATAGCGCCCACAGACTATAACCCCCCTTTACTAACTTCTCCCACACCATACAAACCCCCTTTATTGAATCCCTTGCAAAGTAGAAAGCCCCCTCACAGACTCCCCCATGGTATATAGCCCTTTTATTGGTCCCCATACACCATATTGCCTCCTTTATTGGCCTCCATACAGTATACTAATTCCTTTAAAGGTCCCCATACAATAGGGGTCCATTTACTGTCATCCATAGAGGTACTTTAGGGTGTAATGGTGATTTTTTTCCCTTACTCATCCTTTCTCCTATCCATGGGCACCTCTGCCTAGGCATCTTGGGGATGACACATACTATGTCAGGACACTGAATAGCATTGGGATGTAACATATTGTTGTTCAGTGCCCTGCAGGCAGCCATGCACAGGGGTGGTGATGGGTAAGTGAAAATCGACTTCATCAGGTAACAGTATTTATTAAAGGAGTGTGGGACCGCAAAGGGCTGCACAACAGCTGCCATGACAGTAGTTTTGCCCCTGCTTCAACTATCCTCTAACAGGCCTAATGGAATACTTCTAAAAGGTCCTAAGTATAGTACATATACATATAGAACATGTTCTTATACAAATTCATAAAATGCATCTTTCAGAATACTGTTTTGGTATTCTTCCCCCATATATATGTTTTACTGTAGATCTATGAATTATTACTCATTTCAGTCCTTATACGCAGAGGGTAATTCTGGTTTTATTTACATGTCTCTGATCTGGAAGCAAGCCTTCCAAGTTGTGAGCAATTTCTCCAAGGCCGGTGTCTGATGACAAATGATGATTCACCAATTTTCATGCATTTCAAAATATGACTGTCAGATACAATATACCTGATCTCACATTTTCCATATCATGTCCTTTGAAATGTAACATCTATTTCACTCAAGGTTTACACAGTTATTAAAGCAATGGCTTAATTTAATATAATATTTAGATAAGTTAGGGCTACTTAACTATAGTGACTCTCCAGAAAATAAAATGTAAGTTTTTAGTAGGCAAAATCTGATATACTGCAGTCTTATCATATTATTAGATAATCCTTTATTAGTCTCACCATAGGGAAATTTTATTGTGTTGACCGCGATTGGGAGGAAGGAACTCCAATAGCGCTCCTTCTCACACTTGGGGTAAAGCAGTTGGTTACTGACAGTGCTGCCAAGTACCGTCAAGGTCTCATACATGGGGTGGGATTTATTCTCCCGCATGGAGCTCACCATGGACAGTATCCTTCTGTCACCCACCACCTGTACTGATTCCAGGGGGCTCCCCAAGACAGAGCTGGCTCTTCTAATCAGTCTGTGTAGTCTATTTCTGGCTCATGTACATAATATGATGTTACATGTCATGCGGAGTCTACCTTAAAACTATTTACTACAACATCTGCCTTCTACCACCTGCTTGTGTATACTTCTTAGTGATCACTGGTGTGGTTTAGGCTAAGGCCCCACAGGCTTACAATTCTATCTACGGGAAAGCCGCCGGCGTTTCCGTCGATATAATTTACATACTGCGATTTCCAAAACCGTGCCGGTTTATAGCAAGTGGTGGAGTAATATGTGTTTTCACTAGGGATTTGGAGTAACAAGAATATAATCTCAGTTCTCGGAGAAGTGAATACGTAAGTTCTGCAGTGTAAATAATTTCTGTGAACATGATAGTGTGTGATGGTCCTATAGTCTAGTATTGGCAGTAAGAACGGGAATCGTCTACTGTATGCTACACGTCTTTGTTTATATCCATGGTAGACTATTATTACAATGACATTTCTAATAATCCCTCACATATATTTTCAGTGCCCAAATAGAATACTGCAGTTTAGTAAGAGAGTGTTTGATATGACACATAATACTATGTTTTATGTTCTATTCTGGCAACCTATACTTAAAAATGTCACATTTTTAATTACACGAATGAATGGCAGATTTTACACACTGGTTAATGTATTATTATATTGTAATCCTGGATTCAGTACTGATTTTTGGATGTAATGCATTTACTTTAAAGTAAAGGAAAGTGACTGCAACTTGGTGTATATTTGGTGTTAATGTTAATTTTTAGCTAGATCCCACCTTATTATTTCAGATAAATTTTTCGCTGCATTACTTGAAACACTCAAGGGGGTTGTCTAAGATCTGAAAAATAATAATAATTTTTTTTTAAGTTCCTTGGTTCTCTTAAAGGTGGTTAATTTCTGATGACCTAACCTTAGGATAAGTCTTGAATATCTGAGTGGTGGGGGTCTCATACTCATGACTCCCACAGATTAACTACATGAAGTCGCAGTATTGCTTCAGTGCCGCCTATGCTTCACAGGCCAGTGGCATCACATTCATTTATCATGTGGCCTGTTTGAAATCAGTTCACTTCATCTGAACATTGCAGTTTCATAAGTTGATCATTGAGAGGTTCTGGGTGTCAGACCCCCACCAACTTATCTGATATCTAGCAAAGGATAGGTCATCATTAGTACCATCTTGAAGAAAAAACCTTATAAAGGGGTTGTCCAGGCATTTTTTTTATGGCCTACCCAATGTGGTTTACTACATTCACATCTGAGTTTTCATTTTTGAGCTGCGTAACCAAAAACGTATATCGTATTCACCAAAAGTGTTCTAATTTGAACAAATCAATACCGGGGTCCAGGACCTTGTAGTGGATGTAACCAGAACTGAAACTCTCTGCATTTAGGTTTAACAGGTGCAGCCGCTGTAAGATGTACAGAGCTGTGCCCAGTTACCACTGAAGGAGGTCTCGTTGGACTGTCTTCACTCTAGTGATCAGTACCAGTGTGCCCACCATTCTGTTGTTTATGGTCTATCATATGTTTAGGAAAGCCCATTTAGAATAAGATTTTCATCACGTTTTCACAAACTTTTCCTGTGTGGACTTTCTTGTCTTATTATTAGAGAGTGAGTAGTATTCGAACAAATATTGAATACCAGTATAGTCTATGGGAGAAAACGGGAATGTTGTTCTGATTTCCATGGACACCAAAGTTCGACACATTGGATCCTCCAAGTTCAGGAAGTAGCAGGACAAGGAGCACCCAAATTTGTTGAAAATGCTGCTTTTCTGCTGTGGATTTTTTGCCAGAATCTCCATCACTTTGCAGGTACTATAAAACACTGCGTTTTTGCAACATGGGGCTTCATCCTTAAAGGGATTGTACAGAATTAGAAAAACATGGCTGCTTTCTTGTAAACATATGTCTATATTTTGTGGAGTGAGACCTTACTTAGATGAACATTAGAAATGTGTCGAGACATTTTTGTAATGGCTCTCACATTTCAGCAGATTTATTATGCGTTGTACGCTAGTCACAGTTGTTTTGAGCAAATCAGAATTTGTGAATTTTTGTATTTTGCTACACCCCCTGCACTCTCAAGGATGGGGGTGTGGTGTAGGTAGTGTGCTAGATTTATTATCATGTACGCCAGTTTACTTATAGTGGTTGTACATTTCAGTGTGCAGGTGCACGTCCCAGTGGAGAGTGCACCTGAAGTAGTAAGAGACATGTACTTCATCATAAATAAGGCGCAACCTTTGCCGATGCAGGGAACATAAAGCTTGCCATTGAATACACCAGTCTTCATAAGTCTCCACCATTGATTTCAGTGTGTGTATTCACATGAATGTTTATTTGACGGTACGTTTTCCTGAAGACTTATGTCTATGAGGGATCTGTGATTTCAGATGCCTTACAGAAAAAAAATAAATGGACCATTTGTTAATTTTTCACTGACACTTTAAGGCTGTGTTCACACGGAGTTGTTTGGCTCAGGAATTTGGTCAGGAAACGGACTCAAATTCCTCCTTCTAAAAACGCCTAACCATAGGACTGTGTGTTCATCTTTAACGTAAAACTCATTCAGAATGAGCGCGTAAAAACCAGATCCCATTGATTTCTATGGCTGCCGGCATACGTGCGCTACCCATTGAAATCAATGGGAGGCTTTTTTCCCTATTGCTTTCAATTTGATACGCACGTATCACATTGAAAGCAATAGGGAAAATAGTCTCCCATTGATTTCAATGGGTAGTGCTCGTATGCCGGCACCCATTCAAGTCAATGGGAGCTGGTTTTTACGCACTCATTCTGAACGAGTTTTACGTTCAGAATGAGCGGAGCGTATACTCCGTGTGAAGGCTCCCTTACGTTCAGAATGAGCGGAGCATATACTCCGTGTGAAGGCTCCCTTACGTTCAGAATGAGCGGAGCGTATACTCCGTGTGAAGGCTCCCTAACAGTCATGTGAATGTATCCCGAAGCTTACACAAAGAATGTGATGCTGTTGTAAACACATTTTCTGTTAAGAGGAATTCCAACATAGTGTTGAACCTGTTCCAAAAGAATAAATGGTAGTAAACTATATAGAAAAAAGTTCTCCTAGTTAAAGAACCACCATATTATACAGTACATTGATTTGGATCCCAACAATTGTGCTTATTCTGGGGTATTGTGCTTAATAAGCCTTATTGAATTGAACATTATATACAGAATGTATTCCGATTCTATTCACTTATGTAACACGTTCATATTTCAGCCAACGAATGCATGAACTATTTTTTTTTTACCCTTTGTTTACCAGGTAGATAAATCTCAAGTTGACATTATTGTTCCTTGTAGACTTCAGATCCATCAGATACTGTAGTGAAAAGAAGGATTTTTTACTTTCTGCCATTGTTTGAACCATTTCTTACACAATAAAAATAAACCAGTAAAGCAATAGAGAAGCGATATCATCTTGTGAACATGCCGTATAGGGGTTCTCTGAGGGGCATTTACGGAAATGATATTTACCAGGCGCAGCCACATTACTGTAATATAATACGTGATTCAGTATAGACCCTTTTTGGCTGCCTGGTAGTGTTATTATGGTGCTTATTGAAGTGTTATTTCCATTTGTATTGGTTTACATTCTGCTTCACTGGCTAGTTAAAACTTCTAACACTCATGATTTAGAGAAATGCTGGAAATGTATAGTGTTATGCATTCTTACACAATTGAGCATTTCTCTGTGTTCTAATAGTTCTAGCTATTTGGGTTTTTCACATCGCAGATAAACAAAGCATTTCAGTATAGTGTGTGTATGAGCCAACATGAGCTTCTTCTGCATTATACAAGGTTACAATTTTAGCAGAGAACTGTGATTTTCACACTTGGAGGTGTGAGGCGTGTTATTTGTATGTAACCACAGTGGTCTCCTAGCAACTATCTAATTAGTAGATTTACACTGGAAGAGGAAAACATTCCATTTCTTGTTCCATGATAAGGAATCATGCAAAGATAGACAATAGACATTACTGACAACCGACGCGACGCTCTTCTTGTGTACGGCACCTTTGTAAACATTGGGGTGGCTGTCACCGACGTGGAAACTCTACATTTAGGTTCAACAGGTGCCTTTGCTGTCAAATGTACAAAGCTGTGCCCTGTCAACAACGAAGGAGTGCTTGCTGGACTGCCTTCAGCCAGCTGATTAGTGCCAGCGTGCCCGCCAGTTGATGTTTATGGCCTATCATAAATCTTGGAAAACTCATTTAAAGGGTACCTGAGTTTTCAACAAAAGTTGAAATATGCACAGGGTCTTATTGGGCAGTCTGTTCTACAACTGTATAACACTTCATACGTGATGTTCTATGAGTTTTGTCTGTTGCAGTACATTGCAGTACATTTTACATTGATCTCTTCAGCTAGGGGCATATTCTATACAGAGCATAATATAGGAGATTCAGGAACACGGAACTGCAAATCCAGATTATGATGCACCTAAGCAAATCCCTGACTCTGAGGGAAATCTGAGAACAAGAAGGAAAGCTACTTGCTGTTTATGGCTAACATCCCATCAGTAATAACAAGCTGCTAGTCACAAGTATGTAGAAGAACATCATAAACTCTCCTTACATTTAGTACTGTAGAATCATTTCAGTGTCTGCAGTGTGCAAGTGGGGAAAACTGTGTGCAGATGTTTAGAGGCTATGAGAAGAACCAGCCCCTCCCCTCTCCATTTACTATGCGAAGTGATAACAGCCCCTCTTCCCTCTAATTACTGTGAGCCTGCCTTTATTTTGAAGCTAACTAAGCACAGAATTTTCCTAGTAACAGGGAGAGAACAACAAATTTGTTAAAAGTTAGGCACTCCGTAGCAGCAACTTTAGAGATTTTTTATTTTTTTAGAAAGAAGACATCAACATTACAGCACAAAGACTAAATTGTCTGAAAAGTTATTTTAGTGATGGCACTGCGGTATATTCCTAAGCTTTCTCTTTTTTGTATGTTTGATACAAATTGTTTTTTTTTTCTTTTTAGACTTGCAGTGCTGTGAATTATTCTACTTCACAGTTTTGTCAAACCTCACCACCAGCTCCCCTATTTCTAATGCAGATATGGGAAGCATTCGCACACTCTGATAGACTAGTATTCCTCTTAATATTTGCATGCTGGTCACAGTAGAATCTTAGCACTGCCACAACCACTGTTTTTGAGTATACACTAAGATGCTTTTAGTAAGTAGCCATGAGTTATAGATAATATATACTCAGGTTCCGGACTGGTGAAGTTGCTAGTTCTGGTGCAGAGAGGGCGCCTCAGTTATTAAGAGGACGGAGGCTCTTAACAAGTTGGCACAGTTATTGCCAGCGGAACTACAAACCCATAATAGTAGGACGTTTTTATTCAGGACTATTTGCAAAGTGGGTTCATAATTAGTCACCGAACAAATATCAAATCTTGGTTTTAGAAGTGTTCATACTCTTTAAATAATATACTACAAAAAAGTATGTTTATTCAGTGAGTTCTGTCCAGGTGGGAAGAGTCTCATAAATGGTTTATGGAGTCTGCATTGATGAAGTGTTGCTGAAATATCATGTACAAATGAAACATTCACCTGCTGTTAGTTCGATGGAGAATGAACTCACTGTCATGGTTCATGAAATGTTCTAGTCATCTTGGGAGGGTTCATTCAATTTCATTTCACATCTGTCACAGGTTTAACATCACAAGTGCCAAGAAATCTAATGGAATTATATCAATTGCTAGATAATTTTATTTTAAAACTTGATTTAATCAGTTAATTCTCAGGATAAAATTGTGTCTACAGAATTTAAGTGATCTGCATTCTAGACAGACTGTTGTCCCTGTATGTTAATAGGTCTCATGGGCTTTTGTGTTGTGAACAGTGATTTATTATTTCTTGCCAGGTTATACCAGTAATGCAGAATTGTTAACATTTGGGTAGATCAGGGGTAGGGAACCTTCGGCTCTCCAGCTGCTGTGAAACTACAACTCCCAACATGCTCCATTCACTTCCATGGGAGTTCCAAGATCAGCAGAGCACGTATGCATGCTGGGAATTGTAGTTTTGCAACAGCTGGAGAGCTGTACGTTCCCTACCCCTGAGGTAGATCCACTTTCACCAGCTACAATATATACAGGCATGTAAAATGGGAAAACTCCAGGAAAATTCTTATTGTAGGCCGGGGCCCCAGAGTGCAAAAGTGTCGCTATTTGGCAAAGTGGATTGGATTTTGGCTAGTCCCATCTATACATTGCAAAAAAATATCCGCAACGGAAATTCTGTGATTTCAAAAACAGTCACACAGGAAAACTCTGCGGACGGTCTGACAAACGCTGCGGGAAAAAAAGTGAAGTGTTTCCACTGTGGTCTTTTCCACAGCAATTTCTGGGTGCAGCTCACTACATGGGACTCTAGTCTTAAACTTTTGTTTAGAAGATAAGAAATGTCATGCCCAGCACAGCTAACCAGGAATGCAAAGAGTTCAGTTTTACGCTAGGTTCACACCTGCATTCGGGTTTCCCTTCTTTGGGTCCACTTGGGGACCCGAAAAACCAAAACCCAATCCATTTTAAAAGTGGTTAGCTGCAGATCCCATAGACTATAATGTGGGTCTGCCCGATTTCCACCCAAAAAATGTGGATAGAAAAGTCCTGTTTGCAGGACTTTTCTCATCGCATTTTTCAAGTTGAAGAGATCTTGAAAACCAGAGATCTTGAAAACCACCAAGAATTGATATACACACAATATATTAGAAAACTTTTTGGCTTCTCATAAAACAAAATATACATTTCGGTTACGCAAACCATGGATCTCTTGCTCATTTTTACCTTTCTGTAAAATACACAGTATTGAAAGGGGCATTTATGGCACTTTTGGGCATACTTGGATAAAATGGGATGAGGTTGGTATTCAAATGTTGGCAAGTATAGCTATTATGTTATAATAGTCTAATAATTTAGAGAAATATTCACAAATGTTACTTATGTTCCTTTACTATAGTTCTGTCATGAATGTTAGAGAATATAATCATGCGATTGTTACACAGATAGTGCTATGTGCACCTTCTTTACCCCCCTTTGTTCTGCAGGACAGGTAAATGGATGTTGATAAATGCTTCATCACTATATTGATCTCCACTATCACATTTACAATGACTGTTCATTATAGCAGCCTCCATTATAGGCATCATTAAACATTGTTTTCTGCTCTTGTAGTGTGCTGATGTTGCTCCGCTTGAAAAGAATAAAACTACTTTGACTGAAACTGGTAGACTTTCATTTGGGAAAATACAGCACCTGCACTGTTCCGCATGACTTTCCAGTGATGGTATGACGAAACTCTCTGTACCTCCTGTTCTCCTATGGGAGCAACTGTGGTAGAGAATAGCACCTTTGTCATTGTCCACAGTTAGTGTCCTTATGTCGTTTCCCCTCTGCCAACGTCTCCTTCATTGTACTCCTAGATTTCCGTCTTGTGTATTTCTTATGATTTAGCCCATAGAAAATATGTGGTGTAATTGTACATGTAAAATGGGATATGTTTAACTGAAGTACATTCATAGTGTGTATGAATTGGGGAAAGGGGTATAAATGAACTGTAGCGTCAGATTCAGAGAGTAGACCTTATTCCGGAGTCGTGAACTATGGTGAAATCTGAAAAAAGTTGACAATTACAGTTTCAAAATAAAATTATGAATTATTTTTAATTATATTGTATAATTATAAATATTGTATAAGTAATTAGATGTATAGTTTGTTACATATTTTCAGAGATATTCAGTCCGTTTTTTAATGATTGCTTCTTACTGACTATGGCTGTTGGCCGTTTGTGAAGAAGGCTGAGTCAGATCAGGAGTCCGATGTGGTTTGTGGAAAAATAGAGGGATTGGAGTTGGTGGTTTAGCCTACTGACACCATTATCCTGCTTAAGGCTGAGACCCCACGTTGGGGAAAAGCAGCTTTTTTTTTTCTTTTTTTGTTTTGCAGATTGTGCTGCAGTTTTTTGAGCCAAAACCAAGAATGACTATAAAAGGAATGGGTGATATATAGGACGTTCTTATACCTCTCCCTTCTGCTCTATCTACTCCTGGCTTTGTCTCAAAAAGCTGCAGCAAAATCTGCAACAAAAAAGCTGCATTTCCTCTTTGTGGGGCTTCTGCCTTCAGCAGGTTTTCCAAAATCAGCATATTGGTGGCCTGTCTTTAGGACTCTCTGCACCCCCACCAACCCATTGTAGGGGCCATGGACCTTGTGTGAGCACCGTGGCCTTTTCAATGTTTACATCTGTCGTAGTAGTGGTGCAGGGTATTATTGCAGCTTTGTCCCATTCAAGTGTTGACCCTTCTAACAGCTGAGAGGCACAGAGTGTAGGCTATCAATATTGTAATCCCCCAAAAATGAAGCAAAGGGGTTGGCCACTTTCAGACCAATAGTGACAAACAAATGTATAATAAAAAGATATACAATTTTCCAATATACTTTCTGTATCAATTCCTCACGGTTTTCTAGATCTCTGCTTGCTGTCATTCATTCTGTTACTTCTAGAAGATAAAACTCTGACCATGGTCATGTGATTTACGGTCCATGGTCATGTGATGAGCACACAGGTGCACAGCTGATTACCAGGCAGATGTCTGATTATTGTGATGTGACTGTAACGAGCGACACCTGTGTGCTCATCACATGACCATGGACCGTAAATCACATGACCATGGTCAGAGTTTTAGCCTCTAGAAGTAACAGAATGAATGAAAGCAAGCAGAGATCTAGAAAATCATGAGGAATTGATTCAGAAAGTATATTGGAAAATTGTATATCTTTTGATTGTACATTTGTTTGTCAATATTGGTTTGAAAGTGCCCAACCCCTTTAAAGAGGAGTAGCAGAAGTTTAATCACATAAAACCAGAAAATCCCTTTAAGGTGGCAATAATATTAATTAAAGTGAGTATGTTAGCAGTAGATTCGTTATAAATGGTTTCCAAATATACCTCTATTACTCAGCTTTATTGCCCCATTTTCATGTAAATAGCCGTTCTAGTCCTATGCAGATGAGGAGGAAAAATGCTTTCCTTGGGAATCTAGAGCTGAGATGGAAGTCAGGGCAAGCTAAGGCACAGCCTCAACACTCTTTCCCTTATTTGCATGTGACTAAAACAGTTATTTACATGTAAATGGTGCTTTAAAGGTTTGTAAACTGTAGTATCACCTCTGCAAGGTGGAGGGGTTAGGTTTATTACTAATGTTTTGTTGACAGACTCCCCTTAATGAACATCATCAAGAATATCTTTGTCTCTTGCATTAAAAGTAATAATTTCTTACTGATCTAGAAAAAGTTTTAAATGTATCTTTGTATTTATGGATGTCATATAATATTAGGATCTACTGCACTACTTGTGAATATTCTCCATACCGGTGTCAATGAGAAGTAGTTATTTACATTATTGCACATAAGTTTGCATATATGCTGTTTTATAGGGTTCCTTTCCTTATCGGTACGCTGCAGAATCTTAAGACTAACTATAATATTTTTCTTGACAGTTTGACGAGACAGTTGGGTTATATAACTCACAACATAATAACACTACACCATAAATACCAAGTTATACAGGAACTTTTCTCACAGAACAATATATTTATTAATTCGCTCAGCTCCTCCTGTTCTAGAAGCTGCTGTCAAAGAGTGGATTTCATTTCTAGTCAGACAGATTCCCTTGAATGGTATTTTTTGGAAGTCAAATGTAGTCTATCCTAATAAGCCATTAATGTTTATTAATGACCACCGCAAAATGGTGGACAGAACATCCGCATCTTCAAATGCCTATGCAAGGCAGAAGATTAGGAAAAGATAAGGCATGAAGAGAAAGAGCTAAGGGGCCAGCGATAGGTGAAGAGGTGGGTGTGCTTGGAGCACAGGGGAACACACAAGGCTGTTTTTGCACATTGGTTGGTCAAGTGCGAAGATTTCATAAATGCTCCCCCCCCCCCCCCATCACCACTCCTTAGAAATACCTGACCTGCGCAAATTATAATGCCCATCAGTGACTCCCACATCGTATAATGCCCCTTGGTGGCCCTCATACAAAATAATATGCCTTTCGGTGGGCTTTCACACTATCAAATTTCCCCGCAGAGGCATCAGACATTCATGGATCCACCCTCCATTGGCCCCTCATACATTAACTTGTCCCTCACAGGTGGCCCCTCAGACATTATATCATAATGTCCCCTTTTCAGATTGATCCTTCACATTTTAATGTTCCCTTTCCATGTAGTTCCAACAGTATAATGTCCTCTTTTCAGGTAGTCCTCATAGTATAATGCTCTCTTTCCAGGTTGCCCCCTGAGTATAATGTCCCCTTTTCAGTTTGAACACTCACATTATAATGTGTACTTTCCAGGTAGTCCCAACAGTATAATGTTCCCTTTTCAGGTAGCCCCCATTCTAAAATGTTCCCTTTCCAGGTTGCCCCCAACAGTATGATATACAGAGGAATATAGTGTGGAAGCCACAAAACCACAGGTATCAAAAGTATACCAGGCCACAGGTAGCAGAGTTATATATTGCAGAAGGCACTAGGCCACAGGTTGCACAGTTACATATAAAACTGACGCAACAGGACATGCATAAAAACAGGGCAGACAAAGACTCCAATGTCAAACAGGAGAGCAGCGTACATCCACTGAGATCATAAACAGTCTTCAGAATTCATTGCTCAGACCGTGGGACTAAGGGTTCAGTTCACATCTGCGCCCGGGGGCTCCGTTTTGCAGGTTTCCATTTCCTGCCCGAAACTGGGCAGGAGACTGAAACCTGCAGGCATTTATGGGTTTGAAAAGTGTCCGGCCGTAAGCACCGGGGAGCGTTTTGTGCAAAACCGGGCAAACCCCTAACTCCCACCACAACCCCACCCCCACCGGAGATGCATATTCCTGCACACACTATTATGCCCAATATTGGCATAAATTATGCCCCATAGTGGCCCCTGCACACAGTATTATATGCCCCCAAGTGGCCCCTGCATACGGCATTATATGCCCCCAAGTGGCCCTGCACACAGTATTATATGCCCCAAGTGGCCCCTGCATATGGCATTATATGCCCCCAAGTGGCACCTGCACACAGTATTATATGCCCCATTGTGGACACCCATGAACAATTATTATACTCTGGGGTCTTTTCAGACCTCAAAGTATAATACTCAGAGACCCAGGGCCCCAGGAGGAAACAAAAAAAAAAAAAATCTGTTACTTACCTATTCCTGGCTCCATAGCATTCCCTGCAGATCACGTCGGCCATTTTCAATGTATCACTCGGAGGACACCAGGTGTCACTGACTTGAGCAGGGGACTTGCGTCATGACGCATAAGGACGCAAGCCATATGCCCCTGTGACATCGGAGATGTCATCCAAGTAGGCCTGAAGCCTTAGAGAGTAGGAGAGGTAAGTAACAGCATTTATTATGTTCCACATTGTGGGTCAGATAATTTCTTAGTTTATACCACATAAATTATGCAGTTTAAACTAAGAAATTATACCGGAACGCTGACAGGCACTGACCACAGGTCATGAAAGTGGCACCAACTCATGCAGGTTGGAAAATTGGTGATCTAAGAGATGACTTCCAGGTATAACTCATGACTAGCACTTTACTGGGGCAGATGATGCTCACTGGTTTCATTAGCATTAATGTAATGTATCTATATGGACATAATAATGTTATAAGGGATGGTCCTAGTGAGAGGTTCCTTTTCAGCAGTTGGTGTACATATCTTTTTTAGGATAAGAAGATAGATTGGACAGTGTCGAAGCTCAGAGTCACAACCCTTTCCTGCTCCTGCCTGACACAACCCACTTGATCGTTTTGGGTCCTAATATGCTATTTAGGCTCCGCACTAATAGCAATGATTGCTCTGGGTTGGAGGGATCGAGAAAATATTTCAACTGTGCAGGATTCAGAATGTGGAGCTTATTAAGAGATGCAAAGTACTAGAATTGGTGAAGGTGTTGAACTCTTTAAGTACTTGACGCCTAAAAGGATATTTGTAGGAGTATGTTTTGTCACAAATTTCCATATCAAAATGAATGCATCATTCAAAACAAGATATTTTAATGTCAAGAAAAGTAGATATGCATATAAAGGTAATCTGTTTACCTCTCCGCACTCCTGTTGTGGCCGAAGAAACTGCGCTGTAGCAGATTTCCATTTGCTGCCAATCCCCATAGTGTCTTCTTCATTATCATTCCTAGCAGTAATGAAGCTTTTGCATTGCAATCAGCATTTAGGAGCGCACGTGGGATTAATGTGATGTGTTGTATAAAAGCATTTAGAGTTTCCGTAGAGTAATGGATCTATAAATCAAGTGTGAGCTCTGAACAGCCCTCTTTTTTGTATTATCCCATCCCATCAACCCATTGTGACTGCTGAGTTGTAATGCATGTAAATGTAAAGCAAGGAACACAACCGTAGCCTCTCCTCATACACCCTTCAAAAAGTTACAAGCTTTTGGCACTGTTGCCGCCATTCTCACCTGTCCCCGACACGCCATTGTTTGCCACTGCTGTCCATTCGGTCTTGTGCCATGCCCTTATTGATGGACGTCCTGAGCCCAAAGTGACTGCGGAGACCAAATTGGTGGCTTTAGCAGTCCTTGGGAAGGAACTGACGTTGTGAGGCTGCTGACTGTCCTCAGTAGTCATGTGGGACCAGGACTTCTGGCGACAAGGGCACAGCATAAAACTGAGTAGACAGTGGAGTTCCAGGGCAACTCCACCGGAGTTTGTCCAATTCCTGTACAACTCCATTAGCCTCGTCTTTCAATCGATTGTGGCCACTGAACAGCACTGTATATAACAATGTAAAAAGCTGCACTGTGTATTACCAATATCAGTAAGATGCAGAAACCTTGATAGAGCATCTCCCACAACAAATGGACTTGATAATGGCTTCAATGAGGAACTGAAACGTTGCTGCTGTTCTCTATGAGTGAATAAAAATCTTTTTTGGGAATCTGATGCATTTTTTTTTTTTAAAATTGAAATCATGAGCTGTACTTTATAATCAAGACAGGGAATCCATCCTTAACCTTTTCTTAACCACCCCACAAAAATGAATGAACTAATAGAATTGACCTTGTGCCAGATGCCTGTTATTTTCTGTGCTGACTGAGAGAGCTGTACTTGGTGGCAGATAACTGAAATAATCAATAGTTGTCAGTAGACCCCCATTAACACAACACTCATATTAAATGATGTGTTTCTTAATGCTAAAGTCTGCACTTTTACATTTGGGCTTTTGTTAGCGATGGGAATACACAAGCCATAAGGCTAGAAATTCTGGAAACATTTCAATAGGGCTGTGCTGTACCGTTTCCATGAATCCCATAGAAGTAAATAGGAATTATTGAATCCGTGTCGCTCAGAAAGTTATGCTCCTTACAGAGCTCCAGGTCAGGCAGGGATTTATAGCCTTGTATTCCCATGTCAGAAGGGATTACACCTGTAAAGTGCTGCGAATGTCTTTGTATAAAGATCACTTATAACAGTCATATAATAACTCTTAATGGCTATTATCATTAGATCACTGTGATCTTTATATGGATATTGTAAAATTATAATATATATATATATATATATATATATATATATATATATATATATAAAAAAAAAAATAGAGAACTAAAAAAAGGCCCTCTCACCCCCCAAAAATAAATGCCTCTCTGAGCCCATGTGTGTTTATGGATGATGCCCTAAGCATAGAGAATTACACTCTGTTGCAAATTCTTGTCTGTTCTACTTTTGCGTATTTTCGTGTGTTCATTGAAATAATTCCTGTACCTGGATGTTTATAGTTTGTCAGAGGCTGTAGACAAAGTAAGGGAAGGAGAATCATCTAAAATGAAACCAGAATTATATTTTTCCCATTTTTATTATGACAAATACTTTGACATCAAAATGGCATGTGTGAGTCCATGAGCGTAGTAATAAAATTCTAAATTGTGACTTTCTATCATATTTGCATTTAGTGTATTGCTGATACTGTTCTTACTGAGGGCAGAGGAAAGTATTAAAGCTATTAACAGGTGATAAGAACTTGAATTGGTAGAGGTAGTGAAATGCCCTCTTTAAACTCCAGACACACCAACTTTGTGTAAGGGAGTTGTCTGTTGTAATTCTCCAGTAGCTGATGCTGAAACCTGAGACGAAAGGAATGACAGAGACAGTGATTCCTAAAGTTGACCCAGCCCCTGTTCCTTCCTACTTCCCTCATTGTCTGAGTGACACAGATAAAGAAGGGATTGCCCAGTTGTTTAAGTGTAAACACAAAATGTGGACAAGACAACACACCACACAACACACCCAGTGGCGTAACTAGGAATGGCGGGGCCCCGTGGCGAACTTTTGACATGGGGCCCCCCCGACACCGAAGATCTCGACCGAGTCCCTCCTACGCATTCCTGCGCGCTCTATTATGTCCCATAGTGTCCCCTGCACACAGTATTATGTCCCTTAGTGGCCCCTGCACACAGTATTATGTCCCTTAGTGGCCCCTGTACACAGTATTATGTCCCTTAGTGGCCCCTGCACACAGTATTATGTCCCATAGTGGCCCCTGCACACAGTATTATACCCAATAGTGGCCCCTGCACACAGTATTATGTCCCTTAGTGGCCCCTGCACACAGTATTATACCCAATAGTGGCCCCTGCACACAGTATTATGTCCCATAGTGGCCCCTGCACACAGTATTATACCCAATAGTGGCCCCTGCACACAGTATTATGTCCCTTAGTGGCCCCTGCACACAGTATTATACCCAATAGTGGCCCCTGCACACAGTATTATGTCCCTTAGTGGCCCCTGCACACAGTATTATACCCAATAGTAGCCCCTGCACACAGTATTATGTCCCATAGTGGCCCCTGCACACAGTATTATACCCAATAGTGGCCCCTGCACACAGTATTATGTCCCTTAGTGGCCCCTACAGGACTAAATACTGTCACCGCTGACCGCTATACCAGGACAAATTGTGGATAAAAAAAAATCTGGTCCTGTGCATTACAATTTAGTAACTCCATGTGCCTCATATTAATAGCAGTTAACCCCATCATCTCCCTCACAGTAACCCCTGTGTGCCTCACCATAAGAGTTACTGATATGTGAGAGACATGGAGGTAATAATAAACTATCTTCATTACTATTACCCCCAAATGTCTCACATATCAGTAACTCTTATGGTGAGGCAAACAGGGGTTAATGTGAGGGAGATGATGGGGTTAACTGCTATTACTATGAGGCACATGGAGTTACTAAAACACAAGTAATCCCCCCAAATGCCTGATAGTAATAAGTAACCCCAGTACGTACCTGTGTAACTTCAGTTTCATTTTCCTAGAGCAGCTTCTTCCTCTTCTCTTCTGTGCAGGAGCTCGGCAGGGATAAGCCCCGCCTCCTCCTCTCATTGGTGGGCAGAGGACATCAGAGAAAGGGAGGGGGGAGAGAGGGGGGGAGCGTCCTGCAGCGCTGACAGGAGCCAGAGCTGCAGCTCCTGTGTCTCAGCCGTTGCTGCAGCTTCGGGGCCCCCTGTTGGTGGAAAGTATTCCACCAACAGGGGGCCCTGATCATTATACTCGGGGGTCCGAAAAGACCTCCGAGAATAATGATAGCAGCGGTAGCAGCTGTCACCGGGCCCCTAATGTCCTGGGCCCTGTGGCAGCTGCTACCGCTGCTATGGTGGTAGTTACGCCACTGAACACACCACAGAAGAGAAGTCAGCAAGCCAAGGGTCAAAGCCAGAAAGACAAAGCAGTACCAAATCACAATCCAAAAAAGTAGTCACAAGAAAAGACAAAGGTCAGAAAACAATAAATACAATAAAATAAACAACAAGTAGAAACGCTTAGCAAGGACAAGTCCCCAACAGCCAGCAATTATTATTATTATTATTATTATTATTGTTTATTTATATAGCACCATTAATTCCATGGTGCTTTACATTTGGGGGTTACATACAATACACAAAATATACAGGTAGATATAATACTAACAGTGACCGACTGGCACAGTGGGGTATAGGGCCCTGCCCGCGAGGGCTTACAATTTATGGGGGAAGGGGGTAGAGACAGAAGGAGAGGGGGGAGACAGTTGAGATGGCGGTGTGGTGATAGTGTTATTGGCGGTTGTAGGCCTTCCTGAATAGGGTCTTCAGGGCCTTCTTGAATCCTGTGATTGTAGGGATCAGTTTTATGTGTCTTGGTAAGGAGTTCCAGAGTATGGGGGATGCACAAGATAAATCTTGGAGGCGGTTGTGTGAGGAGCAGATGAGAGCAGAGCGGAGTAGGAGGTCGTTGGAGGATCTGAGGTTACATGTGGGCAGGTAGCGGGAGATTAGTTCAGAGATATATGGAGGGGCCAAGTTGTGGATCACTTTGAATGTTAACATTAATAGCTTAAACTCAATTCGCTGGGCTATAGGTAGCCAGTGGAGGGACTGGTAGAGGGAAGCAGCCGATGAAGATCGGGCAGTGAGGTGAATTAAGCGGGCAGCGCAGTTTAAGGTGGACTGGAGGGGGGCGAGGGTGTTTGCTGGGAGTCCATGGAGAAGGGTGTTGCAGTAGTCTAAGTGGGAGATTATGAGGGCATGGACGAGCATCTTGGTAGTTTCAGGGGTGAGGAAGGAGCGGATTCGATGGATGTTCTTGAGCTGGAGGCGGCAGGAGGTGTTGAGGGTTTGAACGTGTGACTTGAAGGATAGTTTGGAGTCCAGGGTAACACCAAGACACCGTGCCTGTGGGACAGAGGAAAGTGGGGTTCCGTTAACTTTGATAGATGGGTCAGGTGGAGGGGCCATACGGGGTGGGGTGAAAATGATGAACTCCGTTTTCTCCATGTTCAGTTTGAGAAAGCGGGAGGAGAGGAAGGAGGCTACGGCCGCTAAGCAATCTGGAACTCTGGCCAGCAGGGAGGTAATGTCTGGTCCAGAGATGTAGATTTGGGTGTCGTTGGCATAACAGTGTTACTGGAAACCATGAGATTCTATGAGATGGCCCAGGTCAAGGGTGTAGCTGGAGAACAGGAGAGGTCCTAGGACGGAGCCTTGGGGGACACCTACAGAGAGAGGGCGTGGTGAGGAGGTGGTGTGTGAGTGGGAGACACTGAATGTGCGGTCGGTGAGGTATGAGGAGATCCAGGTAAGGGCCAGGTCTGAGATGCCAAGGGATGAGAGAATTTCTAACAGGAGAGAGTGGTCAACTGTGTCAAAGGCAGAGGAGAAGGTCAAGGAGGAGGAGGACAGAGTAATGGCGCTTGGCGGTTAGAAGGTCATTGATAACTTTTGTTAGGGCAGTTTCAGTGGAGTGCTGGGGTCTGAAGCCTGACTGAAGTCTGTCAAAGAGCAGGTTGGACGAGAGATAGGAGGAGAGTTCGGAGTGGACGTGTTGCTCAAGCAGTTTTGAGGCAAACGAGAGCAGTGAGATGGGACGATAGTTGGCTGGAGAGGACAGGTTGAGGGACGGTTTCTTAAGTATAGGAGTGACAGTGGCATGTTTGAAGGCTGAGGGGAAGGATCCATTGGCTAGGGATAGGTTGAAGAGATGAGTTAGGGCTGGAGTAATGACTTCAGTGAGCTTGGGGATGAGATGTGACTGGATCGGGTCAAGCACGCAGGAGGTGAGGTGGGATTTGGAGATTAGGGAGGAGAGTTTTTCATCAGTGATGGAGGAGAAACAGGTCAGGGATGAGGAGCAGTAAGTAGTTGGGTAGAGGGGTTGTCGGGGGTATAGAGTGAGACTGTCTCTGATGGTGTCAATTTTAGTTTCGAAGTAAGAGGCAAAGTCATCAGCTGAGATAAGTGATGTCGGAGGGGGGGCAGGAGGATGGAGGAGGGAGTTGAAGGTGGAGAATAGCTGTTCGGGGTTGCGAGAGAGTGCAGATATGAGTGTGGTGAAGTAGACCTGCTTTGCGGAAGTGAGTGTGTTCTTAAATGTGAGAACTGCCTCTTTGTAACTGAGGAAGTCTTCCTTGGAGTGGTTTTTCTTCCAGAGGCATTCTGCAACCCGCGAGGCATGTCTCAGTTTTTTAGGTCGGTGTGCCATGTGTGCAGGCAGATGACCTGTTTATAAGAAAAACAGAACCCACCACAGGCTTGATTGGCAGATCGGCTGTCAATCACATAGGTAAGGCAAAGATTAACTATTTGAGGAGCAGAGGGAAGCAAAGGTGTAAGAGATGGGTGTGGAGGAAAATCAATTATAGAGATGAGGGAATAGAGCAGTATTTAGACAGAACAACAAGAACCTGTACTACAGCATGTGAGTGGAGGGTGGCACAGAGACCCAAACAGGCAAAGATATTACACTTTGTCAATGTGCTAGCTGTGTTTTTATGCATTTTAATGGCTAGTACACTGACCCATTATTTCCTATGGCCTCATACACATGCCCATGCATTATCTGCAGGTCTATGTAGAGTGCCTTGAGCCTGTGGCAAAACTCAAGACAGGTCCTATTCCTGTTTGTTTTTCGACCTAGGCTGACTACATGAAATAAATGGATATGTAAATGACACGAATATCATTCAAGTGGCAGCTTCACTGTTCTCCCACAGACCAATGGACACACATTCATGTGTATCTAACCTTATGCTAGGGTCACACTAGCATTGGGGTCTCAGATTCTTCTGTACTTACTGTATGCAGGTATGGCAGCTAATCTCCACCCACCAGTTTAGCAAGAAAGGCAAACTATAGGCATGGCATACAAAGAGCGACACTACTAATTTATGCAAATCATTAACCAGATAATAAACAGAAACAGTATTTGTTCTGATATTCACACAATGCAGCTTATCCTGAAAAATGGACATTTATGCTTTAAAGGGGTTGTCCCATCACAAGGATCCTATCTATACTGCTTGTTAATGTGGATTTAAGACTTTTCCTAAATACATTGCTTCAGCAAAGCTGCTTTGTTTGTCCACTATCTTACTTTATTCAATTCTTTATGGCCACAGCCCTGACTTAGCTGCTCATGAGTCAAGTGATGTATCTGCTGCTCTCAGGGGGAGCAGGGGCTAAGTGCATGGGAGTGAGCCTGTGTATCTAGCTATTTCTGTGTCTACACCATGTGACCTAGCTTCCTGCACTCAGATAGGGGAGAGGAGCTGCTTTCATTTCTTCTGTTCTCCCAGTTATCAGGCTAGCTAATTCAATTGTGTTCATTATGGCAGAGACAGGCAGTCTTTGTATGTAACACAGAATGGAGTTGCTGCTGCCTGTACTTCATAGTCCAATATGGGTGGGCGGAGCAACATGTGAATTTGGGGGTGGAGCTAAACGGCAGGTTGCGTGTGAAACCCCGCCCACCAAATGATGCAAAAAAAAAAAAAAAAAACAGGAAGAAAGAAGATTTTACAGCAGTAAAGACTGATGAGTATGTGAGGTGGGAATACCCCTTTAAGACTGGGCCTGTTACAAATTTAGCCATCCATTTTGTGTTTTCTTTGATGGAGCTATCAGGCGATCAAACAGAGCTTATCAATACACCCCTAAACTCACGTCACTTGACTACAATGCTACTTTCTAGGGGCCAGCAAGAAATCATCCTGATATCTTTACACAAAGTTTACAGTTTTAAATGTTATTCTCCTTTGCATATTTGATAGAAGACGTTACATTGTAACATCTGTGTGTACATTCCTAATGCAGGGGTGAACCTGGGCTTTCTGCTGCCTGAAGCGGTGTCAGAAAGCCCCCCCCGAGGGGGCGGGGGTCACAAGAAAGAGGCGGGGCCGATCGGAAGGGGCGGGTCGAGCGGAAAGGGGGCGTGGCCGAGCGTAGCGAGCAGCGTTCGCAGGCAGAGATCAGGCAGGGAGAAGACCTGCTCTCTGCCTGAGTGTGAGGGGCGGCTGCTGGAGCAGCGCTGTGTCCAGCAGGGCCGCCCCAATACACCGCTCGCTTCCCGTGTCGGGCTGCAGACACTGTGACGCTAAGCCAGTCCAGGACAGCTTGTCCTGGAGTGGCTTAGGTCAGCAAAAATGCCGCCCTCCCGAGGCCCTGGCATAGCGCCGCCTGAAGCGGTCGCTTCAGGTCGCCTCATGGGAGGTGCGGCGCTGTCCTAATGTCACTTTCGGGCTTGGAATTGATAGGGGTTTTATACCTTCTGCACTTACGAAGCGTACAACGTGTTTATGTGCAGGCAACATGTAGCCTGATTTAACCTTTGCAGAAATAACTGAAGCGCTTTATTTGCAATGTTACTAATCCCTGATATTTCTGTAAGTGATATTTTATCAAAATCTGGGATTGTCTGAACCATGCTGAGCGTTTATACTTCAAGATTGTTTCTAATATACTTTATTGCTCCATTTGAGCAATGTTGATTTTAATTTACTACTATAGGAGTCATCTCCAGATTCCTCTGGGCAAATGAGTCACTGTTTAATAACCAGCATTGTAAATGAAATGGTGTGTAGCATCGCAGATAGATTTAATACATTTTATATTGTGGCGTGTTGATAAATGATCTAGAGTATTTCTTGTATTTATACACTGGTTTAATTGGTAGAACTGTATTTTCTCACTCTATTGTATTTGTTTCAGTGGTGGTCCATCAAACACATTGTACTGTCTTTGGCTACAGCCCTTGTACCCATCAGAAGGTTGCAAATGACATTCAGGCAGGACCATATCATACAATAATGCATTGCAGTATATTGCAAAATCCATTGACCTCTATTATATGGTACCTTCTGACCGCAGGCATTACCACTGGATCTCTGCTGTATAAAATAATGGTGACTATGATACTAAGCTTAGCTGCAGAGCAGGCTCCATGTTTAAAGTCTGGATATCCATTATATATGTATGGCGGATGTCAGGAAGAAGCATAACACAGAATTTTTATTATTCTTACACATTAAACCTTAAGGAGCTTTTATGAGATTCCATAGTTAATCCACAGCCATTAATATGGTGTTGGTCCCCCCCCCCCCCACCTTGCAGCTAAACCAGGCTCCACTCTTCTGAAAAGGCTTTCTACAAGATTTTGGCTGTATTTTTGCCTGTTCATTTAAAAGAATCTTTGTGTGATCAGACACTGGTGTTGAGTGGGGGTTTCTAGCCTGCAGCCTCTGCATCCTAGTTCATCCTATAGGTATTTAGTGGAGTTTAGGTACGGCTCTGTGGAGGTCAGTCAAACATCAAACTCACCCAACCATGTCTTCATGGACCTTGTGTTGTGCACTGGTGTGCTCCATCAGATGCATACTAGTTGATGCAAGTCTTGCATGCAGCTTCTCGGCCAAGGAAATCCACACCGTGAAGCTCCCATTGCAGTTTTTGTACTGACATTAATACTAGAGAAGTTTTGCAGCTCTGCACTTATTCAACGATTTTTATGCATTATGTTCTGCTTAACACAGTGCATAAAAGTGTAACTTTGGAAGTATACTGGAACCACAACAACTCAACCACAGTGTTCAGTAATATCACTGATAGCTGATTGTGAAATATCTAGGAAGGAAGAAATATCACAAACCGACTTGTTGCAGTGTTGGCATCTTAGTACAGTACCACACTGGTATTCTATGAGGTTTTTTTTTTTTTTTTTTTATAAAGTAGAGTCAGTCTGCATGGATACCCCTGAATGATAGACCTGAATTCAGTAGTCAAGAGCTGAATACTTTTCTCCTTATAGCATATGTTCAATATGTGACTTACAACTCCTACAACAGCATATCATTGGTGTAGAAGTTTTGATGGCGTACACTCCCTTTAAGTTTTATGACTTTTGGAAAGATTTTGCAAATTTTTTTTTCTAAAGCTGAATTTTTAGTTTGTGATAATAGATGAACTTTAATTGTATTTTTCAATCATATTGATTCTTCTAACATACAGTACTTTTTTTAATGTGACTGCTAATGTCTGATGAGTGTATTAATAGCACCCATAGCTTCCCACCCACGTTTGTGGATTCTTAAAGTTGTGTTTCCATAGTAACAGTTTTGGGAGTTTGCATTGAGTGCAGAAAATTACTTTAATTAGATTGACATAAGAGAGCGATTTTCTTGTCCAGTGTACACTGTGAGAGTCATTCGTGTTTTCTAAACTGAAATTATTTTGATTCGTTGAATTTGTGTATAGTGTTATTATCGTTCCAGCTGTTAGTTAAGACAGTGCTTTAGTCTTTGGTGTCGCTCAGCAGGTGTTCAGCAAGCAAGATGTCAAACATTTGTAATACACACACAGCATATCATTGCACCCGTATTAAGTAACGCATTGTGAGATTGCAAAAACGCTGTTTTTTACTACAGTCCTATGAAAAAGTTTGGGCACCCCTATTAATCTTAATCATTTTTAGTTCTAAATATTTTGGTGTTTGCAGCAGCCATTTCAGTTTGATATATCTAATAACTGATGGACACAGTAATATTTCAGGATTGAAATGAGGTTTATTGTACTAACAGGAAATGTGCAATATGCATTAAACCAAAATTTGACCGGTGCAAAAGTATGGGCACCTCAACCGAAAAGTGACATTAATATTTAGTACATCCTCCTTTTGCACAGATAACAGCCTCTAGTCACTTCCTGCAGCTTTTAATCAGTTCCTGGATCCTGGATAAAGGGATTTTGGACCATTCCTCTTTACAAAACAATTCAAGTTCAGTTAAGTTAGATGGTCGCCGAGCATGGACAGCCCGCTTCAAATCATCCCACAGATGTTCAATGATATTCAGTTCTGGGGACTGGGATGGCCATTCCAGAACATTGTAATTGTTCCTCTGCATGAATGCCTGAGACGATTTGGAGCGGTGTTTTGGATCATTGTCTTGCTGAAATATCCATCCCCGGCGTAACTTCAACTTCGTCACTGATTCTTGAACATTATTCTCAAGAATCTGCTGATACTGAGTGGAATCCATGCGACCCTCAACTTTAACAAGATTCCCGTTGCCGGCAATGGCCACACAGCCCCAAAGCATGATGGAACCTTCACCAAATTTTACAATGGGTAGCAAGTAGAGATGAGCGAACACTGTTCGGAACAGCCGTTCCGAACAGCACCCTCCCATAGAAATGAATGTAAGCGGACGACACACAGGTTTTTCTGTCGGGTTTTTCTGTCCGCTTGAGAAGTCGGACATCTTCACTTGCGGACAGGGAAGGACAGGCACGGAGTGCAAAAGAACGCACCCGATGCCCATTTAAATAAATGACAGGTGTCACGGACACAGCTAGTGTCCGCTCCTAACGTCCCTGCCAGATTTTGAGCGGACACTAGGAGCGGACACTACCTGTCGGACACCGACGGTAGTGTGAACGCCCCCTTAGAAAATAAAACATGACTTTTTTTTTGGTTGTATTTACTGATCAGGCAATAGACTCAAGTCTTCTAGAAAGCAAGTGCCAAACAAATGCAAGTGCTTTTCACAGAAAGTGAATTTTCTACTTTAAACTATGTTGGCAACCGCCAACATTTCTGTAGGTATAATTGACCTGCTGTGATTTCCAAATCGCAGCATTTCTGCTGCACATATATTTCTGCAATGTATGGATGAGATTTGCTAGACATTAAAATGACTGTAAAATGCTGCAGTTTTTGCTGTGGCGTTTATGCTACGTGGGAGCCCGGCCTTATAGTCACTGGTACTATGGACACTAGATAAACAAAACTTTACATGGGATCATCTAACACCATTCTAGTGCAATGTCATGGGATGTGTAAAAAGTTGGGCTTGTTTGGGACAGTTGTATTTCTACTGTCTTTTACCTTACTCATTTTCTTCTGAATTGCTTTGTTTTGCTATGTGATTTTTCACTACACAACTTCTAGAATTAGAACAACTTCTCTCCACTTTTTATACGTATACCAGCTTCACAGGTCAATAATGGTCCATTCATTTGTCTATGTCGTGTGACCTGCTTGCACTAAAGTCCCATTCAAGTGAGCCACCATACCAAGCAAAGCCCCTAGGCATTATACGGCACTCTACTTGGTATTCAGGGCTCATCCGAACACTGTTGTCACTTGAAACAGTTGATCTGTGGGGGATCCATATGTCTGACCCCCAGTGATCAGATACTGATGCTATGCACTCTATCTTTGGTGCAGTATTCCTCTGGTGTACTTGGAGGAATACAGTAAATCTCCTCCATTGTGTTGTGTGTTTAAAATGAAGAACAGAGTGAATCTTTAGTGTAGGAGGCTAGAGACACATTCTATGTAGAAGAGATATGAAGACATGTCAGGGATGGGGGAATGGTAAAGCTTTCCTCTAGACATTTTCTCTCTTGGCGGTGTTGCTGCCGCCTAAAAAAAAATTACATTTTTAAGGTACGTATTTATTTTTAGAGTTAAAATGTATAGCTTGTTCCACCAGTCTCCCAGATGAATAACTTGTGAACAAACTTTAAGAGTGCAGTTGTGCTTGTCAAATTACATTAACTATGCAAAGGGTTTTTTACCTCTGGGCTTGTAAACTATGACCAAACATACAACATTTCTGTTACAAACAATGATTGTGGATGACAGAATTCCCCTGGTTCATGTACATCTGGAAGGCAAATATAAGAGCACAGGCCATTAGCATCCCGTACCATTGCATAACACAGTAGTACAAAGGGGATGGCAAATGCTTTCACTTATGTGGAAAGTATGTTCTGTGAAATAAATACACATCACCATGTGGATAGATTTGGAATCCTTAGGGAGCCTTCACACGGAGTAAACGCGCGTGTATTTTTGCAAAATACACGTGTAAAAATGAGACTCCCATTGACTTCAATGACATTTTACAGGCGTATTTTTACAGGCGTATTTTTACACGTGTAAAAACCATCATTGAAGCCAATGGGAGTCTTATTTTTACACGTGTACTTTGCAAAAATACACACACGTTTACTCCGTGTGAAGGGTCCCTTAAACTGATATTTGTAGTTTAACTACTTGCTGGTTTTTAATGAACAAGTTCTATTATCTTAAATGTTTATTGTATAGAGATGAAACCTCTGATTTTGATTAAGGAATCTTTTATATTTACATTTTTGCATTTTATACACATAGTAAAATGTGATGACGACCGCAGAGGTTGATGTTAAAATTGACCATTAGTATCAGAGAAAAATGCAGTTGAGACATTTGTATAATACAGATAAGGGCGGGTTCACACCTGCTCCGGGTCTCCGCTTTCAGTTTCCGTCTTCTACCCAAGAAACTGGACAGGAGACGGCAACCAGCAGTCATTTTTCAAACCCATTTATTTGAATGTGTTTTCAAAGTGTCCACCAGTGAGCGTTTTTTTTTAACCGGACTCAGAGTCGGACATGCAGGACTTTATGTCCGGTTTAAAAAAAACTGTTTCGCCGCAGAGACCACAAAACGCTCACAGGCGGACATGGTCTGCCGGGTTTCCGTCTCCTGTCGGCAGAAGACAGAAACTGAAAGCGAAGACTGGTGTGCAGATGTGAACCCACCAATAGCATGATTATTAAAGGAATTGTCCAGGGAGTATTTAGTAACACACCTGTCATTTGTTACTTTTCATGGACCTGGGTGTTTTGGCGACGTCAGAAATCCTGAGTCATATGGTCAGATACACCATTTAGCTCCCAATGTTGGTTCGCTTGCTTCTGGAAACGGATCACCACTACTACTCTCCCCCTCCCACCATCCACTCCATCATACTTTCCTTCCAGGTTTCTTCCTGCAAATGGCTCCTCCTTCTTTTCTGTCAGCCACCACATCTCTCAACAATGCTCTGTGCACTGCTGCCGATAATCCATCTCTACTGCGCAGCTCTCACGCATGCGCAGCAGAGGTGGATCATCACACAGAACAGCACTGGGAGAATAGCCAGCAGAATTGGTAAAGAGGGAGGAGCAGTCCCACAGGAAGAAGCCTGAAAGGAAGGAAGATGGGTAAATATAATATGGGGTCCGGGGATGGGCAGAGTAGGTAGGGAAGGGCTAGTAGTGGGCGGGATAGCTAGAGAGACAGGGAGTGGGTGTATGGGAGGTGGGGAGTAAGGTTGGAAGGGTTAGTGTGGAAGTTAAAAGCAGAAACCTGAACCATGTAAATAAATACAGGAGCTCCCAGAGACACCAATAAATCACTCAAAACATTGCTAAAGGTATATGGGTGCATTTATTAACCCATTAATAGCAGTAACAGTCCTTACATTTCTTGCCCGGAAAATCCCCAGTTTAGGCTGGCAGGTTGCTAGTGGGATTGTTTGTACAAGGACCTGAATTATGATCGGCTGTCTGCATTTTGGCCAATTATACTTTAAGTGCATGGCCAGCTTTTACCCTGCAATAGAGATGTTTTTGACTTTGGGTTTAAGGTATGAATAAAGTACCAGACTATGTCCATTGGTGGAACATCCTAAAATATACAGTATTAAACATTATATTTATATATAAATTGTGATATGTGGCTTTCTTTCATATAAAGAACTACTCAATCCCATGATTATGAAATAATAAAAGAGTAGTGTATTTGACTATTTTAGTGGATTCTTCTACATTTGTGTATCTGTCTATTGGCTAGCTAGATGAATGGATGTTTTACAAGCTAGACCTAATTCTAGTATAGAACTCTGCAGTATTGTTAATATTCAGAAACATAATGCCTTTCATTTTTTATACATAAAAAAATTGTATTGAACATTGATGGGGTTTTCCGGAAGTTAAAAATTGTTGCCATATCCTTAGGATAGGTCATCAATGTCTTATTGGTAGAGGTCTGATACATGCTGCTGTCTGAGATCAGTTTCTTGCAGCAGAAGCAGCACTCAACTGAGTGATCGGAGGGGATCATGGGTTGTGGACCCCCACTGATCCGATATTGATGACCTATGATACCAGAAGACTCCTTTAAGATTAACCATTGCATTATGTGCTGCTCACATTCTAACTATAATGCTGTAACAGAATCATTTCTATCATGTCTGCAGGAGTTTGCTGCACTCACAAAAGAACTGAATGCGTGCAGGGAGCAACTTCTAGAAAAGGAGGAAGAGATCTCAGAACTGAAAGCAGAAAGGAACAACACAAGAGTAAGTAGACTGCCCATTGGTCTAGGTCTACCCGTTTGCCATTTTACATGTAATTCGTGTAAAGCATGTAAGTCTTGATGGAGGTGATAAGACTAATGCTTCAGTTCACATAATGCAGAAAATAACAATCTTTATACCACTGCTACATACCTGTTGTGGCTGCCCCTGTGTGTTCTCACAAGTCCTTCTTAGAATGCTCATGTAATGTGTATATTGCCATAAGACGGAGCTGCTTCTATTGTAGTGCTGTGATATGCCAGTCTGTGCAATAGCACAGGTAGACGTGGACGTGACCAGCAGTGGGCATCAGAACATGAATGTAACAGTCCTATTAAGACACTGAGGGGTTTTTATTTCAAATTATCCTTATTTGCATAATCTTAAAAAAGGCCATATTTGCCTTTAAGGCCATAGTTCACATTCTGCAAACAACATTAGTTTCCATTGACTGAAGCTGTAATGTACAGTAGAAGACATGTCAGCTCATCCAGGTTTCCCGGGAGTCTTCCAGTTTTCAGGCCTGCTTACCCGATTACCCAGGCATCATACCCTTTCACCCAGCTGATGACTCTTCACTGCACTGTGTCAGCTCATTGCACTGAATAATAAAGAGGTGATTTCTGGGGGATCCCCTCAAGTCTTATATTATGTAAATTTTCCTTGGGCTTTCTCGGGTCTTAAACACAGCTCCGACCATCTTCAACTGCAGAATTTTTCGGACCCAAGGCTTTAATAGTAATTTTGTTTTCCTTCATAATAGACTGGTGCATAGAGATATAACTCTAAATGCCAGTATACTGTATGGTTTAAAAAAATATATTAATTTTTATTATTATTTTTTTTAACCCTTTAGTGGCTGGCCTCTTTTAGGCCTTGATGACCAAACCTTTTTTGCCTTTTTATGTTATAACTGCTGTGCTAATCACCGTGCGGCATAAATAACCTGATAAATGTATTAACTGGGTCCATATAATTAATTTGATATCAAATTTGTGTTGTATATTTTTAAGTCTTAGTATTTTTGCAAAGTAGTGAGGTCTGTATTACAAAACTTCTATCTGCCAATGAGGAACAGCCCAAACATATATTGCTTATGTCAGGGCCGCCATCAGGAATTTTGGGGCCCCATACAGCCTAAGTGTCTGCCCCCCCCCCCCCGCCGCCATTTTAAAACTACTTTAATTTGCGACATACCCATTCTGTAATACATTTCCCTTTATTTAGCAGCTTTACAAGGCTTAATCAGATTCTATTTGCAGGTATAATCTGCTACGTGTGACAGCGCCTATAGAGAGCCAACACCATTTATAAGTGCCCTCTTAATAAATCCTCAGGGCTTTTTCACATTGCGTTTTTGGCCTCCCTTGCCGGGATACGTTGGTAATCAGTCAAAATCAGCTGTCAACTTATCCCTGCACGAAGAACTGGCCATTAAAAAAAAGGGGGGCCTGCAGTTCTCCGTGCAGAAATAAGTGGGGAGGTGATTGTGACTGGTTACCAACGTATCCCGGCAAGGGAGGCCAAAAACGCAATGTGAACACTCCTTTATATTGAAAGTCCCACCCCCAAACAGGCTGCTATGCTAGTAACATAGCAGCCTACATCATTATTAATACAAAGCACACAGACCTTTGGAGCTATTGTGTGCCTTGTAGTTCTCCAGCTAAAAACTTATATATTATTGCCCCAGACATTCCCTCTCCACAGTGCCGCACACCTGATGTCCCAACAATCCCACCCCCACCCCCCTCCACCTTCTAACATCTTTCCACTGCCCCCTGTACCCACACCTCCCAACTTTTGAAGAACCAAAAGAGGGACAAAATGTGCGGCGCGCTTCGCGCGCCGCGGAAAATTTAGCCCCACCCACTGTTATGTTGACTCCACCCATTCTCATTAATTTTTCATGTGCCCGCACACAGTATAATCCTCCTACAGTCACCCGTACATTATATGTCCCCCCTCTATCTCTCCCCCAGCTTCATATACACCCTTCATCTGCCCCCAGTTTCATGTCTCCCACCCAATCTCTGCCCACAGATTCATGTCCGCCCATCCATTTCTGCCACCAGTTTCATGTCCCCCCCTCCATCTCTGCCCCCAGTTTCATGTCCCCCATCTCTACCCCCAGATTAATGCCCTCCATCTCTGCCCCCAGATTCATGTCCCCTCCATCTCTGCTCCCATATTCATGTCCCTCCATCTCTGCCCCCATTGTCATGCCGTCCTCTCCATCTCTGCCCCCATATTCATGTCCCCTCCATCTCTGCCCCCATATTCATGTCCCTCCATCTCTGCCCCCATTGTCATGCCGTCCTCTCCATCTCTGCCCCCATATTCATGTCCCCTCCATCTCTGCCCCCATTGTCATGCCGTCCTCTCCATCTCTGCCCCCATTGTCATGCCGTCCTCTCCATCTCTTCCCCCATATTCATGTCCCCTCCATCTCTGCCCCCATATTCATGTCCCTCCATCTCTGCCCCCATTGTCATGCCGTCCTCTCCATCTCTGCCCCCATATTCATGTCCCTCCATCTCTGCCCCCATTGTCATGCCGTCCTCTCCATTTCTGTCCCCATATTCATGTCCCTCCATCTCTGCCCCCATTGTCATGCCGTCCTCTCTCTGCCCCCAGTTTCACGTTCCACATTACACTGACTGACTTACCTTCTCCTTCGTTCCCTCGCAGCTCTCTGTGCGCCTGTCTCTCACTGGCGCACAGTTATAGACGGGATGTGACGTCATCACATCGCGTCTACAAGCCAGTAGCGGAGGCGGCGAAGCGAGGAGCTGACACAGGTCAGCTCCTCGCTTCAGCCATCGCGTCTACAAGCCAGTAGCAGCGGCGGCAGCGAAGCGAGGAGCTGACACAGGTCAGCTCCTCGCTTCAGCCGCATATGTGTCAGCGAGAGAGGCACGCAGCGGTGAAGCGAGGAGCTGACACAGCTCCTTGCTTCAGCCGCGTATGTCTTCAACTCAGATCTGCGTCCTCTGGATGCAGATCTGAGTTGAACTAGGACATACACAATGACTGCTACGGGCGCCAGGGGGCCGGCACACGGTGGCGGGCCAAAACCGGGCCCCCCCCATTTTTCAATTTGGCCGGGCCCCTGACGCCAGTACCAGTAGTAGTGCCCTATCGGCGGCCCTGGCTTATGTTGGTGCAGCATCGTGGATGTTCTGAGACATGCACTGAATCAGAATGTGGCTACATGTTGTTGTTTTTTTTGTGTGATATTTTGGATGTCACTGTGAGTCCTGATGTCCTGAGTCTCCTCGCTTCGCCGCCGGCTACTGGCTTGTAGACGCGATGGCTGAAGCGAGGAGCTGACCTGTGTCAGCTCCTCGCTTCGCTGCTACCGCCGGCTACTGGCTTTTAGACGCGATGTGATCACATCTCGTCTACAAGCCAGTAGCAGCGGTGGCAGCGAAGCGAGGAGCTGACACAGGTCAGCTCCTCGCTTCAGCCATCGCGTCTACAAGCCAGTAGCAGCGGCGGCAGCGAAGCGAGGAGCTGACACAGGTCAGCTCCTCGCTTCAGCCGCATATGTGTCAGCGAGAGAGGCACGCAGCGGTGAAGCGAGGAGCTGACACAGCTCCTTGCTTCAGCCGCGTATGTCTTCAACTCAGATCTGCGTCCTCTGGATGCAGATCTGAGTTGAACTAGGACATACACAATGACTGCTACGGGCGCCAGGGGGCCGGCACACGGTGGCGGGCCAAAACCGGGCCCCCCCCATTTTTCAATTTGGCCGGGCCCCTGACGCCAGTACCAGTAGTACTGCCCTATCGGCGGCCCTGGCTTATGTTGGTGCAGCATCGTGGATGTTCTGAGACATGCACTGAATCAGAATGTGGCTACATGTTGTTGTTTTTTTTGTGTGATATTTTGGATGTCACTGTGAGTCCTGATGTATTAGTTCTTTATATTGAAACTCCACACTGAATTCACAACAGGATTAAAAATGCCACGGTTTCTTTTCTGCAACTTTTTTTTTTTTTTTTTTCATTCTTGGAAAAAAAAAAATCTCCCATGTGGTTAGCACAATGCTACAGTTTCCCATTGACATCAAAGGGACTGTGACATGACCATTTTTGACACCCATTTCAGCATAAAAGATATACCTTATTATGATATGTGGCAAAATGCCACAATGTACAGACAGGTTCATCAAGACTAGTCTTAAAGGGGTTTTCCCATTTCACTTTTTGCCTGTTGTCTCTTCTTCTCACTTCCTGTAGCCCCCCACCCCCAATCGTCTTGCTGAACGGCACACTGAAGTATCACAATACAGATCAGATAATATGCACAGGCTTGTAGAGAATGGACTCTGTGTTGTCTATATGTATGCATAGAGAGATAACAGAACTCAGCTTTATCAGCAATCTGCAATTAGCTGAACTGATTGTCCTGCTGGCAGAGCTGTAGATACCAGTGAGAGTAGTCAGTGACGTCACATGTCACGTGTCCTATCTCACAGGTCTGTGGTTATGGTAATCCTGTGTAAATAATAAGATGAATAAGTTCACATAGCAGACACACAAAGCAGCATTTCTACCAGTATAAACAGGATCTTTGAGAATGGAATACCCCTTTAATGGAACCTGCGACAGTGGAAGATTTGCCAGATCATCTACAGAAATCTACATAGCTGGTGTAGATTTGTGTCAACATTTACACTTCAAAAGCTCTGTAAGTATAAGATTTATATGGTATTGGCTCTACTTTTAGAAAAGAGATGAGGTTGGTGTAAAACTACCACTTGTGACTATTTCAATTGAAATGACCACCTATGTAGCACCTAATAGATTTTAGTATCCAGTCATCAGTTGTTATAGTGCATCCTAATAAGTAATAGTCCCTGCTTATAAATAGTGCCCTGTAACAGTAATAGTCTCCCCTTTAAATAAGTCTCTTTTATCTGCACTACTTCCCCTGATCAGTAACAGTCATCCCTTAAAAATAATACTGCTCCCTTATAAATAGTTCCTGCTTATTAATAATATCCCTCCCATAAATAATAATCCTTATAAATAATAGTCCCCATTATCACTAATAGCACCCTTTATAAATTATAGTCCTCTTAACAGTTATACCCTCTTATAAAAAGTTCCCGTTATAAATAATAGCTGCCTTATATATAATAATTTTCCCCTATTTATAGTCCTCTTATAAATAGTTTCTCCCTTATAAATTATAGACCACATTTTATATAATAGTTCACCCTAATAATAGTCCCTAGTATATATAGTTTCTCTTTATAATAGTTCCCTTATACAGTGTCGGACTGAAGGGCCTTGGGCCTACCAGAGGAACATGTTCTGGGAGCCCAACGAATTGCTCCCTGCTAAGTCTACAGATGGTGCCTACACTGAAATCTTTCATATGTGCTGACTATCTGTTGTTACTGAGTATTTTCCCAGTACGGTCATCTCCTACAGCGCTGTGCAGATCTCAATAGCTCCATAGCTGGTTCATTTTCGCACTGTATGGGGAATTACACCACCATACAGCCCACATATGCTTAAGATTATAGTGAGGGAGCCGTGATGCAGGCATTACTCACAGGGCTGCCAGCAGGAATTTTGAGCCTTCTCACAGTATAATGCACATGCACATGGTATATAATGCTAATTGGGTGGTACTTAAAAGGGCTGTTGCATCTGTGAGAGAAGGCATTTAGAAGTCTGCAGGTGGCAGTACTTGGATGACCACTAGTATACACCCAGGATTGGAGTATGTGTGACAGCGCCCCCCTGGGGGGTATGTTAAATCTTTAAACAGTTCATCCAGTTCCTGATACATTGCAAGGTGTAATTAATGGGTTATAATTAGAGATAAGCGAGTAGTATTCGATCGAGTAGGTATTCGCTCGAATACTCCGGTATTCGAAATACTCGTACTCGATCGAGTACCACTCGCTATTCACAGTAAAGATTTGTTTCAGAAACAGCATTGATTGGCCTCATGCTATACAGTGTATAGCATTTGGTCCATCAATGCTTGTTCTGCAGGACGAGTAAAAGCAAAGTGGAAGCAGTAGGACACAGTGCGGGGAGAATGATAGACCCTCAGGATAGCACCTTTGAGTAGCAATCCCCAGCATCCCTCCTGCAGAACCAGCGTTGATTGGCTGAATGCTATACAGTGTACAGCATTCAGCCAATCAATGCTGTTTCTGCAGGAGGCTCGTCTTTGACGAGTCGGAGTCTAAGATCGGACCAGAACGAAGACTACTCTAATGTTAAATATGCAGTCTCCATTGTGGTTCGATCTTAGATTCCGCCTCGTCAAAGATGAGCCTTCTGCAGAACCAGCGTTGATTGGCCAAATGTTGTACACTGTATAGCATTCAGCCAATCAACGCTGGTTCTGCAGGGGGGATGCTGGGGATTGCTACTCAAAGGTAAAATACTATAGGATCGATAGGCAGGTTAATAGAGTTAGCGCCTCCTTCCCATCTCGCAAACTCATTTCTGGAAGTGAGAGACAGATTGTTTTCCAGGTTATAAAAAATGTGGCCAAAAGCACAAAAAAATCACAAATAAACCCTATGCTTGTCCATGTAACACACCAGTGTTTCCAGGGCTGTGGTTTGGGCTTCCTGCATGAATTTGTTTAGGTACCTACAGTAGTGAGGTGTTCTTATACTGTAGAGTACAGACATCACTGCTGCAGCTAGTAATGGGTATACGTGCCGTATACCAGGTATGGAGTAACTGGTCACATGGCCAAATTCAGTTGTTGATTTAGCTCACTCCCTGTTTTTGGTCACATTTAACTTGCAAAACACCTTTCAACAAAAAAAGTCTGACTTTCTGCAGTGTTCACTTATTTATTGCATGCTTGTGTGTTCGGGTCACCTGGGTGAGAAGCTCTTTGATTATTATTTTTTTTTTTTACTACAGAAAACTGTTCTGAATAATATTTCTTATATTACAGCTTTTATTGGAACATCTGGAGTGCCTTGTTTCAAGACACGAGAGGTCATTGAGAATGACGGTGGTTAAACGGCAAGCACAGTCCCCCTCAGGTGTTTCCAGTGAAGTGGAAGTTCTCAAAGCTCTGAAATCTCTGTTTGAGCACCATAAAGCTCTAGATGAAAAGGTATGTTATTTAGGTTTCAGGTTATGGCTTTAACCCCTTCTCACCGGATGTATTTTCATTTAGGAGTCCAGGGGTCGATAGATTGTAGGTCTACCCTATATGAGTTGTCGTTCACTTTGATCTACTGACAAGTACCCCATAGGGTATGGATACCACTGCACCAGTAACGGGAGAACATAGTCATGTAGCTGTGTCAGGCTTCACAAATCTACATGCAACAACCCAGTGGAGTGTGGGGAAGAGAGTTGTAGTAGGAGTGTAGATGGAGTTACTATTCCTCTATCATTATCTGGTCTTGTTCTGTTTCACTTTCTGGCAGGGCTTGTGAAAAGGGGTCACACTTGGGATGGTGATGGTAGTAATCCTCTGGACAACACCCTGTGTAGTGTCTGCCAGCTAGCGGAAGGTGGGATGCCCTTGTTGTTTCAAGTGATGTGCAGGAGATTTGGTTGCACTTTAAGGAAATAGCTTATGGTTTCTTTGCTGAAGAAATTAACACAGCTTGTGTCCATTGTAGTTGGAGGCATACAATCTTATATGAAGAGTCTTCTTCCAGTGTAGATGGAGGCACACAATCTTAACAAGAACCTTCAAGTATGGGGCTGTTCTGAAGTTTTCTACCAAACTTTCTGACATGTTCTCATCAATATGTTGCTTACCTTACAGTTCCCATATCTCCAAATCCTATCCCAACTGCAGGTCTCACAAGCAGCACCATAGGCCCAGATCTCTTCTTGCCTTTCCTCACAGACTCCTCTTTTCAGACCAAATGACTGACAGGGTTGAGGAGGTCTATATCTTAAAGGAGATGCAGGATTAGAAAATATGGCTGCTGTCTTCTTGTGACCACATGTCTGTTGGTCCTATTGTAATGCTACAGCTTAGTCCCATTAATATGAATGAGAATGAACTGTAGTATGGCCATGTGAGCAATGGATGTGATGTCACTTTCTGAGAAACTGAACTCAGCGAAGTTTTCTAATCCTGCACAACCCTTTATAGCTTTACAGAACATTCTGTACAATACTTAAAAACTATAAGAAGGACTTGTTCTCAATCTATCCTCTGATAGTTTAGTCCACGGTTTAAAGGAAGAGTATAGAACATAAACATGCTAGAAAACAGGAAAAACTGCAATTACATTAACTTCTTGATAACATGTAACATAGTATTATGTCAAGATGTCACTAATGTGGTATGAAGAGACCTCTCCATAGCTGGCGCCTACTGGCTATATTATACAGCAGGCCCATGCTGCTAGAAGTCACAATCGCTGCCTGCACCAATCATGGTTATTAACTCTGGTGACGCCTTGGCCAACTGTGACTGAGGCATCTAAACATCAGCAGCATATAGGCAATGACCATCCTGAGAGCTTTCAATATAACACCTGATTGCAACCCTCAGATGACATTCCCACGGTGGCCATAAGCAGCATCTAAAAGTGAATATAAAATGCCTGAATCCCTTTCTCATCGTTTCAGTTCCCAAAAAAAGACCATAATAAAAAGTGATCAAAACTGCATTTACTTCCCAAATTGGTATTAATAATATTACCAGCCCTGCTAAAAAACAAACAAACAAGTCCTTACATTCATACTGTATATGGAAATATAAGTTATGGATGTCACAATATCACAGCAGAAAGATTTTTTTATTTTTCAAAGTACAGCACTTGGCCATATGTAGCACTCCCATTTCCGGCTTTCCCTAATGGGGAAAATTGTCTTCTACTTCACATGTTTTTTGCTTTTTATGTGATCATGATTTCAGGATAACAAGCAGAATTTTTTTTAGCCTTATAAATTATATTAGTATGAAGAACAAATGTTATTAAAGTGTGTTTCCCAGGTTTATTAGTTTATTACACAGCCTGTACTTGGCTTTCATTGGAGAGAAGTCTGGTTCCCACAGATTAATTGTTTAGATGTCGTGATCAAAAAATAAAATGCCTAAGGGCTCGTTCACATCAGCGTTGTGAACTCCGTTCTGCAGGTTTCCGTTTCCTGCCTAAAACAGAGGTAGGAGACGGAAACCTGCAGGAGTCTCTCTCACCCATTCATTTGAATGGGTGAGAGAGATGTCCGGCCGTGAGCGGCGGTGAGCGTTTTATGCTCTCCGCCGCGAAACCGGGTTTTATAATCCGGACACAGAGTCGGACATGCAGTACTCTATGTCCGGATAAAAAAATCCGGTTTCGCGGCGGAGAGCCTAAAACGCTCACTGCCGCTCACGGCCGGACCCGGTCTGAGCTTTCCGACTTCTGGCATGAAGAAGACGGAAAGCTCAGAACGGACAGGTGAACGCTAGTGTGAACCTAGCGTAAATCTGCTTTTTGCATCACTTCTTTAAATACATAAGTAAATAAATAAATAGTGATCAAACTATAAATCTCAAAATGGTTCCAATAAAAACTATTGATGGCCCTGCAAAAATAGCAGTTACACAGCATCCTAGACTGAAATATTAAAGCCATACTGTGGCAGTTTACAATAATGTTATTCGGTTATAGATTTTTTAGAAGGACTGTATAATTTTGGTATTGCTCTAGCTGTAGTGACCCAGGGAATGAAGTTAATGTGTAATTTATACTTCTCGGTGAATGCTATAAACGGAGGTACGCTGACAGTATACTTTACTAGATAGATTCCCAATAGGATATTCCTTTGATCATATATTAGGCCACCTGCCTTCTAACCCAATATATAAATTAGCGTCTTCTATGACTAGTTTGGCGGGAATTGCAGGTGTTTTTTCAGTAGAGGTCAATGTGCCTGAACTCAGATCCAATAAGGAGTTGGCTCACTGGCGTGTTAGTTTCCTGTAATACTAACCCTCTCCACATAGAAGACATGTACATCAAGTATAAATCATGGTAAGCACGTTCCGCTCCATGGCCAGTAACCCCCGCTGACCCTCTACAGAGATAGCTCTCACTGACCTGTGATTGGGACATAGCACCTCCATACTTCATGCAGATGCTTTTAGACATTTCTCATGGTTATTATACCTCAAGATCTGGACTCTGAGGAGTATAAAGGAGAGAAATACATTCTTTATATAATATATGTGTGTGTATATATATATATATATATATATATATATATATATATATATATATATATATATACATTGGACAGTGAATGTATGGCACCTCTGCATGTAGACACGAGTGGCGCCTCAATGCTGCTGCGATGTTTATATATAGTGGCGGGAGGATAGTAATATTTCACATAATAAGATTATAGGAAATATTGGTCATTCAATGAATTTTTCACACATTGGTGAACATTAGAAGTAATAATGCTGTATATAAGGCATAACTACTCTTTCACAAAATAAAACTTCAAAAATATTTTGTTATTTCACTTAATGGGAAAATATCGTTCTCAGCCACTTTTTTCACTTAAAAGTACTGTTTTTGCAGTTTTTTTTACTTGTCCATCCTTTCCGATCCATTCTCACACACTTCCTGCTTCCCAGCCACTTTTTAGAGGGCGTGATTTCCTGCATGTGATTTCTGCCAGTACTATATGCAGTATTTCACTCTGCCCATAGTGCCGATCATGCACCTATACTACCATCCGATCAGAACAAACAACAAAAGGACCTTGTGCAACATAGTTGTCTCTAGCACCTGACTTTCAGGACTTGCTACATTAGGCTAAATTCACATCTGCGCTGGACCCTATCTCGGTTTCAGTATAAACGATAGACACCTGACCCTAGTAGTCCACTGTTTTAGCAGTCTGGCTCTCCATTGTTTGGGTCGCTTGGGGGACCTAAACAATGGAGAGAGCCCAGTAGAGATGTGAACTTAGCCTCAGAGACATCTTTTCTAGTCCACCAGGGCATAAAATGGTAGAGCCAATAAATAAAAATCCCACGACCATTCTCTCACCACTGCCATGCTCCATATATACCCCTCATGTGCCACCTGATCCTTGCATAAGCAGAACCTGCATTTGACATAACCTGTAACATGATCCTTAGCATATACAGTATAGCATTACTAAGTTGTAGCATGACCCATAGCACATATATTTATAAATATATGTGTGTGTGCTGCATATTTTACTATCTCTCAATGTGTATGTGTATGCATTATTTATTTGAATGCAGTTTAACAGTACAAGTAATGCTTATATTCACATGCTATAGGTTAAGCTATACTGTATATGTATCCCACAATTATCAGTTTGATAGTGGTATTTACTGTAGAAAGAAGACCTCATAAACTGCAGTCATGGGAACCTTATAAGAGCTCACTGATCCCTCCAGGAAAGGAATGCTCGCTCCTCGGTCTAAGGAGCTTACTGGAACATCTGCTGACCCTTCCTGCATTCCCTCTCTCCCTGCAGTCCAGAACAAGCAGCAGCAGAGCAAAGGGAAGAGAATGACCCCTGCTCTTCTTGTTGCATGACGTCAAACCTTATGCATGAGTACTATATTTAAACTGCATGAGTACTATACAAGAACAGCCTTTCCATACACCATGTACACCATGAGCAGAACCCATACACCATGTACACCATGAGCAGAACCCATACACCATGTACACCATGAGCAGAACCCATACACCATGTACACCATGAGCAGAACCCGTACACCATGTATGTGTAAATGGTGAATGGTAGAGATGAGCGAGTAGTATTCGATCGAGTAGGTATTCGATCGAATACTAGGGTATTTGAAATACTCGTACTCGATCGAATACTACTCGCTATTCGAATGGAAAAATTTGATGCAGAACCAGCGTTGATTGGCCGAATGCTATACAGTCGGCCAATCAACGCTGGTTCTTTTCCTACCTTTAGAAGTCTTCTCCGTGCAGCGCCCCCGCGGCGTGTTCCGGCTCTGAATTCACTCTGCCAGGCATTGGGCCTGGGCAGAGCCAACTGCGCATGCACGCGCTACAAGAAAATGGCCGCTTTGACTGTATGCAGCCATTTTCTTGTAGTGCGGACATGCGCAGTCGGCTCTGCCCAGGCCCGGTGCCTGGCAGAGTGAATTCAGAGCCAGAAGACGCCGTGGGGACGCTGCACGGAGAAGACTTCTCGGAGAATCCAGCCCGACCCTCACTCGTGGACTTGTAAGTTCTATTTGATTGAATGTTGCCTACCCCTGAAATGAGCATTTTTCCCCCATAGCGTATAATAGGATTTGATATTCGATTCGAGTAGTCAAATATTGCGGGGCTACTCGAAACGAATATCGAATATCGAAAAAAGGTGTCCTGGTCATATAGGAAACTGTTCCCGCTGCTCTCTACAGTATATCCATTGTAATGTGTATCTCTGCTGTACAGGTAGGGGTCCTTCAGCCTTGCAGATGTCTCACTACTACAATGTATAAGTAAAATACAAGTGAAAAGTAAAGGCTGGTATACTTGTCATATTTCTGGGCTTGTTACTACAATAAACCCAGCGTATTAACCTGAAAAGGGCAGCCTGCCCAGACAGGAACTATTGTTACTACCCTCAATGCATGAAATTATAGCATATACTATATACTGCCAAGGACACACTATAGTACCTTACCAGGCCCTAAGACTCTCGGAGCACACCTGTAAAATATAGTTGCCACTCATGCTTCAGTTTATATTGTACTCTATATTCTGTTATATTACACTTCCAGACCTGAGCTGACACTCGACTGTGTAGCGTTACTATGTTCTGCACATCCCTCAAAGTAGGCCCAAAAGCGTCATTCCCTTCAGCGCCACTCTGCCATGGCAATATCTGGAGTGCAGTGATGATGCTGGACCATGGCAGCTCAGACACTGGAGAGGAGGTTGGTGGCGGCCGCAGTGGAAAAGGATGGGTAATCAGGAGGCATCCCAACACCGCCTCTATGTGAGCCCAAGCAAGGAAATCTACTGTATAGTGTAGATTTTTTTTTTTCCGCTAATTAAAACCGGATACTTAAATTAATTTTTAACTGGTTTGTATTTTCTAACTGTAGTTTTCTTTTCTTTTTTTAATTTTCTGAACATGACTTTGGACTTTGGGGTTAGCCATCTTACAAAATACTGTAAACCTAATAAAGACTTTAAAAGTGAGTGCAAAATGGCTATAATGTAATTCCAGTGGCTTAAGAGTTTTATCGTTCATTGTAATTTCTTTAAGTAAGGCTTAACCTAAACTATCCATGCAGTGTTTCTGCTTGGCTGGAAGCGAGGCTGCGCTATCACACTTCTCTGCTTCTTCATGTTCCTTACTGTGAAGATATATTTAGCACCGTTATGAAATCAAGGCATATGCTGAGTAGTTGCTAACAACAACCTTACAATCTGTTCTATCTCCAGAACTACCTAAAATTAGTCATTATATAAGCTGGAAAATATTTGTGCACCATAAATGTATAGTAAAGGTCTGATTCGGTCTCTGACTAAAGTGATGCTCCCTGTAGGACTTGTTAGGAAAAAAGTTTTCTGCAACCTTTATTTTAATATTAAACAGAATATTAAAACTTTACAAAGGCTACAAATGTTGGATCTGATAGAGTAACGTTTTTCTTATTTCAGTTCATATCCATTGTTCTACAATAGTAAGGGGATTAAGGATATTCTTTGTTACTGAGGGCGATGCTGTACGTTGTACTTGCAGAGTTGATGGGATTCTAGCTAATTCCATCCATACATTGCAGAAAACTACAGTACATCTGTACGGTCCATTACCGCTCAGTGGTGCACCTATACTCTTTAAAGGGATTGTCCAGGTTTTTATTTAGAGTAACCAAACTTTTGGACAACTTTTGATTTCTGGCAGTATTTGTGTCGTTAATAAAATTTGTAATCTACTTTATTAACAAATTTTGGATCCTTTTTGTGAAATCCTGCATGTGTTCACTCTTTACCTTGTTTCTGTATTGAGAGCTGTTTCTGCCTCTCAATGAATGCTACTGTGTATGGAGTAAAATTAGGGGGGAGGAGGGTCACTTCAAACAGTTATATCTCAGACATGATAATACATACACACTTGCTTTTGGTGTCACGTGAAAAAGATTCCCTTCTTTTATATGACACAAAGGTTGCAGTGCTATGTAAATTATTTCTGGAGATATATCTCTGATTGAAAACACGGCTGGATAAGGATATTTATATGCAGTTGTATAATACATATGCTATAAAAATCCCATTCAATCGGTGATATAACCTTAGTGTCATATGAAAGAGAAGAATATCCTCTTTAATATAACAACAAAATCAAGTTTTTACTTTTTTTTTTTTTAACACCGAAGATATAACTGTTTGAAGTGACCCTCCCCTACCCTCATTGTCTCGACATGTTACACAGACCCTTACTCTAAGCATGTACTCCATAGTGAGAGGTAGAAGCATCTCTCGGTAAACAAGGGAAATAGTTAAAAAATGCAGAATCAACAGAAAGGATCCAAAATGTGTTAATTGGCACAAATACTGCCAGAAAATCAAAAAAGAAAATCAAAAGTTGTCTGAAAGTTTCGGTAGACTACTCTTTCTAAAGAGTGACGATATTCCCTCAACCCTGTCTAAGCCTCTCACCTCTACCAGGTTAATCTTCTCTACACCGGGCTGACGAGATGCAATAACATTGAAACGGCTGTCCTCGGTTGAGAGACTATACCTGGTAGTAATCCCAGCATCATTGCAAAACAAAGGCCTCTTGGAAGGTCGAGCATGATGTTAAAGGGAGCAGCCTTTATTGGGTCATATCACTAAGATTCTGTCTTCCTAATTACATCAGGGAAGACAGGCTTGCACATTCCAGTGAGCGCCCTCTATTGGTTTGCAACACTGAGGCACCTGACTTCCTAATTACATCATGGAAGACAGATTTGCATATTCTTCCCATGGTCCCTTGCAAAGTGGAGTGCTAAAGGCTTAATAAGTCTCCACACACCTATATGGTGTTCTCTCCCCAAGGAGTGACGATATCCCCCCAACCCTAATTTTTAAAAGTGACTTGATACTGCACTGCTTGATGTATTCTTTAAAAAAATTAAAAAGAATACAAGACCTTTATTTTTGCTTGGTATGCAAGGCTTATATTTTATATTGTATAATTCATGACACCCATTTTCAGGTTGTCACTAGATGTGAAAATGTTCAGTGATTTCACTATGATCTATAAGTTGCTGTCATTTCCATACCAGTGCTTCCACTTTCTAAAAAAGATCATCACAAAGTGATGATTGAAAGATATTTAACAAGTGTCATTGCTGTCATGACATATTACGGCACTTGAAGGATCATCTGGCAAACTTGAAACAAATGAATGATGAAAACGTAAAATTCATCGTCCCAGCCATTTTATTAAGTACTCTTTGATATCTTATCGTTAGGGTCAATTCACATGGTTTTATTTGGGTCAGGAAACACAGTCAATGTTATTCATGTGAATTTCAGAACATGCCAGCTACTATCCTGTACTCACATGATGCTGTGAGTGCAGGACAGCAACCAATGCTCAGTGTTGGACTGGCATCCCTTAGGCCTACCACCTGTTCACCTATGGGTGAGTCCGAGCTTGCCCACGGTAGTTTTGGACCTCACTCACGACACCTTCAATAATTATGGCTGTTTAAATGGGCTCTTATGGTAAGGATTGAAGTGGGTGGCAGAAGAAGACTAAATGAGAGTCTACGTCTGCCAATTAGAAACAGAACACTGATAAATTTAGGTTCACTAACAACTGCACATTTTCCAAACCCCTAAGGATATTTCTAGTTACAGGAATTTTTTACCTCCATCAACATGGCAAAGCAGAGGGAAACTAGAGAGAGCAGCTTTAACCCTTGAGCAAGTCCATATAACACAAGGACAGCCCAGTAATCTTGATGGGCACATATATCCCATATGGTGGTGCTGGAAGGATACAACACTTATTCTTCCACAGATTGCAGCTGATCACTGGAAGATCCAGCAGCGAGATATCCTGTGGTTTATTATAAAAATTTTAAAAAAATTGTTTTGTTTGAATTTTTTTTTAAATTTTAAGATACAGCAACATCTTTAATTTCATTTTCACTTGGGGGTTCTTCCGAAAACCTAAACAATTCATTGAAAAAGCGCAGGAAAATGTACTGATACCACTAAGTACTGGCTCCCACCATGAGGTAGTCGGGAACTGCAATTGTCACTGCAAACCTTCATTGTAGGGGAAATTTTGTTTTGGCTATTCATCTTTTACATCCAGTTGAACCCGGCTTTGTTTAATAGACAGGGGGAAACGTGTTGAGGTCCTTGGGAATTTAGTGCAAGGACAGAAGAGCATGTTTATATATTGAGTAGCAAATATTGCTGTGTATGTTGAAAGACTTTAACAGTGAAGTTCCTTCTGGAGTTTGCAGGGACATTTTCCCTTGCATTTTGGAGAATTGTTGTTGCTATATCTTCAACAAGTTTCCCTTTATATTTATAACAGGGGATACTATTTGAGTATCTTACGCTTGTTGTGATCATTACAATGCCGAGACATGAAGATATTGTTAGTATAGCTGGGGACAATCAGGGTGTGATACTTTTTAGAGTGTTGCTTTCTCCCGACAACTTTTATTGGAGGACCCTTGGTTAGTTTAGAAAGAATTAATAAGTTAAATTTTAATTTCAGTATCTGAATTTCACCTATCATATTTTAACACAAAGTAGATCAATTTACCAGTTACATGAAAATTATTATTTTTTCACCCCAATTTAAGAACCCTGCTTTCTAAATGATAAAGGAAATGTGGGGGTGCAATAGATAATTCAAGGTCCAGCAACACTTTACCCGCAGGGCAACAGCAACTGAAAATATGCCTCAATTGAAAGGCAAAATGAAATTTGCCATTGCTATTAAAGTGTTTACACTTGAAATTGTCATAAATTTATAGCGTATTGATGTAAAAGCCAAGCACTGACCAGATACCAAACCGCGCTGTTAATTGAAAATTACCAGTTATGTTTGGTGTTAATTGCTTCCAGCCATTCCTAATAACATTTAGCAGCATGTTAATTGCTGTACTTCCTAGTATATGCTAATAATTTTACATTTTACAGTGTAATTGCACTAGATATAAAGGATGTATGTTATTAACTTTTGCATACACTAATCACGATGTCCATCAGAATCCTGTTCTTAAAGTCAGCAGGAAAATCAGTATCAAACTAATGGCAGTATCTTGTAGGACGGCTGCTATACTTTTCTAAGATGTCTTTCTTACTATGCATTGCAGCCTCATTTTCATGAAAATCAGTGTTATATTCTTATGCAACTTATAAAGAGGGTGGTAGTGGGGTTTCTTCTCCTGCTAGGACTTCACTCTATGCCCTAGACAACTGCCCTAACTGCAGACAAAGTGGAAGATGTCACTCAATAGGGGGCAGTTAGATGTGAGAGTAAAGCTCCAGTAGGGTAAGAAATGCACCTAAATCCATTTTCAGCTAATTTGCATATGATTCAAATTCTGATTTTCATTAAAATGGAGATAAAATGCAGAATAACAAATTTATTTTTGGAAAATGTGAAAGTTTTCTTACAAGATGCTGTCTTTAGTTTGATACTGATTTACCTGCTGACAGACTCCCTTTAATTTTATTTTAGGCTAAACCCCTACATAGCGAAACGCAGCAAAAACACACTGCTTTTTTGCCTAAGTTATTCTTCACCAATGTTTTCCTTTAAAACTATAGGGAATAGGTAACTAAAACCAACATGCAACATTGTTGTGCAGCTTTTTTTACCGTAGCGTGTGGATGATATTAACAAAATCTCATTTACTTCCCTGGTACTGTAAAATGCAGCTTTTTTCCACAGCAGCCAAAAACACTTTCTCAATGGTATTGCCACGCACGTTATTATCCTTCCTAATTACTTTCATAGCTTTCAGGGCGGTTTGCATCTCATAGATATTTATGTGGAGATTATCCCTTTAAGGGGATATTCAGTAAGAAACATTTTTGACGTGTACAGGATAGGTTATATCTAACCACCGGTAGAATAAGCTTGGCTTTTACTAAAGTTTTCAGAGGTTTCAGTGAGAGACGCCATTATACTTAACCACTGTTCCATACAAACTCCTTCTTCCTCTGTTTGTGTGCGTAAGGAAAACAGGAGATCAGTGTCCTCCGATTTTATTGTCCTAGGGAGTTTTTAGTTCAAGTTTTAGTAACCACATCTATCTAGTATTTATCAAATATTCTAAATTCTGACATAGAAAAAAAACAAGAATACCGTATATACTCGAGTATAAGCCGACCCTAGTATAAGCCGACCCCCCTAATTTTACCACAAAAAACTGGGAAAACTTATTGACTCGGGTATAAGCCTAGGGGGGGAATGCAGCAGCTACTGGAAAATTTCAAAAATTAAAATGTTCGGAGTTTTTGGGTGCAGTAGTTGCTGGTGCTGGGTAGGGGGTGTTTTGGTTGTCTGTCTGTCTGCCCCTTCCCTGAGCTTGAGGACTGTTTCCCCCCCACACACACACTTGGAATTCAGCCTGGCTGTATATAGGGTATCTGCAGTGCTCCTATTAACCCCTTCCCGATGGAACAAGAGCACTGCAGATCCCCTATATTCAGTAGATCGGGCACTGTCAGACACAGGGCGCTGTAGAGCAACCAAAAACAGGGTTTAAAAGGACTCTGACCACACCCAGAAGGTAGAAAGGGATCAACTCCAGAGGAAGAGCACACAGCAGGAGAGTGCTACTGGTGACCTGCAGGAGCAGGCGGACTGGACCAGTTGGAGACAGACAGAAGGTCTGTCCAAAGAAGGCTGGATTCCAGAAGGAGCCCAACTCCAAAGAGGGAGTGTTGCTTGTGACCTGCAGGAGCTGGTGTATCGTGGACCAGTTAGAGACAGACAGGAGGTCTTTCCCAAGAGGACTGGATTCCAGAAAAGGCGTTGAGCCAGACTGGTGAGAAGAAACCTCGAGTATCTTGTCCCAATAGATTAGTGAGGGTTCAAGAAGTGAGGTAGTGTCCTGTGTGTGGGCTAGGTTGTTTGTTGCGTTTGTTCCTGTTATAAGCTGAATAAAGCCACTTATTTTGGTTTACATCACCTGGTCTGCTGTTTATTTGGCACCCAGTGCCCCCAACACCTCTGTAAATCCAGAACACTGCTACCTTTGATGCTAAATTACCCCCAATTGTCACACACACTAAGTGGGGACTTAAAGGGGTATTTCCACTAACTAACCATTTTTAAATTTATAGATAATTAAAAGTTAAACATTTTTGCAAATATAAGTAATTAAACATTGTTCAGAGTTTTAAAGATTTTCTCTAAATATCTTGTGGTCACACATTGTTGTCTTGATCGGTTGCCAGTGGATACGACCATGAACACAGGACCTTTCTAAGGTCAGAAAATCAGTCATGATTTCCTTATTGTGGCCGGAATATCTTCTCATACATGTAGTGTTCCTGCCTGATAACCCAGCTACAATAAGAAAATAATGGCTGGATTTCTGACAAGTCTCAGACCATAGAAAGTTTCTGCATTTGTGGTCGTATGCATGGCAACCAATCACGATAAAAGACTTTCACCACTAAGATACATAGAGAAAATCTTTAAAACTCTGCAAAATTTTTAACTACTTATATTTGCAAAAATGTTTATCGTTTAATTATCTACAAATATAGATCTGATTATGTTCATGGGAATACCCCTTTAAGAACATACCGAACGTTCATGCTAACATAGTAGATGATTTCAAATGGTACGTTTTTAGTTTTGCTTTTTCGACTAACTCTACAATCCATATTTTATTATTTACTGTTTGATACTTAGTGTATTCAAATTGCTTTCAATTATATTTTTTATGCAAATCAACTGAATTTATTGCAAGAGTAATTTTTATTGTATCATTAATTATGTTTGTGCACTGAAAAATTTGCTCTAATGTGTAACCTTTATCTTTATTTTTTACATGTTTTGTTTTTCTCTAGGTGAGAGAAAGGCTGAGGGTTTCTCTAGAAAGAGTGTCTGCACTGGAAGAAGAATTAGCTGCTGCCAACCAGGAGGTAAAAAACAAATCTGTTACCCCTTTTAAGTTTGCCATGTTTAACTTCCAAGACATTAAGTTTTTCAACACAATTTTGGAGAGTGTCAGGGAATAGGTGGAATACATTTGGTACAGATCATTGAGCACTGCCTACTAGAACTTCATGTCAATAGTGTCAGTTTCCTGAAAACGAGGGTCTGAATCTAATAATAACTAAATTGAATTCATAAGGATACGCCATAAATATGTGTTCCTAAAAATGACTTTATAGCAAGGGCTCCGCGTGGCGTAGACGTGGAAAAAAAAACATGACGTTTTACAGTCACCGCAATGTGGATGGGATTCTAGTGAATCCCATCCTCACTTTGCGGTAAAATACGTTCAGTGGAAATGCTGCGATCTCAAAAACCGTTGCGGTTTTGGAAATTGAAGCATGTTAATTATATCTACAGAAATGCCGACGGTTTCCCTACAGATATAATTGAAGCAGAAAATCCGCAGATGAAACTTCTGCAAACTTCAGCGGGAAAAACCATGATGCGTTTCCGCTGGCACTTTTCCTGGAGCCTTTTTTTCTGTGGGACACCATGGGGGGGCCTTAGCGTAAATATAAAAGGGTAGTATGAGCTCATAGAGAGGCGAATGTCTAGAAATGTAGGCAGTAGAGATGAGTGAGTACTATTCGAATAGCACGCTCCCATAGGAATGAATGGACGCAGCCGGCACACAAACTGTGCCGGCATCCGGCCACTTAACCCCGTGCGCGCCGGTTGCGTCCATTCATTCCTATGGGAGCGTGCTATTCGAAATAACAGTTTCGAATAGTTCTCGCTCATCTCTAGTAGGCAGATCTAATTGTGGCACTTTCTGAAGGACTAAATGCCTGTGTATATGTAGAGCCCCTTCATTGAAATATTAGCCATGCAATGCTTCTTTTCCAAAGGGGTATTGCTAAAGGGAACTTGAACAATTGCTTTCCATTCCCCTTCAAACTACTGGTCATTGCTATAGGCGCAGCGGTATGACACCCTGTTACATTCTTCATTTTGCCTATTGTAATGAACATGTTTTATATACATGAGAAACTCATTTAGGCTAAGGCCCCACGTTACAGAACGCAGCTAAAAAACACTGCGGAAACAATTCCAGCGGAGGTGTATAGGGGTGAATAGAACAAGAATACCTAGTATGTCTGACAAGAGACCCACAACCTTTGTCCCAAAAAATCATGTGCCAAAAGTCAGAGTACGTAGCAGAACATCACAAGCACCCGGGATGTTGCAGGCGTCCCATTTTATGTAGACTTGCAGGGGTCAAATAGCTTGGGTGCAATATATACACTAGGATCAGCTCATTGTTAGCAGATGGGGATACATTTTGTGTTGATTCCTGAAAATCTGAATATGTTTCATCAGTGAGAGTAGAAATAAGAGTGCGCCATTTCAACAGAGCAGATGCATCTAAATGGAACATCTTGATCTATATGAGATGAGCATATAAGCCCAGTTAAACATAATGGTAAGACTATTTGATATGGTTTTTTTCATGACATTATGTATAATGTTATTTAAAAAGTTTTCACTTTGGCCACTAAGCCGAATAATAAACTAATATTTGACAACTGTATAAGGATTTTCTTTTCCTTCTTTCATCTAATAAAAGGAAGGGGAAAGGAAAGCAGTATGTGAGAACAAAAGTCAAAAATTAAAATTTTTGGCAGATTTAGTCTGTCTGTGCCCAATATGGCATGTGAAAAGTCAGCTCTCCATTTACTACACCGTACATGCGGCCTTGATCTTTTTCCTAGGTATACAACAGGGCTCGGAAGTAAAAGAGGACCATGCACATTTGAGGCTTACTTTGGTTATTTAAACTGCTTTGGCAGGCAATTGCTGTATCTGAAGTGAAATTAAAAAAATTGGCACCCAAAATATGGCCCATTTTATAAACTTCATCCATTGTAGTCAGTGCGAGCTGAGCTGTAGTGATGGCCCCAGCTGCTATACAGTGAACAGCTTCTTCAGGCCCTGTATTGTGTATAGAGCAAGTGCCGTAAGCAGATTCATTCAGCTGATCTGTCTGGGAGTCTGTTGGCCCCCAGGCAATCAGGTTCTTATGGCCTTGTGTATACATCATAACGTCCTTAATCCTAGACAACCACTTTAAGGCTGGGGCCCTACATTGCGAAAACGCAATGTTTTGGCCACAGTGGAAGCACCACAGCAAAAAACCCTGTGTTTTACATTACCTGCAAAGTAGATGGGATTCTGGCTAATCCCATCTACACAATGCAGAAAAATATCTGCAGCGGAAATGCTGCAATTTAAAAAACTCTCAGCACAAGTTTTATTTTCTTTATCACTGACGGGTAGTTACTCACATAAAGACTAAATCACTGTAGGAGTAAATAAAATATAACTTTTAATAATCTTTCTTAAAAATGGCCTCAATTTATTTAATGTTTTTTAAATATTTTCTTTAAAAAAAACTGTACTATGACCTCATTGATAAAGGGTAACCAATAATTATTAAGTCAATCCCTGTCTGGTACAGCCATTAACAGTTTCATTCCCTGATAGTGTGCCAGGAGCTAATCTGGTATGCCCCAGTACACCTATATATCCCTGGAACTCTAGATGAAATCAGGTGCGAGGAAATCTAGATACAAATCCCTAGTGGTTCCACATAGGCTGTGAGTAAGGCCAGAGGGAGGTCCTGGAGGCGAAAGCTCTGTGAGCAGTCTCTGTTACTGACAAATTAACCCCCGTATATGATAATGACAACAGGAGCTATATTGAAACGGAGGATATTCAATACAGTACAGTCTCATGTTCTCACAAGCCGTATTCCACTCAACTACACCTCACACAATGCCCTACTGATCTCAAGTATGCTCCAATTGCCTATGTTAACATTGTTGCCACTTAGGGTATAGTTACATTAGCCCTATTAGTCTCTATTCATGGGCTACGTATCCTAACTGGATAAATACAATATATGGTCCCTGATGTATCCACCACCTATTGTATAAGTTTTCCCTCACACTTCCCTCAACGCGTTTCGCTAGGGGTCTAGCCTAGCTCATCAGGAGGATGATAATGCAGGAGATGATAATATTTGCAGTTAAAACTGCATTTCCCGCGCCCTTGATGGTAGGACACGGTATCAATATGTGGCCGGCGAGCCAGACTGCCGTCTCTTTATAGCCAAAACTCCGCCTCAAGACCCGCCTCCCGATGACTCAGCGTCCTCCCATTGGTCACGCCTACTCCTCTGTTATCCGGCTGTCTCGTACGGCGTGTTGGATCCATGAATGATCACTACGATCCCTGTTTAGCTGGCCGGCAAACCACAGGTCCCAGCCAGTATACAAATGGCTTGATTTCTTTGCAGCTACCATTCTACTGCTATTAATAAATCTCAATCTAAAACTATATCCAAGACTCCCCTGGATCTTATTGATTACATCAAATTAACCCATTCTTCAAAAGGGAAGTTATCCGCATCAGAGTGTGAACAGGGGTTTATTTTCATTCCTAACATGTAGGTTTAACCACATCAAAGTGTTTACCGGGATTTACTTAATTCCTAACATGTAGGTTAACTGCATCAGAGTGTGAACAGGTGTTTAATTTGTTCTTAACTTGCAGATCAACTGCCTCAGTGTGTGAACAGGGGTTTATTTTTTTCGGGTCATAAATGACTTGATTTCTTTGCAGCTACCATTCTACTGCTATTAATAAATCTCAATCCAAAACTCAATCCAAGACTCCCCTGGATCTTATTGATTACATCAAATTAACCCATTCTTCACAAGGGAAGTTATACGCATCAGAGTGTGAACAGGGGTTTATTTTCATTCCTAACATGTAGGTTTAACCACATCAGAGTGTTTACCGGGATTTACTTAATTCCTAACATGTAGGTTAACCGCATCAGAGTGTGAACAGGTGTTTAATTTGTTCTTAACTTGCAGATCAACTGCCTCAGTGTGTGAACAGGGGTTTATTTTTTTCGGGTCATAAATGACTTGATTTCTTTGCAGCTACCATTCTACTGCTATTAATAAATCTCAATCCAAAACTCAATCCAAGACTCCCCTGGATCTTATTGATTACATCAAATTAACCCATTCTTCACAAGGGAAGTTATACGCATCAGAGTGTGAACAGGGGTTTATTTTCATTCCTAACATGTAGGTTTAACCACATCAGAGTGTTTACCGGGATTTACTTAATTCCTAACATGTAGGTTAACCGCATCAGAGTGTGAACAGGTGTTTAATTTGTTCTTAACTTGCAGATCAACTGCATCAGTGTGTGAACAGGGGTTTATTTTATTCGGGTCATAATCAAGATTCATATGATGTTTACACCAGAATTACCCCCAAATATCAATAAACCAGGTTTATTATAATATCATAGCCTCCATTAGTTATCTTTACGGTTCAAAAGGTCCATAAATTTAGATGGATAGATCATTTGCATATAAATACATATAATTTTATAGATAAATCAGACGGACAGGTACGTATTATAGAGATTTATCGATTCATTTATCGATTGGTGTCAATGTATGTCTATACCTAATAAACCAATCAAACCATAACCCATTCCCTACTGTGTCCAGAATATTATTTTTCATGGAAAATGTCACACTTACTACCCCTAACCTCCATAATAAGCTCCTTATTTAAATAAAACAACTGTAATTTATGTTTTCATTCAGGCCCCCCGGGGCGAGACTCTTAAGCCTAAATGTCCATTCGGCCTCCCTTTGCAAAATTCTTTTATCCAGGTCCCCTCCCCTCGGGTGCATTCTGACTACCTCAAGACCTTGGAAGGTTAAATTGTCCAGGCTGCCCCCATGTTGCTCCCATATATGTCGACTGAGAGTACGATCATCTTTTCGTCTGATGTTACCAACGTGATCTAAAATACGCCTACAGAACTTGCGTTTCGTTTTGCCCACATAATTTTTTGGGCAGCCACAAGTGGCCATGTACACAAGTCCTGAGGTCTGGCAGTTTATAAAACCGCGAATGTCATACGATTCATTGGTAACAACACTCGAGAATTTCGAGCCCATTTTGATGAAACTACAAGCTTTGCAGTGTCCACACCGGAAGTTTCCTTCCGGGATGTGTTTTGATAGCCAGGTTGAGTCCGTTACGGGTGACAGATGACTATGCATCAATCTGTCCCTAAGGTTCTTGCCCCTTCGGTAGGTTATTGCGGGGTATGGTGTCAACATTTTCTGAATGTCAGAATCCAATCTGAGCACATTCCAGTGTTTCGTCAGGATAGATCTCACTTCCTTATTCAAGTTATCATTGGTGCCTATTATGCGAATTTCATCTCCGAGTCAACTTTAGGACGGGGGTTTAGGAGCGATGTACGCTCTTGATTAGACGCATGGTTGAATGCCTCCTGTAAAACGTCATTAGGGTAACCCCGTTCCATAAATCTAGTGGTAAGCTCCTCACATGCCGATCTAAACCCTGTATAGGAGGAACAGTTTTGTCTCATCCGTAAATATTGACCCCTAGGAATGCCTCTCCTAAGGGGTGCTGGATGGTAACTTCTCCATGAGAGCAAGCTGTTGGTAGCTGTATCCTTCCTAAACAGGTCAGTAGAGATATGACCCTGCCCATCAATCAAAATTTTCAGATCCAGGAATGTGATCTCCTTATTACTAATACTAGCTGTAAATTTGAGGTTAATATTGTTATTATTTAGAACCCCAATAAAAGTATGAAATTCCTGTTCTGTACCTGTCCAAAAAAGCAGTATATCGTCAATATATCTCATCCAGTTATGGATCTTAGATGTAAATATGTCATTCTCCTCCGTAAAGACGAGCCGCTCCTCCCACCAGCCGAGATATAAATTTGCGAAACATGGCGCAGCAGGGCTGCCCATCGCGGTTCCGATCGACTGGTGGAAGAAGCGGCCATCAGAGGGAAGTGTGAGGGAAAACTTATACAATAGGTGGTGGATACATCAGGGACCATATATTGTATTTATCTAGTTAGGATACGTAGCCCATGAATAGAGACTAATAGGGCTAATGTAACTATACCCTAAGTGGCAACAATGTTAACATAGGCAATTGGAGCATACTTGAGATCAGTAGGGCATTGTGTGAGGTGTAGTTGAGTGGAATACGGCTTGTGAGAACATGAGACTGTACTGTATTGAATATCCTCCATTTCAATATAGCTCCTGCTGTCATTATCATATACGGGGGTTAATTTGTCAGTAACAGAGACTGCTCACAGAGCTTTCGCCTCCAGGACCTCCCTCTGGCCTTACTCACAGCCTATGTGGAACCACTAGGGATTTGTATCTAGATTTCCTCGCACCTGATTTAATCTAGAGTTCCAGGGATATATACAGTAGGTGTACTGGGGCATACCAGATTAGCTCCTGGCACACTATCAGGGAATGAAACTGTTAATGGCTGTACCAGACAGGGATTGACTTAATAATTATTGGTTACCCTTTATCAATGAGGTCATAGTACAGTTTTTTTAAAGAAAATATTTAAAAAACATTAAATAAATTGAGGCCATTTTTAAGAAAGATTATTAAAAGTTATATTTTATTTACTCCTACAGTGATTAAGTTTTATTTTCTTGCACAATGCATGAATTTGTCTTCTCTCCTATAACCCAAATACTTAGTATCTGAAGCCTTCTTTCATCATTACTGAAATTACATCTTTTTTTTCAAGCTAGAATTGTAAAGAATTTAGGTTCTCCAAACAGTGGGCAGAACTGGAGTCATTGAATAAAGCTTTCAGTGCACTGAAGCTGAAATAATCCAAATAAACTGCTGTGGGCAGAAGAAAGTCAATTGGAAAGCATATGTTTAACTTTTTTATTCTTATGTTCTTATGTTGTAATGATATTTTATTTCATCTTTATAATCTTTTACTGGATATAACCATGTTTTATTGTTTTTCTCTTCAATTTTCATCACAATGTTCTAAAAGACATCTGTATTGCTGCATAAATTACAGACTCCTCAATGCCATTGTTTTACATTGCCATATTTTTTTTCCTTTGGGTGTGAATAAGACCTAAGTAGAAACTATAGGCTACTCACGTTTTAAGTATACAGTTATTTATACAGATCTGTAGCATATAGCAATTTACTGTAGCATGTCAAATGTAACCATTAGGCGTTGAAGACCCTTACTGTGAATGAGTCATGTAAACTGTAAGTTCTGTACCACCATACATCAAACTAGTATGAAATGTGGTTCTAGGAATTGCTAAGGTTCCAGGTTATGATTGTTCAACAGTGGCGTAACTTAAGTGTTGTGGGCCTGGGTGCAAACTTTTGTACGGGGCCCCCTACTCCCTTCCTAGAACAAATTCTTGATAGTGACAGTTACAGGCACTGAAGCGATATCTCAGATACTTGAAAGAGATACAGCTTTAGTACCCACAACTGCAGTTATCAAGTATACAGTGAGTGAGCAGAGCAGCACCCGGCATGTGAACAATACTGGGACAGTACTACGTGCTCCACTGTGGACCCCACACAGTATTATGTGCTTCATAGTGGACCCCATACTGTATTATGTGCTCCACAGTGGCCCCGCAAGCAGAATTACGTGTGCCACAATGGCCCCCAAACAGTATTACGTACTCCACTGTTGCCCCCACACAGAATTATATGGTCACAGTGGCCACCACACACACCCCCCAGGCTGAACCCCCCCACTCCCTCCTCTTGCTCACACATAGCCTGCACCCCATTCCCTCCCCCTTGCTCACACGCATACACGCAACCTGCACCCCTCATGTCCCCCTCTTACTTACACATGTTCTCTTCTTTCCTCCTTACCTTCCATCAGTCTAAGTTCCAAGCAAATTCCTCTTGCAGTGTAACACTACACTGTCCTGTACAATCCAGAATAGCTCCACCCACACATGACGTCATCAAAGGTCCTTTACCCGCTATGATTTAGCAACTACTGCAGAAAGAGCCCCGGAGCAGATCCTCAACCCAGGACAAGTAAGTATAATTTTTTTATTTTTTTTTATACACCTCCCCTGGGCTAGCATTTAATGGAAAGGGGCCCAGTCAGCATTTTGGGTGGACAGTGTGAACTCCCCCTAATGGTGCATTCACACGGAGGAAAATGGCGCTGAATTTGGTGTGGAATCCTTGTCAGATTCAGCACTGAAAAAAAAGCCTCCCATTGACTTCAATGGGTTCCTTTTCCTGCTAGCAGAACTCTATTGGGAGGCAGTTTTGAGGCGTATTCAGCGTCAAAATCAGCGACAAAAAACTCAGTGTGCACTGAGCGTCAGCCCTAACAGCGCCAGCCCTGGTTTGACAGTGTCAGACTGTATGGACACATCCCTAACTCCTTACATCCTGCTGATCAGCTGAATGGTGGGTTGTGGCAATTTCATCAATCCCACTCCCTTCATTTTTACCCAGACCCAAGAAGGAGGAGGCAGCACTTGCTAAAGCCCCTCAGCCCCTTTATTCACATGACCAGTGGGGTTGCCTATGGATAGCCCACGTATTACAGTCCCTTTTAAATGAATTGGCCTCATAAAACTATATATCCTGACATTTCTATTCTGCATTTCTCTTTTTTGTCTTATTTGTGTAATGTTCTTTAGAATCTATAACAGTATTTTAGTAGTATCTCTGGCGAAATAGGCTGGAAAGCAAATATACAGTATGAAGAAGAAATGTAGGACATTTGAGTATTAAAGACTTCTCCAACTAGATTCATTTTAATCCTTTGTATTGTAAAAGATTGCGGTGGTCAGCGGAGTATTATGTTTGTGTTTGCACTATTAATCACAATGTTCATTCCAGACGGTTTCCAGGGCAGGTTTTTTCCCTGTAGCAGTATTCATCATAGAAAACCATGCGCAGGTTCATGTGACATTACCTGTGTCTCCTATACTGTGCACTCTTCTAAGTTAGGGTTAGGATCTCCTTTTATTATGTGTCTTCATGAGAGTGAATTTGTTCTTTTCTTGTTATTTCGTTTATAGCTATTAAATGACTTCATGTATCAGTTTGTGATTCTTTCTGGAAATGCAAATAGGAGAGCTATAAAAACCAATACCAACTGCATATATCACTTGTGCATGAAATGTTCTGTTTTTAAAGAAAATATCTCATTTATTTAATGTTACGTTCATTCATTCATTGAATGTAACAATATAAAAGGGAAATAATGGAGATTTATTAAGTGCCTGTTATAGTGAGAATTTGCACCAGCTTATACAGTAGCTGCAGGAAGTTATAGCTAGTCCCCTTGACCTGTACTGATGCCTACTGTGCAGTGTAGTAGGTGCAACATTACACCCGCACTGTGTCACTGTCATTCTTGGGGCTAAGGGGACCTAGTAGTCAGACCCCCACAATTCATAAAATGTAAGCATACCCTAGCATTGTGTTATCATTTTAGGCCTTGTTCTCATCTGCATCGGTAATCCATTCGGAGGAGTCCGCATGGGACCCCCCTGAACGGACCACCAAACGCATTGGCAAGCAGTGTGCAGTGAAAGCACAAGGACCCCATAGACTATAATGGATCTGTGTGCTTTCCGCATGATCTCCACACGAGTCATGCGGACAGGAAAGTAGATTGTGAACTACTTTTTTTGTCCACGTGTTCCATGTGAAGACTGAGCGGAAAGCACATGGACCCCATTATTCTGCTAAATATTCACAGCAAAGCTGAAAAATGAAGTGCAATAAACAAAACCTAGTTTGCATACTCTAGTGGCTCGTATGAAGCTGGAAATGTTTAAGATTTTTATATATGCATAGTCTCATTAAACTGGAAGAAAATACCAAAAACATGTTTATTTGGTTATGTAGACGCTTCCATAAGGGAATTTTGGCATGGAATACAATAATAGTGCTGAATACTATTCATACAGTCATAATTAGGGACAAATCTATAGAACAAAAATAGATCCCACTATAAGACAATGAGGTGTGTACTCTCCTTTAAGATTCATCATATGGGAGATGTGTCACGTCTTAAAAATAATTGAAAGCCCAATTAAAACCGTGACGGGACCTGCTCTCGTTTTTTGCACTTGAGAAAGGGCCAGTGTAAGGCCCGAAACGCGTCGTGTTATATGCTGTATTTTTAACTACCCAATAAACCCTATGTGATTGGACCCTGGTTTACCATCTTCTTAAACATACCAGTGTACGCGGTTCTCCCTCAACGGACCTTTGGTCCCCTTTTCCTCTTCAATTAAAACCGGACTTGATGGAATCTATGTATCTAGGACTTCTGGAACATTAAATCACTTCCATTTTGTTAAATTAAAGTTTTAGACTAGTATCCTGCCACTAACAGTCTGCATGTCTCCCGTGAACATTAAATCACACAAAGTGTCTTATACACTGGTGTTTTAGAGCCCCAAACAGTTCTTTCCTAATATTTTCTGTAGCTACAAATAAAAGTAAAGATTTGATTCCTACTCCTCTCCAGTCTCTCAGCACCTGCACAGCTTTCACTCGAGCTAGAAAAGTGCTTCTCTGTTTCTTTGTACGTGTGCTCAAAGTCCTATCAATGCGGTATAAAGTTGGGGTGTTCTACTCCAGATAGAGTAATGAACAGTGCAGGGGTCTGGATTAGCAGGATCTGGAAAGTATAAACTATTTTTATTTATTTTATGTTTTTATTGTGGCCACAGAATGTGCAAAGAAAAGGCCATTTTGTACACTAAGCCACTGGTCCATAAGGTTTTGTGTTCCAGAGTCAGTGACAGGATCTCTTTAAAGGGATTAAAACTTTTTTTTTTTTTTGTGGATAAAACGTCAGAATAGCCTTTAGAAAGGTTATTCGTCGCTTACCTTTAGACGTGGTCTCCGCCGCGCCGTTCCTCAGAAATACCGTTTTTTACCGGTATGCAAATGAGTTCTTTCGCAGCGATGCAGGCAGGCCCCAGCGCTCAAACAGCGATGAGGGCGTCCCCACCGCTGCCAGAGAAGTGTCTCCAAGCGCCGCCTCCTTCTTCATCCGCCGCGTCATCTTCAATGTCTTCTTTCGCCGCAGGCTCGTAACTGAGCAGAGCAGACTGCACAGGCCACGGGAAAATTGCAGCTAACAATACTGTGCAAGCGGCCATTTTCCCGTGACCTGTGCGCCCGCACAGTCTGCTCTGCTAGGTTACGAGCCTGCGCCAGAAGAAGACATTGAAGATGACGCCGCGGACGATGGAGGAGGCAGCGCTTGGAGACACCTCTCTGGCAGCGCTGGGGACGCCCTCATCGCTGTTTGAGCGCTGGGGACTGCCCCCATTGCTGCGGGAGAACTCATTTGCATACCGGTAAAAACCATTATTTCTAAGGAACAGCACAGCGGAGACCACGTCTAAAGGTAAGAGACCAATAGCCTTTCTAAAGGCTATTCCGTTGTCTTATCCACAAAAAAAATATGTTTTAATGGTAGAATCCCTTTAAATAGCTATAATTGAATATATCCCATTTTAATACACATACAGACGTTGCCACTGGGATAACTAAAAGCTTGAGTAAAGTTTATAAGCTCAGTCAATTCTTTGTATGATGAAGACAAATAGGACTTAGTTTTCTGACTTGTACAGCCGTGTGCCAAAGGAGCAACATCAATAGTTTTCTTCAGATTCGGGAATGCTTGGAAGTGTTGAGCAGCGCTGTCAGAATCGAACAGTAGGCACACTAAAGTTCTTGAAGTTCTGAATCATAAATTGAACTAAAGATCCAACGTTGGCATAAAGCGATGATGTGAGGATGAATCTATCGGCCAGTTCTGAAATTGGTAGATAGGTTCAATATGAGGAATTCTTTTTGTCCTCTGGTAGTTTATGATATAGCAGCTTTTCTTTCAGATATTACATAAGTTGTCCTGTGACATATTTTAAAGGATTATCCTTTGGACAGGCCATTAATACTAGATCTGCAGGGGTCCCGCACCCAGGACCTCCACAGACCAGCTGTAATGTCTCCCTGTTTGGTTTACATTCCAGGAGCCATACTGCTTACTTGCCCTATAATCTGTAACTGAGTACAGGTACGGAAACATTGTCATATAGACTTCAATGGGACAGTGCTGTAGTACCTACACTCAACATTACAATATGCAGGCATGTGGGGATTTTGAATTCCTTTTGAACACTATTTCAGAATATTTTTTATTGGACCAGACAATGGGGAGAATTTATTAAGTCTAGCATTTCATACAGGGGAACGGGCATGGATTTTAGCAGTGGCGTAACTAGGAATGGCGGGGCCCCGTGGCGAACTTTTGACATGGGGCCCCCCCCTTCCTGACCGACACCGAAGACCTTGATCAACCCCCCCCCCCATTCCTGCGCGCTCTATTATGTCCCTCAGTGGCCCCTGCACACAGTATTATACCCCACTGTGGCCCCTGCACACGGGATTATGCCCCATAATGAACACCCACGAACAATTATTATATTTTGGGGTATTTTCAGACCCCAGAGTATAATAATCGGAGACCGAGGGGAGATACAGACATAAAAAATAAGTTACTTACCTGTCTCCGGCTCCGCTGCAGTCTTTGCTGGTGTTGGCCATCTTTAATAACGCACGGATGTCACATGACACAGCAATTGCAGGCAAGTCTGAATACAAACAATGTGTAGAATACTGATCCATCTACTGACACTGACCTTCCCCTCCTCCTAATACACATATATAAGGACACTGACCTCCCCCTCCTCCTAATACACAGATATAAGGACACTGACCTCCCCCTCCTCCTAATACACAGATATAAGGACACTGACCTCCCCCTCCTCCACACCACGCATACATACACACTCACACACAGACACACACATTCTCCATTCTGCATCTCACATTAATCCCTCCCCTTCATTACCTATCTCTCCTTCTCTTCAGCTCTTCCAGTACTGACTGTACGGGCTATAAAGACACGCCCACCTAGTCATGTGACAGCTGACATCACACAAGGTCCTACAAGCTTTCCTCCGCTCTTATCGCAGTTACAACAGTTTGTCTGTGATAAGAGCGGGGGTAGCTGTCACCGTGCCCCTAATGTCCCGGGCCCTGTGGCAGCTGCCTCTGCTGCTATGGTGGTAGTTACGCCACTGGATTTTAGGTATAGCTGACACCAGTTTTCTGACCTGACCTACAGTAAATTGGTCTCCTTCTTGCCTATATAAAGCATTGGACAGGTGCCGGACCAGCAATGTAACAAAAAAAGGGCTATTTGCAAAGATGCGCCACATCTACACTAGAAAACTGATACATATGAATTAGCATTTGCATTTCCCTAATTTAGTTCCATGATCTGCAGTTTTTGAGTATATTGATATATTTGTTTTGTTATTATTGAAGTCATTGTTACAAGGTTTTCTTTTCTATATAAGTAAGTAGTGTTTGAACTGCTGTACTATCTAATCTGTATTATGTAATACATTGTTTTTAAATCTCACCTAATGCAATAATTTGAATAAACATTGTGTTAATATCGAACTAGAGGTAGTCCACATGCCTTAAATCAAGGCTAACTTAATTGCAATAGATCTGCCTATAGGGTACTCCATACCACTCGGTATAATATATTTCACTGCCAGTTTACATAATATTTAGTTGCAGATACCATTTTGGAATAATCTACCAACAAGAATTTTAATAGTTCAGAAAAGAGTAAAAGTATAATAAAATGATTTGCAAGAATGAAAGATGTTTTTCCTCTCTTTTAATTTTCTCCATGGTTGTAACAAGAATACCATGGCAACCGCACCAGACTTACAGGACTAAGCCACACTATGTTTTGTCATCTATCCCATCCTGTCAAAGAGTCACTAAAGCTAGATATGTATAAAGAGGAACTCCACGTTTATCAGTGTCAAAGTTTTTATTAGTAAAGTCAAGTGAACGTTTTCGGTCCCATGGACCTTCATCAGACTCTACATTTGAAATAACAGAAAAAAAAACATAAAGTTGAAAAACAAAAGGGTACAAACATAACATAGCCATATCTGGCATTGACACAAAATTGTACATAAACATAAATTGAACCATGCTATAGATAATGCAGGGTATAGCAGGAATCTCAGTCATGTAGTGAAAGCAGCTTGCTACAGGAATAAGAGGATCAGGCCAATATGTAAATGTAGTAGTCAAGGGCAACGATTGTAAGTACATAGGAAAATAATCCAAAAGAAAGAACAAAGACAATGCAGGAAAACAGAAACATACAGAAAAATAAACAAAATTCACCTGTTCATATAGATGCAAATTGTACTCCGTTGGTACGGTGAGTGTAAAATGAGGAAAGGCACTCCAGACCAATCTAGGAGTAACGGAGTTTCAGACATAATGAGCATAATGTCAATCTTTATAAACAATGCTGGAAGCTGCTCGTTGTATAGGGGAACTTACCTCCAGGAGACCGGACCAAGCCCGCAATGTGTAGATGAAATAGCAAAGTAACCAAGCAGTGTACTCGCGCTGGTGAAAAGCCTATGGCTGAGGAATGGCGCGAAGTACACTGCGTCTGAGACCGGACATAAAAACGCGATGGACCGCTATGATTCATTTACCAAACTGCTCAGCAGACAAAAGTTGTCTGCTGAGAACAAACATTCCTGCAGTTTTCTCATCTCACCCACCTTAGTAGTCTGGGCGAGATGTACACCCCCTCCATTACCTGACCAGCCATCGGCTTACAATATATATAATTCATGACGTAGCCATTTTTGGCTAGGGCTTAAAAAAACGCAGCAAAATCTGCAACAAATAAAGTTGTGTTTCTGCAACATTGGGTCTCAACCTTAAAGGTAAATATTGATGAACTACCCTTGGGATTGGTCACCAATATCAGGTCAACGAGGACTCAACACCTGGGATCACTCCCCACGGATCAGCTGTTTTCAGCATCTGCTATGTGGAAAACAGAGCTGGAAGCAAATAGCTGTGTTCTCCATGTAGTGTCTGCGCGGAGTTACTGCTGTTCCGTCCCTGTTCACATGTATTGAAGCTGAGCTGAAGTAATCCAGCACACAAAGAACAGACTTACAGTATGTCCATTGTAACTAATTTGTACTTTCAATGTATAATAAAAGAGCAACTTTTATCAGATAGGTAACATTGGTACTGTCTATATAAATAAATATATACCGTACATTATACTAGACTGAGAACATTTGTGGCAGATATGGTTGACCAGGGTGTCTATACTTTTAAAGAGGGCAGATTGCTATAGAAAAACTGGCTTGTATGCCATACACCACCATTATTACTACGTATGACTTGGTCAGTAAGGGACAGGGATGGAGCATTAGATATTCTGATATATCTGGAGTACTTTAAGGCTTTTTAGTCTTTGTATGCTCTGTCAAACAGTTTTAGTAAATTTGCCTCAATAATCTAAGAGTGGACCACATCTGCATACTTTGATAGGGTGTTCTGAAGACAAGTCTAGAAAAGGGAACTCTGTGTTGAAAGCTATACGTGATATTTTTTTTCGCACTGGATCTGTGGCCCATTCATCCTGGTAGTTTGGAAATGGCAGGATTGGGAAAAATTAAAACGCTGGAGGAGCAAAGTACCATCCAAATAATGTCAACTGATGACTGATAATCAGCTTTTATTATATCTATACAAGGTTTATTTCTCAGATCTCACATGGAACATGTTTTGGGGTACACTGGCACCTGTGCATGAGAGTTGCATTATTTGACATTAGTTGGATGGTACTGCACCTTCAGCGTCTCCTTTGGGTGTCTCCCAATCCTGCCATGATACAAAACCCAACGGAAAATATTTTCCAGGTCTTTAAAAATTAAAATGAAGCTGATAAAAAATATACAAACAAGTATTTACAGTCATATATACAGCAAAGTTAAGCTACATTTAGTTCTTCAGCTTTTTGGTAGCAACAAATCCTTGTGTCCGCTGCCCAGTTAGATTCCTTTCCTGTAATTTACATATTGCTAGTTTTTCCATAATATTATTGTCTTCTTCTTTTTGCAGATTGTTGCATTAAGGGAACAAAATGCTCATATTCAGAGAAAGATTGTTACCGGGGATGGCACAGATCAGGAGCCTATGGATGGAATGGATCAAGGACAGAAGGTTCACGACAAGGTCAGCACAATACATATACAATATAAAACTTCAAGGTATCTCTGCAGATCCGTTTGGCTACTGTGTGTGGTTTACTTGTATGACACCTAATATAATTATCTGATAAAGTGTTCTGCAGGAAATATGTTATATTTCCCCTGAATAACCCGAAATGAGGAGGGGCCACTATGGGGGATAATACTGTGTGGAGGGGCCACTATGGGGGATAATACTGTTTGAAGGGGTCACTGAGGGACATAATAGTGTGTGCAGTGGCCACTAAGGGACATACTACTGTGTGCAGAATTGACTATGGGGTATAATACTGTGTGCAGGGGCCACTATGTGGCGTAATAGAGCGAGCAGGAATATGTTGGAGGCGGTTGGTCGAGGTCTTCGGGGGGGGAAGGGTTCATGTCAAAAGTTCGCCATGGGGCCCCGCCATTCCTAGTTATCTGGGGCTCCGCGTAATCTGGTGAACCATGGGAGGCCCTGTCAAGAACTGCTGTACATTTCTGATATAACCCATGTCACTTTTCTGGCATTTGGTATAGTATATTTCAAATATATTTAGAGTTATGAAAAATTAAGCTATATTTTATAATTATAATTTCCTAAAGCAGTTTAGCAGCATTTGGCTTGAGAAGCTGATGTACATAATTGGTCTGGTGTACAGCAATGATTGTATAGGCAAGAGCCAGCAGCAGTGTCTTTCATTAGTGTAATCATGGGCATCAACATTTCCTCTACGGATGCCCTTTGGGGAGATTGTAGATTGGTTGCCTGTGGGGCCCCAAAATCTCAGTAAAAAAAATATGTGAAAAGTAGTGTGTATAGAAATGTGACTGTTCAGTGTCTAGCCCTCAGACTATAGCTACAAAATACGCATTTTCTTTTGTAAACATTGTATCAGTTGTCTTTAATCTCTAAACTCTCCTCTCTCCGGTCTATCATGACAGACAGATTCATCTTTTAATCCAAATACTAAACTAATGCCTCTAGTCTCTGCCAGTTACCACATTGGTTCCCTATCCACTTTAAGCTTTTCATAGTGCAACTCATTCATACACTTCCGTCCTCATGTCTGTCTACAACTCTGCCTGTGCTCTCCATTTAGTCAGTGACCTAAGTCTACCTTTCTCTATAATCTGAACCTGCCATTTCTGCCTCCAAGACTTCTCCCAAGTTGCACCTATTCTCTAGAATGCACTACATTAGTCAGTTAAAGTACTACTGAAGTTCTAAACTGTAACCCTGTTTTTCAATGCACATGATCTGTCGTGTCCAAATGTTTAGACCACTTTACAAAAAGTTTTGCCTCTTTTATTCACCTTCTTCCTCAAACAGTGTCACTTTGAAAAGATGATTAATTTGTTTCTCAGTAGTAATGTCTAATTTTATCTGTATATCTTCCACCTTATTTGTATAGTGCTACGGAATATGTTGGTACTATCTAAATAAAATGTATTAATATTATCTAATTTGTAATTAAAAAGTGATCAAAACTTTTTTTTCAAAGTTTTGGATTTTTTTTTTAAAGGCTTAAAGAACATTACTAGAACTACATAAATTTGGTATTGCTATAATTGTAAAAACTCACAAAATATAGGTAACCTGTAATTTTGGCTGCACAGCCATAAGAAAATGGCAAAAATATTTTATTTTTTTTGTAATACCTCCTTTTCTGAGTTTTTTTGCAGCTTCCGGGCCCGCGCACACGGAGTTTACGTGCGGCATTTTAGCATAATACACGTGTATAGAATACATGTGTAAAAATAGCAGTCCCATTGACTTCAATAGAATTTTTTACACGTGTAAAAAAACACGCCAAAAAACACGCCTTGCGTGGGTCTCCTCCCATTCAACAAAGACATTCTGATAGGAAGAAAAAAATTAACATTGTGATCCCTATGTGGGGCTCACAATCTACATTAAAAAAAGAAAAGGGGAGGGTGTGTGAATGTTCCTTTCATCACTAAGGCAGAAAGTACGGTAACCATTATCCCAGCAGAAACCACTAACATCTCATTGTAACATTGTCTTTTTACTGTTAGGAAAGTACCCAGGTCACATATCCAACCTCTCTGTCTTTTAATCCTTCAATTCTCCTACAGTCCTAGGCCATTTTCTTATGCTCTTCATGGACTTCCATTTGGACAGTAAAGTAATGTTTCTAAGTTTTGTGAAAAAAATTGTACATCCGTTAACCATAAGCTGTGAGCCCGTTTTTTTTTTTTTCGTATTCAGGGAACAAATAATTTATTGCACTGACTTTAATCAGGACCTTTTACATTTTTTGTATAAAGCTACGAGTGCTTTATAGGAAAATAATACTTCCTTCTCTAGAAGCCATGCATTTCCTAATACAAGATAATGCCTTGTTGGCTTTGGATATAGCAGACTTGCATTGGCTACTGTAATTAAGCTTATTTTCAACAATTACTGCCAAATCTTTCTCTATTGTAGACACTCACTAGTAATCCATTAACTGTATCACCGGCATGAGTATTTTTTGACCCAAAATGTATATCTATATACATACAGAGCGGTATGTCATCTGCAAATACAGAGAAAATACTATTAAGTCAACTTCTGCATCATTTATAAAGAGGTTAAATATTACTGGTCTTAGCGCAGGCCCCTGGGGGATTCCACTGACCCCATTAATTCGTTTTTAAAAAGGTCCATTTATCACAAGTCTTTGAGCACAGTCTTGTAGCCATTTTTGGGTCCAATTTCAAGTATTACTATTTTAATCAATGGACCATAGCTTGTACAATAACCGGAAATAAATATATGAAATCTACTTGCCATCCATTGTCCAGGTTCCTGCTTACCATTTCCAAAAAAATAGAGTAAATGGATTTGTCTCATACAGGCATACTGGATACTTCTGATAATAAAGATACTGATCAGTATATTCTTACAATGTTAGGGTGCATTCACACTGAGTAAACGCTAGCTTATTCTGAACGTAAAACACGTTCAGAATAAGCGGCGTCTAAAGCAGCTCCATTCATTTCTATGGGAGCGGGGATACGAGCGCTCCCCATAGAAATGAATGGGCTGCTTCTTTCACTCCGTGCAGTCCCATTGAAGTGAATGGGGAGTGCCGGCATGTACGCTCCGGCATGAGCAGAGCTTGCCGTATACGCCGGCACTCCCCATTCACTTCAATAGGACTGCACGGAGTGAAAGAAGCAGCCCATTCATTTCTATGGGGAGCGCTCGTATCCCCGCTCCCATAGAAATGAATGGAGCTGCTTTAGACGCCGCTTATTCTGAACGTGTTTTACGTTCAGAATAAGCTAGCGTTTACTCAGTGTGAATTCACCCTTAGGCTCCATTCACACTGAGTAATGCTGGCGTTTTTTGTGCTTATTTTGGCACATAGTGCCGCGTTTGCGTCGCGCTATTTTGCGGTCGCGTTGTACGGCGCAAACGCGGCGTTTACGCGGCGCTATGTGCCAAAATAAGCACAAAAAACGCCAGCATTTCTCAGTGTGAATGGGAGCCTTCAGTCATTTTACAGCTATAGAGGTTAAATTTGCCAGCCTATAGCCAGGCTTTGTGATTGAACTTTGTTTTTCCAAATATATGGATAACGTTAACCTTTAACCAGTCCATGGGGATCTTACCTGAATGTAAGGAATCCTTAAATGTTCAAGAACATGTCCTCGGCAAGATGTTCCATTTTGAACACAGATGAAAAAAATGGTAATATCTGCCTTTTCAGTGTCACCTTTAAAGTTATGGACCAATATTTTCACTAGAAAGTTTTTTTTACTCTTTATATATTTAATTAAACTGCCCTGTATTTTCTACTGTAACAGTGACATCTCCTTATCCACTTCTATCCCTCAATCCTATATTCCCAGCAGGTGACATGGGTGTAGCTGTCAGGGGTTAATTCACTCCACTCACTCAATCTCATACTCATTCTTCACTCAGGCTGCAAATTGAACGTAAATCAAACCCCAACACAGTCCACAGATATCAGGGATGAAATTAACGGCTTCGGTATCTCCATCACCAGAGCATTCTAGAGGTATATATTACTATAGATTGATGAGAATATAAAAGGTCCTCCTTAAGACTGGGCCTCACATGGCATAAACCGATTGGTGTAAAACTCTGCAGACTTTCTGTGAAAAGTGCTGCGGGAAAAACTGCAATGTGTTCCCTCTGCAGTTTTTCCTGCACCACTTTTTCACTGCAGTCTGCTACATATGGTGCCTTAGGGAGCGTTCACACTACCGTCAGTGTCCGACAGGTAGTGTCCGTTCAAAATCTCACACGGACATTAGGAGCGGACACTAGCTGTGTCCGTGACAGTTTTCATTCATTTAAATGGCGATCGGGTGTGTTCTTTTGCACTCAGTGCCCTTCCTTCACTGTCCGCTTGTAAAGATGTCCGAATTTTCAAGCGGACAGAAGAACCCGACATGTAGGTTTTTTCCATCCGCTTGAAAAGTCGGACATCTTTACATGCGGACAGTGAAGGACAGGCACGGAGTGCAAAAGAACGCACCCGATCGCCATTTAAATGAATGAAAACTGTCACGGACACAGCTAGTGTCCGTTCCTAATGTCCTTGCGAGATTTTGAACGGACACTAGGAGCGAACACTACCTGTCGGACACTGACAGTAGTGTGAACGCCCCCTTAGTGTAAAAGACAGTGGATTCATAGACCATAACAGGACCACCATTAAAGTGAATGCTTTAAAGGGATTCTACCATTAAAAAAAAATTTTCTCCCTAACACGTCGGAAAAGCCTTAAGAAAGGCTATTCTTCCCCTACCTTTATATGTCTTCTCCGCCCCGCTGTTCAGTTAAAATCCCGTTTTACAGGGGCCACACAGTGGCTCAGTGGTTAGCACTGCAGCTTTGCAGCGCTGGTGTCCTGGTGTTCAAATCCCGCCAAGGGCAGAAAACCATCTGTAAGGAGTTTGTATGTTCTCCCCGTGTTTGCATGGATTTCCATCCCATATTCCAAAGACATACTGTTAGGGGGAAAAAAATGTACATTGTGAGCTCTATGTGGGGCTCACAATCTACATAAAAAAATAAAATAAAAATCCAGTTTTCCACCAGTATGCAAATGAGTTCTCTCGCAGCACTAGGGGCAGGCCCCAGCACTCAAACAGCACTGGGGGCGTCCCTAATGCTGTGATAGAACTCTCCAATGCCGCTTCCATCTTCTTTTGGAACAGGGTCTTCTTCCAGCGGTGGCTTCAAACTTCTAGGCCGAGGGCAAACCCGACTGCGCATGCCCGCGGCCACAAGAAAAATGGCTGCTTACACAGAAATGCGAACAGAAGTGCAGCAAAATCTGCAACAAAAAAGTTGTTGAACTGCAACTTTGGGGCTTTAAAGTAGAGTAAAATGATACTGTGTATATAACGAATACCCCTGGCTCCAAAAACTTTTAAGTAAAAGCTGCACACACATTATAAACACTGTGTCAAAAATTAAGTATAAATTGGAATTTGCAAACAAAAATAAAAACATTCTAGCTAATAAGTTCACATTTAGGCAAATAATTGTTTGTGTTTTTGAGCAGTAACTGCAGTACTTAAAGTGACTGTCTGGTGACTGAGCTGTATTCAGCCCTGCTAGGTTTTCTTCAATAGGGTATCTATTAGCCACTACTGTAATTCCAGTGGTAGTCAGACGGAGCAATGTTTGCTCACTGTAGTAATATCTAAGGCCTCGTTCACATCTGTGTCGAGGGTGTCCGCATTTGCAAGTGGTGTATAATGGAGTCTGTGTGCTTGCCGCAAGATCTCCGCAGGGAACTTGCAGACAGGAAAGTACTTCACGGTCTACTTTCATCTCCACATGTTCTGTGCAGAGATCTCACGGCAAGCACATGGACCACATTATAGTCTATGGGGTCCATGTGCTTTCACTGCACCGCTTGCAAATTCGTACAGTATTCCGTTCAGGGGGGTTCCCATGAGGACTCCCCGAACGGATTACCGAACGCAGATGTGAACCAAGCGTCACATAACTATGTCGACAGAAAGATAAAAAAGTTATGAATTTTGGAAGATGGGGAGGGAAAATATGAAGGTCAACAAGCATTAAGTAAGGATGTCGGGAGTCAGACCCCTAATATAGGATAGGTTACTAATATTTAAGTCCAAGTAATTCCAAAGCTGTACACAAGGCATACAATATTATTCTATATCATCATTTTCCTTTGGGGTCCATCATTGTTTTCATGGACTAATACAATGGAATAATATGACAAAACCCTATTGTATGTGACATATATATCACATGACAGATGTATCCTGTAATATCTGTAGCAATGCTTAAACTGCCATAAGTGTGCTTAAATCACTTTTAAGAATAGTCTGTATTGCAGCTAAGGAGTCAAGAAGCACAAGCTGTTAATTAAAAGGAATTATTCAATGGAAAACTGTCTTTTTAATATTCCTTCATTTACACCTCGTAATTATATTCCCTTTATAGGCTACTGCTATATTAATACCTATAAAAGATTATTCAGAATCTTCATTTTACACTTCTAAGAAATTATCCAGTTCATGAACCAAATACATAATAATTTTTCTTCTTGTTATGAGCACTTTACTGCAATTCAACCCATAGCAGTTCATACGTTGGTTGTTTTTCTTGGGGAGAGGTTTATCTACTAGAGGTAGGTCAATGCACAGTATGTGGGGGATAGTTCAGGAAGCGTGGCAGCAAGCATGCTATATTATTTTCATGGCTTTCCATTCTTATCTAAGGCGGAAAGTACTGTGTATATAAAATAGCCTAGTAGTCAACTTACAAAAGTCAAGAGGGGGCTGGTGGTCTGCTAAAGAGTTAAAAATATATTCTAACTGCAGAAGACTTTCTACATTAATTCCTAAAATAATCAGGAAAGATCTAAGATCCATGTCGCTCTGCTACACAAACTGATATATATTGTCAGTTGAGGACGTGTCCTTGTAATATATGTCCATATCAAATTCACAAGAACATAAGGCATTATATAGACGATACACATGTGATAAACCTGCATGTTAGCATCGCAACACCACTCCGAATGTACTTTAGAAAACTAACATTCTTGTCCCAAATAATCTAAGGCAGAAGAAGCTTTACATTCTTTATAAAAGAACTGACATAGAAAACCTTGTATTTTCTTATATATCACATTCTACATTGACACATCAAACTGAGACTTTTACAGCAACTGCAATAATATCAGATCTTTCTTACGTGACTCTAGCTCTCTGAAATGCCGAACATGGTAACAGCTGTGTCTTTTGCTAGTATAGATGTTCCTGCCAAGTTATTCTAGGGCAGAAAATTCTGTTTAACTATACCCCCTGCTACAACATTGCAGAATGCAGCCAAGATCCTTAGGATATGTTTCCTGTCTTATTTATTTGGCATTCTGCTTAACTTTTATATCTCCTGTCTGACAACGTTGTCATTTTTGTTTCCAGACCTCACATGGTCACTTAGATGGTCTTGTTAAACATCTTTTTGTGATCCAGGCTGTCTTATAGAACAGTTCTGATTAAGGGTGTTGCCCCACATGGCGTAAACAACGCATTTTGACTGTGGCAGAAATGCTACGGCAAGAACCACAGAATTTTAAAGTTTCTGGAAAGTGGTTGGGATTCTGATGTTGTGGTTGTGGTTTTGGAAAATGCAGCATGTCAATTATACCTACGGAAACACAAGTGGTTTCCATATAGGTATAATAAGAGAGTCCATAGAGGAAATCTCTGTAGACTAAGTGTGAAAAGCACTGCGGGAAACACTGTGCTGCGTTGCCGCCGCATTTTTTCCCTCAGTGCTTTTTTTGCTGCACCCTGCTATGTGGCCTGCTACATGGAGACTTAGCCTAAAGCTATTGTCTTGCAGTATACTGTTAAGCACATTATCTATAGTATAGGTCTACAGCAATAGATATCATGGGTCTGTCTCCACATCAGCTGTTTGCAGTGGCCACAGTGTATCAGAACTGGTACGAATATGCACACTTTACAGGGGCTCATCAGGAATTTCAGAGCTCCATACAGGTAAATTTTGTGGCCACTTCTCCCAGCTCATGCCTGGTTCACATCTGTGTTCAGTATTCCGTTTGGGGAGTCCACTTGGGAACCCCACCCACCCAAATGTAATACTGAAGGCATTGACAAGTGGTGAGCTTATGAAAGCACATGGACCCCATAGACTATAATGGGGTCCATGTGTTTTCTCCGCGGTGTCCATACGAATCATGCGGAGAGAAAAGTACTTCATGAACTACTTGCCTCTCTGCATGACTTGTGTGGACACCACGCTTTCATAAGCTCACCCACTGCTTGTTCTATTCAGGGGGGTCCCCAAGGGGACTCTCTGAACGCAGATGTGAACCAGGCCTCAGTAACAGGAAATCAGCTATGTAAATAATTAAAATGTTAAATTGTTTCTGAAATAAATAATTCATGAAATAATTAAGGAAAAAAACAGGAAAAAATACCACCAATAGCCCAAACCACATCATAGCCCTATCCTGTAAAAATGATGCTGGGTTCACACCTGTGCCCCGGTCTCCGCTTTCAGTTTTTCTTCTGCCGACAGGAGGCGGAAACCTGACAGACTGTGTCCGGCCGTGAGCGCCGGTGAGCGTTTTATGCTCTCCGCGGCAAAACCAGTTTTTTTTAAACCAGATACAAAGTCTTGCATGATCGGCTTGTGTCCGGATAAATAAAAAAAATGTTTCGCACAAAACGCTCACCGGCGCTTATGGCCGGACACTTTCCAAACCCATTCATTTGAATGGGTTTGTAAAATGCCTGCAGGTTGCCATCTCCTGTCCAACTAAAATGGAAAGGGTGACAAAAATGAGAAATACGGTACATTTATGTGCTATTAAAATTAGAAAATGTCCTTAAAAACAGACATCGTTATACCTGTATAAATGTTAATAAATACATTTGGTGCCTTTGGGGCTGCCATAAAGACTGAAAATTAATTCTTCACCTGCTATGGGAAGGCTTAGATTTGTGCTAAAATTTGCAGCATTTTCTATTTTCAGAAATAGTAACTGTTGAAATCTCTCTGATCTTCCCTCCTCTCAGGTAACACTGATGGTTTTTCCTTCCTGCTTTCAATAAGAGAACAGTTGCACAATATAACAATATAGTAAATCCCTACACAAAGGTTGACAGTAGTCAACAATCATCATACCGTAGCATGTGGATGATATTTGTTTAATCTCTGTGCCCACCAGGATGTTCATGCCCGACCTGGGTCAAATGGGAATGTATGGCGCCTGCTCAATAGCTTAGCGGGCGCCATCGCTGCAGGTTCTTTGCTGTTTTACACAGAAGTAACCAGACAGCAGGAGCTGTGATCAGAAACTGCTCCGAACGCAGACCTTTAACCCCTCAGATGCCTCAATCACATGCAACCACAAAGTTTGTTTTACATTGCTCCGTACACAGAAATCTAAAAAGGTACAGGTGTCAGACCATGGCAATGCATAGACTCTTTTTAAATTTAGTTTTTTCAAGTTTTATGTTTTAAAAGGCTTTACAAACAAAGACTGTATCTAAATTCGGTATCACAGTGATAGTTCTGATCCCCAGAACAGGTCCATTTTACCTCACTATGGACTTTGAAAAAACCCATAAGAAAATGACACAACTGCATTTTAGGCTCACTTCCACCACATTTAGAGGTTTTTTACCTTTCAAGTGCACTATATGGAATATTAAATTGTTCCATTACGAAACACAATTTGTCCCATAAAAACAAGCTATCATATGGCTCTTTAATATAGAAAAAAAAAAAATGAATGCCTTTGGAAGGCAGAAAGTCAAAAACAAGAACATAAAAACAAAAAATGTCCTCTTCCTGTTTTTTTTTTTTTTTTTTTTGTTATTTTTGTAATACACACTCCTCAACATTGAAGTTGCAACACCAAGAAGAACAAGCCTTAAAGTTTCCAAATCGAGGTGTTGCTAAAATGTGCTAATGGTCACATTTTCAGGCACCTAGCTTCACCTAGCTGTGGCATTGAGGAAGGGGAATAAAAGCCAGGCTGAACGTAAAGTTTTTTAGCCATGCCAAACCTCAAAAATCCGATCAAGTGATGTGGAATGTTTGTGAGATGCCTCAAGTCAGTCAGAGTGTTGTTATGGTCCATTTACACGGAGTAACGTGCCGCGTGATGTGGCACGTATACGGCGTGTGAGACTTTGAGTGCCGTAAAAGCTGCCATTGATTTCAATGGGAGCCTGGATCGTATACGCCGCGTTATTTTGCGGCCGTGATTTTGCAGCCGCAAAATAACGCGGCGTACACCATCTTGGCTCCCATCGAAATCAATGGGAGCTTTTACAGCGCACAAAGTCTCACACGCCGTATACTCCATTTGAATTCCCCCTTAGGAAGATCCTGTCCCTATTCACCCTATATTGCCAGTATGTACAGCTATAGTGTTTGCCAAAAAAGTGGAGTCACTTTGAATAGCTCTATCTCTTTATAGCACTTAGAAAAGGTCCTTCTGCTGTCTCCGCTTTCATATGCTGCCAATACTGCATCTCTAGTTATAGTATAACAGTTGAAAACACAATTGGGAATGTGATTTTTATATGCTACACTTTTCTAAGTGGTAAAAACCTGAAGCTATTTGAAGTGAACCCCTTAGTTTTTTTCCCAATTGCCATATCTTTATATACTGGTAATACAGGATGAGTATAGAAAGGATAACCTAAGACCTCATGCTCACGACCTATTGTGCAGGCTGAAACTCTCTTCATGGGGTCCAATGCTCAATTTCAATGATTATAGAGCGAATCCCCTCTTGCTCCGAGGATTCTGAACTGAACCCCCATGGAAGTCAATGGGGGACAGATGATACTCAGATGTCACCCAGGTGTCCATTCTTCAGTACAGTGCCCCCAATCCTTAGTCTGTACATTCTGTCATGTGCATGTACACTGATAACACTTGGAGCTAGGGGGAACTTTGGAACTTGTTTTCTGCTTAAATAAGGACCAATGGGTTAATAAAGTATATTACAAAGTTTTTCTGTGTCTAGTACTCTGACACTATTCACTTTGAACAAACTTTTCTGAACAACCTGGATGTGACTCAGAAAACTTTACCTAATGCCCCTACCATCTGAGATGGAAAAACAAAAGGCTGACCCTCTTGTCAACCTTCCTGGCATAGTATGTTAATTTGGAATGGAAAATGATGTATGTATTAGATCAACTTTTTGAGAACTTCTCTTGGCTGATCTGACAATCTTTTCATTAAATCTAATATCGAGCTCATTTAAATACAAGTGCTTGTTGTGCAAGGCAATAAACATATGCATCTTCCTCTCGGAATTAATGGCAAGCTAGTTATGTTTCTGAATCCACCTTAAAATTGTCATTATATGAGGTAATTGAGCAGTGAATATTGCAGCTGTGATTAAAGGTGGCCTGCGCGGCGGCATGCTCGGCGGCGTCTGTACTGTCATTACTGAAGACACAAGTGCTCATTTCCCTTGTAATGAAGTGGCTGGTGTCACATAGGATGTCACAGATCATGCAGAATCTGTCTATACCTAAACTTATGCCCGTATTAGTAAAACTGATCTACATAAAATATACAGTTTTGTGTTGAGAAGTCTAAAGTTTATCTTAGTGCTTCACAACAAATTGGTTAACCGAGCTTTCAGATTTATGTAAATAGTGCTGAATCATTGCTTAATAAAAATATGCAATGTTTCAATAATTAATTTCTCAATATATGAATACGATCTATTACCATACAGTCTGGTACTGTTCAACCGGTGCTGATAGTCCAGAGACATGGGCAACCGACAAGGAAAATGGTAACATCCAGTTGTCAAAGTATTCAGATATTTCCAAGAGGAGTAACAGAGGGTTACTCCCAATAGACTTCTATTGGGAGGCTTTTTTGGAGGCGGATTTTGAGGCGGATTCAGCGTCAAAATCAGCGCCAAAACCTCTGTGTGCACTGACCCTAATAGTAATAGACACAGGCCCTTCAGCTGCTCTAGTGCTTTATGAACAACATAAATAAAAGTTTACTTCTGTTTGACCATAAAACACTTCAATATCAATGGCATATCTGAATATGTTTTCTCTCACCTCCAACAAGTTAACTTAAAATTGTGAATGCTCATCTTCACATCCGGTTATTCAGCTTCAATTTTCAGTTACTAGTGATGAGTGTAACATATATCGGTTTCATATATTTGATCTAAAATGCTATAATAATAACATATCATTGACCTTCCAAAATAGAAAAAAATATTCTCCCCAATGTAAATTTCTATTGTGAAAGATCATGTCTGAAAGTCATGTCCTCTCTTTCTGCAGAGATTATCCAATGGCTCTATTGATTCGAACGATGAAGCCAGTCAGATGGTGGAACTTCAAGAACTACTGGAGAAGCAGAACTATGAAATGACCCAAATGAAAGACCGTTTATCATCATTGTCAGCTCGAGTTGGGGAGGTTGAACAGGAGGCAGAATCTGCAAGAAAAGACCTTGTGAAAGCAGAGGAAATGAATACAAAATATCAGAGAGACATTAGGGAGGTAGCGTTGTCTCGTAAAATCACATACATACAAATACAAATACATTTGACATAAACACTGGTTGTTCATTAAAGTGCTGTATGTGCTATTTTATATAAAAAGACATGGGGTGCTAGTGATGACCCCTTCAGCTTGTACTTAGTCTAGGTGAAAAAGCCCCAGTTCTAATGAACCTTGCTCCAATCTTCAGCAGTAAAAACAACCTAGGCTGAACACTCACCTTTATTTGGGCTGGGCTAATGCCACCCTTCTGTCCAAAAATAGATGGGTGCTAAACAAATGTTATCTTCTATCGCTAAAATTATTGATAACTTATCCTAATTGAGGAGGGTCCAACACATGGCACCACAGGAGTGCACTGTTCTCAGCAGCTGATACTAGGATCATTTATCAGGAAGCAGACAGCTCTGTTCTCAGTGTAGTGGCTGAACTGAGTAACGAATGAAAACTGATGTGCAGTACCCTGTGTGGCCACTACATAGAGAACAGAGCTGTCTGTTTCCTTTTTCATTATCTTTATATCAGCTAATGAGAGCAGATAATTCAAGTTTGTACCATGTTGGTCCCTCACCTATCTGAACCTATTGATTATGTATCTTTATCTGTAAAACCCCTTTAACCCTGCTGTTCTGTTCGCATTTGCTATACACTTGTACTGTTCCCGGGTCAATATGACCCGACCTATTAATTCTTGATTTTTAGCTACTCTAATTGTTTTATTTGAATACTTTTTTTCATTGAAATACTGTATGTGAACATGTTTGATCATAAACAAAAGAAAAATTTAAATTCTAACTTTATTTTTTTATTTTTTTTTCATAAAAAGGTTACACAGGCTTTTTGCAATTATCTTCGATTGTTGACTTTCTGCACACAAATAATAAAGAAGCTTTACATTACTATTACTAAAATATGAAATTTATCTTTTTGAAAACAAATTTTATAAATCAACAAATGAAAACTCATAAAAACTTCAACCATTTTAGAAAGAAAAAAGAAAAAACTGAACATGTTCATGCGTTTTTACACTGAGCACAATAATAAGACACATGTCCTTTACACAGATATTTTGAACATCCAGCACATGTCAGATTAGTCTTATTGTCACAGGAAGATGGACAGAAGCTCCATCTCTTCCTTTTTTTGCTGGTAGCTGTGCTGGTGGAGGCCGTGGATGTGGAGTCTCTTTCTTGAGCATGCTGGACACGTTTTACAATGGCTGTTGCTCCCTCACTTCTGGGGGTCACTTTTCTGCTCTCAATATATGGCCTCACCAGGGATTTTCCCAATTCCTCAAGAAATAATCTTCTTTTATGCAGCTTATTCCGATTCCAATCGGGGTCGATTTCTCTCCATAAGACAAATGCATTGTATGCAGAAACGTCCAGTATGTTATAAAATATAATCATTGGCCACCGATTGGTTTTGCGTTTGCATGTATATGCTGATATCACTTGGTCTAAAGTATCAACTGCTCCCTCTGTGGCATTATAATCCAAAATAATGTCAGGCTTTCTGTCTTCTCTATCACTTACGGCATTGTCGTGGTGCATTGTGCTCATTAGAATTACCCGTTTGTTTTTTTTTTGGAACATAAGAAACAACAGTTGTATTTTCAGAAAAATAAAAAGTTGATCTGTACACCTCTCTCTTGCTAAGGATACCTTGCGGTAGTTCAGGTTTGTTTTTTCTCATAGTACCCAGCATGGTAAGTTGTTTTTTCTTCAACATCTGGCCTAGTTGATAGGATGTAAAAAAGTTGTCACATGTGACATTTTGTCCTTTTAGTCCATGAGTCAAATCTAGAACAACACGCATACCCAGATTTTTTTCAGGTCTTTCATCAGGGGCTTTTCCTGTATACACTTGAACATTTAGAGCATATAAACTTTTGCTGTCGCAAAGTGTCCAGATCTTGATGCCATATTTTGCTGGCTTACTTGGTATATATTGTCTGAATGGGCACCTACCTCAGAATGCCACCAGTTGCTCATCAACAGTTACATTTTCACCACTGTTATACAATTTTGGTAGAATCTCTACCCATTGATTCCAAACATTTCTAATAGAGGCTAGTTTATCTTTAGCTCTTCTTTCCATTCTATCTGTTTTAGAATCAAACCGCAGTACTCTCGAAATGTCATGAAACCTTTCAAGACACATTGTAGCTCTAAATATGTGGCGACCGGTTTCACAATTCCACAAACTTTTACCCTTTGAATGATAGACAACCAGTCTCCTCTCTCACAAACAGACTAGTAATTACTTGCTTATTGATAAGAACAGTGAAACCACCACCATTTGGAGATGAAGTACACATAAAAAAACATAACTTTTGCAGTCAGAAATAATCAGAGACCTGTAGAACAGTATAAAATGCTATCGGGTCGTATTGACCCGAACAGTACAAGTGTAACAATCAGCGTGTAGCAAAAAGTAAACAAAAAAAAACAACAAAAACAAAAAAAAATGTAGAGCTCCACAAATGAGGAAAAGTCAAGGAACCACTAGTTTCAAATCCTCATTAAAAAAAAATCTGCAGGGTCTCAAAAATCATTTCGGGTCATATTGACCCGAACAGAACAGCAGGGTTAAGGACATCAGCCACTTTTATTTTAAAGAGGACTTTTCATCAGATTGGGCACAGGCAGTTTTATATACTGCTGGAAAGCTTACAGTGCACTGAATTCAGTGCACTGTTGGCTCTCCCGATCTGTGCCCCGGGTAAAGCGCTATCGGTCCCAGTACCTTAGTGCTTTACAGTCAGAAGGGCGTTCCTGACAGTCTGTCAGGAACGTCCTTCTCCACAGCAGAGCCTATTGCACTGTGCTATGTGAGTGGGGAGGAACGCCCCCTCCCTCTCCTGATAATACTCGTCTATGGACGAGCTGTGTGAGCAGAGGGAGGGGGCGTTCCTCACCGCGCCACAGTACAGCGCGATAGGTGCTGCTGTGGAGAAGGACGTTCCTGACAGACTGTCAGGAACGCCCCTCTGACTGTAAAGAGCTACGGTATCGGGACCAATAGCACTTTACCCGGGGCACAGATCGGGAAAGCCGACAGTGCGCTGAATTCAGCGCACTGTCGGCTTTCCAGCAGTATATAGAACTGCCTGTGCCCAATCTGATGAAAGGTCCTCTTTGATTTTTTTTTAAGGAATAGCAAACTATTTTCTACAAATATATGTTCCAGTAGAAAAAGTTAACATTTCAACTTTATAGAATTTCTGTATAACTTACGCCAGAAAACGGGTGTTAGTCATAATACATTTGTTAGGCTCAGGCTAGGTTCACACCTGTACCCGGTTTCCATTTGGGAATTCCATTTCCAAATCCGCTTGAAATATGCAGAAAGAAAAGTCCTGCAAGCAGAGCTTTTCGCTCCAGCAGACCTCATTATAGTCTATTGCAGGTAATCTTTTTTTTAAAGCATATAGGGTTTCTCTCTGTTCGGGTCCTCACACAGACCCCAAGAACAGAAATCCAAACGCAGGTATGAACCTTACGGTAGACATCCCCACCTTGTTCTGTCCAAATTTGGAGAAAATTGGCAAGAATGAGGGATGTGGCCTATCTATGGTGCAAGAAGAAGACTTGCGCTAAAGATGTATTACATCATCACCCATTGTCAGAAAAGGAGTGTAGATGGGTTGATAAATGCCCTCCTGTGATGTCAAGTGTTTGATTTTCATTTATGAATATTACAATGTACATCTCTCAATTCCAGGCTATGGCTCAGAAAGAAGATATGGAAGAACGAATCACAACTCTTGAGAAGCGATATCTCAGTGCTCAGAGGGAGGCGACATCCATCCATGATATGAATGATAAGCTAGAAAATGAGCTGGCAAACAAAGAAGCTATTTTACGTCAGGTTCAGTATATTTACTTATATATTCCGTGTATTTGCTTATATTACTTATATATCCAACTGTCACATGACCTTGCTTGGAGAGTTTATGACGGCTTTTAAGGTAATGTTGTAACTATATTTAAAACCAATATATATGTATGGAAAACATCCATAAATTAAATCCAGGCATTTCTACCCTTTTTATCAATCAGAGTCTAGCTACTATATTTGCCCAACAGTGAAAAATATCACCTTGAGATTTCACTGAATTTCACAAGTCCATAGTATTCCATTTTAAATGAATAGGTTTACCTAACTCTGGAGTAAAAATAAAAATGAAATACTAGTAATCTAAAGAAAAATTTTAGAATAAATTTCCAACTAAGCTGGATTTAGTGGTGCAGCACCTATTAAAAGGGCTCTATTATTGGGAAAAGTCATTTTTAACTAAGCACATACTTGTATAGCCTTTAGAAAGGCTATTCCAGACATACCTTTTGTATGTAAATCACCTCAGTAGTTTTTGAATGAGCTCGTTTTTATTCATATGCTAATTAGCCTTGAGCGTGCACCTGGAAGTCTCAGCGAGCACTCTCTGCTATTCTCTGCTATGTGTGAGAGCAGGGAGATGAGTCATCAGCAGCAGCCTGTGCTGTACACACAGGGGGAGAGTGCTCACAGACACTTCCGGAGTGCACGCTGAAGCCTAATTAGCATATGAATAAAAGTGGGTGGGAGGTCTTTTATTAAGGCTAAGACCCCATGTAGTGAAGCAGCAGCCAAACTCTCTGCGTTTTCGCAACATGAAAATAAGGAAATATCCCCTGCAGTATAAACTGTATGCCCATATAGTAACCCCTGCAGTGTAAACAATATGCCCCCATAGTAACCCATGCAATGTAAACAATATGCCCCCATAGTAACCCCTGCAGTGTAAACAATATGCCCCTATAGTAACCCCTGCAGTGTAAACAATATGCCCCCATAGTAACCCATGCAATGTAAACAATATGCCCCCATAGTAACCCCTGCAGTGTAAACAATATGCCCATATAGTAACCCCTGCAGTGTAAACAATATGCCCCTATAGTAACCCCTGCAGTGTAAACAATATGCCCCTATAGTAACCCCTGCAGTGTAAACAATATGCCCCCATAGTAACCCATGCAATGTAAACAATATGCCCCCATAGTAACCCCTGCAGTGTAAACAATATGCCCATATAGTAACCCCTGCAGTGTAAACAATATGCCCCTATAGTAACCCCTGCAGTGTAAACAATATGCCCCTATAGTAACCCCTGCAGTGTAAACAATATGCCCCTATAGTAACCCCTGCAGTGTAAACAATATGCCCCTATAGTAACCCCTGCAGTGTAAACAATATGCCCCTATAGTAACCCCTGCAGTGTAAACAATATGCCCCTATAGTAACCCATGCAGTGTAAACTGTACGTGCTCTTAGCTTCTGTCCTGCTCTCTGGCAGGGCACATGTGTTCAGTATATAGAACAATATTGTAGCTCATTATCTTAAATTCTTTTTCTAAATTAAAGTGCATTACCTTTGTTGTGCAGGCAGCAGGAAAATGAAGTCCCAGGTGTGCGGAAACATCAATAACATTCGGAGTTACTGATCTAGCATTCGGCTTATTAAAGCTTTTTTGTTTTATCTGTTTATGATTCCTCTGTTTTTTTTCACATAGTTCATTTGTAATTCTTTAGAACTTTTTCTACATGAAAAGAGAGTATAGACTGTAAGTGCTCATTATCATTTTAATTCAGACAGTGTTTGAGACGTGTTGTATGTGTGGGGGGTTTATTGCGATTTTACCCCTTTCTGCTCTGCACCGTACTACTATGTCACATTGAGTATATTGTTAACACTGAGCACCATTATATGTGTGCCTGTTAGATGGCTTCCAGGTTCCAGCTGTATTATACAGTTAGCAAGTTTCAGGAGTTGGAAAACTCTGGCAGCCTAACCCTTCAACAGCGATCATGTCCTCTGGGTGGTTAAGGGAGTGAGATAGTACAAATTATATATATAAAAAAAAGTTATAAAAATAAACAAATGAATTAATAAAAATTATATTAAATTATGTAAATATAAAATAAAGAAAATCTACAATGTCCTAAAATAACATAATTTATCAGTCTGGTAAATGCTGCAAACCATTACATACTGCAATGCACAAATTAATCTATTCTGGTCACCTCCTAAAAAGCTATAAAAACTGATCAAAAAGTTATAAATATTAGAAAAAAGGTACTATAACAGGCAATAGATATATGGGACCCACTGTGCCACCTACCAGAGGGGTATGGGGGTAGGTGACTGCTGACCAGGGACCAGACGGACTCTGGTATGAGGCACCAAGGGTAAAAGCAGAGGGATAGTTGGGAACAGGACAAAGATCAGAGGCAGGTGGCCAATAAACATGGCCATAGACAAGGGTTAGAGTGGGCATATCATGTTCAGTAGGTCGATACATAAGCAGAAAGCAGAAAAGAATAAAGATAAGAAGCATAGTCAATAAACAAGGCGAGGTCAATAAACGATAATTCGACAGCAGTGTAGTATAGACCCTCAATGAGTCAAAAGTAGCAGAGTCAGGGTCCATTCACAGGGAGGAAAATGGCACTTTATTTGGCGCTGAATTTTTCACGCTGAAAAAAAAGCCTCCCATTGACTTCAATGGATGCTGCTAGCTTTTTTTTTTCCACTAGCAGAACTGAAAAGTGGAAAAAAAAGCTAGCGGAACCCATTGAAATCAATAAGAGGCTTTTTTTTTTTCAGTGTGGAAAATTCAGAGCCAAATAAAACACCATTTTCCTCCATGTGAATGGACCCTCAATGTTTTTTGGGCACGATTCAGAGGGATGAGCAGATTCATATAGGAAGAAGCCTCAAATAGCTCTATCAACAGAAAAGTAAGATAATTGTGGACATCGGAACATAGGGACCACTAATAAATTGTTTATTTCACAATATGACATATTTAGTAAGTAAAACATAATAGATATGATATCGCTATAATTATAATGATCGCCGGACAAGATTACTGTCTTATTATTATTGCAGATTGAAGACCATAAAAACAGAACACAAAAATGACAGAATTAGACGTTTTTTCAAACAGACCTATCAAAAACATAACAAAAGTTAATAAAAAAAGTTATATAGACCCCAAAATGGTGGCTACTAAGTCGAACTCATCACGCAAAGAATAGGCGCCATATGGCTTTGTCAACAAAACCATAAAGAAGTTATGCATTTTGGAAGGTGGAGATGAGAAATATGAAAAGTCAAAAAGCATATGGAGTCTTATTTAAAATATTCAGTTCTCTGCTGTTCTCGTTCACACTTTCATAGACATTGACAGTGCTTCAGTTATATTGCTTATGGCAGGTTACGGCAGCTCCTGCCCAGACTCTTCTATACTACATGACATCTGGCAGAAGGCAATGGAGAACTGCAGTTTCTGTTTTAGATCCCTTTATATTAAACGTAGCGAAAGTTTATGTTCAGACAATGTTAAACCTTTCAGTAACTCTATATACCCTGAATTATTTATCTTATGGATCCTGGGTTACATCTGTATTGTAGTCTACAGTTTCATACACAGTTCTGCTTACTTCAGAGCAGAAATCTCCCACCATTGTTTTTTTGGCATAATCTGAAAGTGATTTGCATTCTGGGAAAACTAGTGTTCCCACTGAATTTTAAGAGCCAAGCTATTAGGTCTATGTGTCAATAAGTTTTGACCTGTTTTCCACAGCAACAAGTAGAAGTATGAATGCAGCTCTGGACTGTAATACAAACTGTAACCCAGGACCAGTGGAACATAGGTAATCCAATGTATTTACAAGGTTATACAACCTATTCTGTACTGTAGATTTGCTCGATATGTAAACAATTAGAAGTAGTTATGGTCATATTTTTAGATTTGTAACGTTTGAAGAGATTGACTGATCGCTGTTTATAAAAAAAAAATCCGCTTTTTGAAGTGTAGATGGAAGAGAAAAACAGACAACTTCAAGAACGTTTGGAACTGGCTGAACAGAAGTTACAGCAAACTATGAGAAAAGCAGAAACATTGCCGGAAGTGGAAGCAGAGCTGGCCCAGAGGATAGCCGCCCTTACTAAGGTACTGACCCAATGGGTAGTTCTGCTCAAGAGCATGTTTGTAAAATCATCAGCTAAAGCATAGCAAGCAACACAAAGTGGATCTTGTGGGGGTGAATATTGAGTTATAAATATGTAGGCTACCTGTTCTACATATTGCTTTAACTGTAAGGTGCATTGAGCTGGTTTTAGATTATTTGCTTGTTGTTTTTTTATTTTATTTTGCTCATGAGATGTTTCGCTTATGTTACTTTATGTTGTGCATGTGAAATTTTGACAACTAGATTTGAAAGTGGAAGGCATATTACATATGTAACCAAATATGACTTAGTGCAAAATGGTAATATTAAGTTTAAGGGGCAGTTTTTCTTGATCAGGGTTTAACTTCAAAAGGGATCATGAAAACAGGAAGGTTTGGCTTTTAGGTCCAAATGTAACAAATTTGGTAAGACGATCAGTGAAATTTATCAAAGGAAGAGTTCACGAATTGTGGCACAAACCCTTATTGTAGATAAATGTGGACAGGTTTTTGTCTTCCACTTTTGTAGCCACTTTTTAAAAGTAACTATAACAGGGTGCTGTATGGTGGGAGAAGCTCCAGAAGCCGACAAATCTACTATGACACTGGGGAACAATTTGGAACACACGAGTTTGAGGGGGGTTCACACCTGCGCCCAGTCTCCACTTTAGTCAATCCGGCGGGTTTCTATCTTCTGTCCTGAGAAGCTGGACAGGGGACGGAAACCTGGCGGTCAGTTTTCAAGCACATTCACTTGAATGGGTTTCCAGAGTGTCCGCCCATGAGCGTCTTATGCCTGTCCGCGGCAAAACTGTTTTTTTTTTTGTTTTTTTTTTCTGGACACAAAGTTGGACATGCTGGACTTTGTGTCTGGTTAAAAGAAAACGGTTTCCCCACTGAGAGGCAGAAGACGCACACGGGCGGTCACTTTGCAAAACCATTCAAGTGAATGGGTTTGAAAACTGACTGCCGGGTTTCCGTCCACTGTCCAGTTTCTTGAGGCAGAAGAGTGAAACCCGCCAGATTGCCTAAAGCGGAGACCAGGCGCTGTTGTGAACCCACCCTAATTAGGCATGCTGGTTTCAAAATTGTACTTAGTTTTCTTCTACCACGTTAAGTTTTTCTCTACACCTTATGAGAATGTGACCACTCTGCGGAATCGAGCATAGATCATAGGTATCCTGTAGCTTAAAAAGTTGACGTGATAGACAAAAACTGTGGTTATTTTTTGATCCAGAGGCCAAAAGTTAGTTGAAAACAAGTCATAGATTTAAGACAACGAAATTGCTGTTCCCCAGTGTATGCCAAAAATTGCTCTTAGCATTTCATTTTGTGTCAAACAAAATACCAAAGATCTTGTCTTAATAAATTCTCCTGAAAAGACTATAAAGCAAATTCACTGGGGAAGATGGACCTGCATTGTCGTAAAATACTGTAAATTGTTTTAAGATGTCATAAAAATGGGGCAAATTGCAACAAATTTAGCAGATTGACAAACAGTTTTAAAAAAAACTATCGAGAAAGGTGGAAAATTTAGTATATGTCATGTACTTTTTCAGCAATATGTGGCACGATTCTAGCATATTTTCCTTGGTAACTCTTTCCTGCAACTACTTATCAATGCTGTATCTAATTCAGATCTGCAGCATAAACTTTGCATTACATTATTCTAAATTACATAGAACTGCCTAATGTAAATGCTTGCTTTGAATATTCTTACATAAAATGGAACCTGTCATGTAAATTTGGTAGCAGGACCGTGTCTATGACTTTATACTTGCCTAGAGGTGAGAACGATGACTTTCATTGGACTCCTCTCTCTAAACCTATGCATTCGCTCCCGTTGCCGGTGCCACTCCTGAAGCTGGTCAGGGTAATAGTGTCTTCTTCACCGCACATACACCCACAGTCCGATGCATATACAGTAAAGATGAGGTATACTACTCTAACTTCAGTAAAAAAAACTATGCATGGACCTGTAGCACCAAGAGCATGGTATAGATGGCATTAGTATTGGGATATTTGGGGAGCAAGGACCTGCTGATAGTTTACTGCCCCAAATTTACCGGACAGGTTCCTTGTAAACATGTTTACTCAGAGCAACTATTATGTTTTTGATGTATAATGTGGGTCATTGAGTCTGCTCTCCTCAGGACCATCATATTTTGGCCAGAACACAAAGTCTTTGTAAACTTAAATTGCATTAGATAAATTACATCTTCAGCCAGATATTATTTTGCTAGGAATTTTAATGTCATGTTGACTGAACTGGGCATGATCTAGTACTAATGCTATACCAATAACTGTCCCTTGGTATTTTATATTATCTGTCTACACTAGAAGTAGAGGTCTTGAGTTCTGAACTGTGGTACAAGAGCAGAAAACATTATGACTGCAGCAGTTCATGGAGGCAGTAATCCTTGAAAGGTCAAGACGCTGCTTCTCAAACTATGTCTATAAAGATCTAATTGCTAAGTCTGTGGACTGAGCCAAGAATTTCTCTCTCCAAGGCAACCACTCAATTACCAGGGCAGTGCATGTACCACGCACCGATATATCAGATGGGGCTGGTAAACAAATCCAGGAAAATTAGGAAGTTGTAGAAGTTCCACAATGAAAATAGGATAATATTAATGAGACTTTTTCTCTTTGAGGCCCAGTTCTCATCTGTGTTTGCTTACCATTCGGGGATTTCGCATGAGGACTCCCCGAACAGAAACCTATATGCATAGAAAAGCGGTTACTTGGGAAACCATGCGGACCAATAGACTATAATGGGGTCTGTGTGTTTTCTGTTCGGTTTCAGCAAGAGAGAAAAGTCCTGCAAACAGCACTTTTTTCTTTGTATGTTTCATGTGGAAACCACAAGGACCCCATCATAGTCTATGGTATCCTCGTGTTTTCCAAGGTATGCATATAGGTTTCCATTCGGCCGATCCACAAGTGGACTCCCCAAACAGAAACCTGAATGTAGATGTGAACTGGGCCTACTGAGTGTCTACCTGAGATCTCCGAAGGTCACCATTGGTACAGCCTTGTCTTAGTTTATTATAGCATGAGAAATTTGATCCATTATTTTGGAGCTGAAGAATATGTTAGCACTGTATAAATACAAAAACAATGCCATAGATGATATACCACTACACCACATGGTATGCAGTTATTACACAAGGTGAAATGAATAATAGAGAGAGGTTTTAATTGCATGTGAAAAATATCCGTAAAAAATGATTTTATTATTTTTACACTGTAAAGTCATAAATTTCACAACTAGTAAAGCTTTATTTTTTCAAAAGTTTTTTTTCCTTTCAAAAGTAATTGATGTGCATCCTAAAACCTGTCAAATGAACGTACAACAACCTCTATATTTATTTAGTGCATTTGTGAAAATGTCTCCCTATACAGTACACTGTACTGAATATTTCATAGCGGTTCTTTTTCAGACAGTAAATTCACGGTCAAGCTTATCATAGTGAACCAAACTTAAAGGGGTATTCCCATGTACATAATCATATTTATATTTGTAGATAATAAAAGTTAAGCATTTTTGCAAATATAAGTAATTAAAAATTCTGCAAAGTTTTAAAGGTTTTCTCTAACTTTCTTAGTGGTGAAAGTCTGTTATCTTGATCGGTTGCCAATGGATACGACCACTAATGCAGAAACGTTCTATGGTCTGGGACTTGTCAGGAACCAGCTATGATTTTCTTATTGTAGCTGGGTTATCAGGCAGGGACACTACATGTATGAGAAGATATCCCAGCCAGGGGCCACACAGTGGCTCAGTGGTTAGCACTGCAGCCTTGCAGCGCTGGAGTCCTGGTGTTCAAATCCCACCAAGGGCATAAAACCATCTGCAAGGAGTTTGTATGTTCTCCCTGTGTTTGCATAAATTTCCATCCCATATTCCAAAAAGACATACTGATAGGGAAAAATGTACATTGTGAGCTCTATGTGGGGCTCACAATCTACATTTAAAAAAAAAAAAAAAAGATATCCCAGCCATAAGAAGGAAATTATAACATACTAGCAGTACCCGCGACTTTGTCTGCGGAACCCTGACCCCCTGCACGACCCACCTGTAGCACCGGCTTCTTCCTTTGTCTTGTGTCCACAGCGGCTCCCTTTTCCTCATCTCCCCGCTGGCGCCCGCCAACCCCATTTTTTCCTACCCACTCCCTCATGTGCTCGCTTCTTTCTCCTACCTCGTGCCCCTTTTCCCCCCTAGCCCCGTGTCCCCTCCCCCCCAATCCCATGCCCCCTTCCCCCCAATCCCATGCCCCCTTCCCCCGTGTTACCTACCCGTGCCCCCTCTTTCCCACCACCCCATGCCCCCTTCCCTGTCTTACCTACCCAGTGACCCCTTCCCCCCCCAGACCCTGTGTCACCTTTCTCCCCACCAACCTGTGCCCACGGCCTCACCAAACCCCGGGCTCCCCGTGCACCAATGTTACAGGGGTGCCTATGAGGGCCCCCCTACCGCGGCAAGCCATGTGCCCCCATTCCATCTGTGGGCGCTATGGCGGCCATGTCCCCGTCCCCCTTCCAGGGGCCCCAGGTTTACCTGACCAGGCCCCCCCATTCCCGCGTCCCCACTGGACCGGCAACCTCCTCACTCCCAACACCCCACCCCTCTCCCTTCTCAAAGTCACAACCCTTCTCCCGCGGCCGAATCACACTGTAGATAGCCCTGAGCAGACGTCTGCGACATCCCCGACGGACATGCAAAGTCCAGAGGCCACAGCCGCCACGGGACAGCAGGCCAAACCGGCGTTCCAGACCGCGGCGCAGGCGACCCCCTGTCTGGCCGCGGCAGAGCACCGCGGTCCTGTGGTAAGCCCACACAGGCGGGGCAGCGTACGCACTTCTCGCTGCCCCACAGTGCTGGTTCAGGACGCTTTGGACCTCTGAGAGCCGCCATGTTCTTGTGGACGCTGGCCGGCCGATAGCTCAGCCCACATAGAGAAGCGGCACCCATCCAGGTGAGCTGCGGATGGGGCTGGGATGACGTCATCCCAGGTCCTACAGCATCCCAGGTCCTGCAGCGAATTCAAAAGTGAAAAGCACCGGTTATGGGAGTGAATTGCGGTGGTGTACGGGAATTCCATGTAGCCTATCGTTCAATCCGGGACCCAAGGTATGTATGTGCGCAATTTCAGCCAAATCCATTCGCCCGTCTAGGTGTCATTGTGTCCCCTTTCCAACCCCCCCTTCCCCCCCCTGACCCCTTTGCACCCACCCCCACAACCCCAGCCTCGGTCTCCTCCCCTGCCTGGGGTTAGGAGCTAGGCCCGAGAGGGCAATAAAGAGTTTGTGGCTTGCTATGCTAAAAAGTGTGTGGGATTGCAGAGCTGGTGGTATGAGTTTTGGTTTTGTGGGGGGTTCTGGGAAAAACGTATGTCTGAGATTGTGACGAAAAGTAGCCTATCGTTCAATCCTGCCTAGGAACTATGTTTGTTGAAAATTTGAGCCAAATCGGTTGAGCGGTTTTTGCGTGATTGAGGAACAAACATCTAAACATCCAAACATCCAAATACACATAGTAGGATTCTCTGACCTTAGAAAGTTCCAGCATTCATGGTCGTATCCACCGGCAACCAATCAAGACAACAGACTGTCACCACAAGATATTTAGAGAAAATCTTTAAAACTCTGCAAAATGTTTTATTACTTATATTTGCAAAAATGTTTAACTTTTAATTATCTACAAATTAAAAAATAAATACATACATGGGAATACCCCTTTAAAGGGAATATCCAGGCTTAAAAAACATCGTTGTTTTCTTCTTCTCACAAAGTGATATTATGTCATTTGGTCACATGGCCCTGCTACAGCTCAGTTTCTTTCAAATAAATGGGGCTGAGCTGTATCCTGATCATGTAACCAAAGGACATGATGTCACTTCCAGAGAAGAGAAGAAAGCAGCCACGTTTTCAAATCCTGCATAACCCCTTTAGGCTTAGATCCCACGTTGGGGAAAAGCACTTTTTGTTAGAGATTTTACTGCAGTTTTTGAAGCTAAACCCAGTAGTGGCTACAAAGGGAATGAGAAATAGGAAGAAAGCTCTCATACGTCTCCCTTCTTCGCAACCCACTCCTGGATTTGGCTCAAGAAAATGCAGCAAAATCTGCAACAAAAAAGCAGCTTTTCCGCAAAAGGACTTTCTGCCCTTATTATACCTATAGAGAAAGCGCCATTATTTACGCAGGTATAATTGACATACCACGATTTTCAAAAACACAAGATTTTTTTTGTACAATTAAGCATTCACTTTGCATGTACTGTAAAATGCAGTGTCAAAAACACTTTGTTTTCACAATGTGGGGCTTTAGCCTAAATGGGTTTTTATGGCCCCAAACTCATTTTCATACCAATGACCTCCAACAGCCTGACCCTGCACAGATCACCAAGCAGCCTGTTGGTGCCGTAAGCCTCTATTGGACAGGGAGCGTCTGTAATGCCATTTTTCAAGTAGTAGGCGTTGCATAGCCCTTTGCACTGCATATCAGTGGTTACAGGAATTGCAGCAATGTTCCTATTACTTGAATATCAGCGGTGCTGCACACACTCCAAGTCCACTAATAGCATACAGCACCCGGAGGCTGCTAAAACAGCTGGACTGTGCAGGGTCCAGGTGTCGGACCCCAACAGATCATATAATGATGACCTATCTTTTAGATAGTTTATCAGTATGAAAAATCAGTTTATGGTGGAAGATCCCCTTTAAATTCTCAATGATAAATCTATTATAACCAGAAAGCATGATGTTATACAGAACATAGCTTTAGAAACCTTGTATTTGCACAAGAAGCTAGCCATCATCACCACACGTTCCAGTTACCATTTCATCATTTAGCCCTAGATTACTTCAGTTTGCTGTCTCAATTCTTTTTAGTCTGTTATCGTTAAAGTTTACATTGTCACATATTTTTCTTTTAAGCATTTTGTACCTTTTCTTTTATGGCCTTTTGTTCTGGTTTTATCAACTTTTGTCCCTTTCCTTTTCCTTAACTTGTTAGTCTGATCCAACTTCTTCTACCTCATCTGATGATTATCAATATGTTATGGAAGCTAAGCTACAAGACATGATCTCCATACGTAGGAAGGTAGTCCTACAGGACTTTACTTTCTATTGCTGAATAGAATCCATCTGATTTTCTTTTCATTTAATCCTTTATTTTCTTTCTTTTATGCTTTAATTATTGATAATCAACCATCGTGCAGTTTAGTGCTTTAGGGGCTTATGATTTACAACAAGAGGTTTGTGATCAAACCATGCACAGTCTGCATGTTACATTTGGCTGACTTCATTGCTCATAAATAAACTCGAAGTTCTGCTAGTGCTTGGATGTAGCGGGCCTCTAGTAGCTGACACATCTCAAGCAATACTGTCCAGCTGCCGGCTTCTATACTATTTCTTTACTAGAGGAAGTTTGCAGTTTAGTAGTAGCTTGCTTCTGTCTTGTAAATGACTTGAAGAACCTACCTGTGCATGCATTCCAGATCAACTCCTTTTGTTTTTGTAACAGGCAGAAGAAAGACATGGAAATATTGAGGAAAGAATGAGGCATCTGGAAACACAGCTTGAGGAAAAGAATCAAGAACTTCAGAGGGTGTGTATAAAAGTCGAAATGGTATAATCTTTTACATGTTGCACTAGAAATTATGGCACAATATTGATTCTTCAACTTTAAAGGGGAATTCTAATCAGAAGCAATTACCACCAATCCACTTGGTTAATGTCGTATATCTGCTGAATAAGATAAGATACACAAGAACACATGCAAGCTCAGAATAGCAGATAGAAAAGATACTAGGAATCAGTAACTAAAAAGAAAGACTTCAGGAACATTTAGTTCTCTTTGCGGAGTGATGTTGATTATACAGCCTGACCGCGGTTGGGAGGAAGGGACTCTGATAGCGCTCCTTCTCACACTTGGGGTGAAGCAATCGATCACTGACAGTACTGCCCATTGCTTTCATGGTTTCACACATGGGATGGGATGGGAGTTGGGGTCAGTGGGATCAGTGAGATTCCAACTGCCGTAATCCCTATTGATTGGTAATTTGGAGACCGTTGGAGATCCCCAACCCAACGCCAGCAATCTAGAAGTTATCACCCATTCAATTGACTGGTGAGTATTGCTTGTGATCCGGGTGCCCCTTTAAAGAGGATTTGTCACCAGTTCTGAAAAACTCAATGGCAATGTCCGATAGTTTTGTAAAAATCAGTTCAACCCCTTTTATGTTGATGCAAATTAGGGTATACTCTCCAAGTGGGCTGAAACATTGCATGACCTTCAGCACACAGAGACTTCTCCCCTCTTCTTTTTCTCATTCACATGGCAGAATTTTGCAGTGATTTTGAGGTGGATTCCATCTCAAAATCAGCACAAAATTTCACCCTGATTTTTGCCTCTCATTGAATTCAGAGGAGCTTCAGCCACAAGCCACTCCACTGTATAAGTTCATTCATCTGAGCCTAATCAGCGAGTGAAAGCCATGGCGGACAGCTGGAGGTCTAGAAATGGAAGAGGAATATGAGGCGTTAGTCATCCCGCCGTTTGAACGAACATATCCTTACTGCCCACTTGTCTAGTTTACCCTAATATGTGTCAACACTAACATGGCTTATGCTTAATGGATTTGAATAAACAAAACACCAAAAAAATCAGGGTGTCCATGCTTATCAGACCTGGTGACAGGTTGTCTATAAAGAAATTTTCTTTATAAATGATATATTATAATAATATATGATAGATAGATAGAGATGAGCGAACAGTAAAATGTTCCAGATTCGATATTCGTTTCGAATATATGTATAGCATTCGGTCAATCAGTGCTGGTTCTGCATCGAACTTTTCCATTCGAATAGCGAGTGGTACTTGATCGAGTACGAGTATTTCGAATACCGTAGTATTCCATCAAATACCTACTTGATCGAGTACTACTCGCTCATCTCTATAGATAGATATAATAATAATTATTATTATTATTATTTATAAATTCCTTTTATAACTGTGGAATTGGTTAGCCAAACTGCCAAGTCCAACTCTATTTCTCTCACAGTCCATCTCTGACTCTTTTATAAGTGGTTGACAACCATGGTCAGACAGACACAATGACGTTCCTGTAATTCACAAGGAAACTAGTGACTGACTTTGTATAAAAGTAAACCTGCTACAAACTATGCATCTAATGAATTATGCAATATTCACAATTGTACAAAATAATTAAAAATAATTCATCTTATGAAATTGTATGTGTGTCCTTTATAAAGTTTTGGAAACATTTTTTTTATTACTATTGGATTGTACCTATTGTAGGCTGAAAAAACAAACAAACCATTTTCCTAATACGTTTTATCAAAAATTGTCAACCTGTTTTACTCTGCAACCTGTATTTTTTTTTATATACAACCCAGGCTGCTATGGTCTCCAACAATTTTTATTTCCTGCTTACAACATACGTTGAATCCTCTGCTTGAAATACCTCTTCTTTTAGCCAGTGTAGAAAACCATTGGAAAAAACACTTTTCTTCGAAAAATCTTAGTATCAGACTCTTAGACTCTTCCACTGTTACGGTATTAAAACTCCTAGTAAATCTTGATAGTTCCTTGCGGGGAATTATATCTGTATCCTTCCAAAAAGCCACAGGTTGGATATCATTTTATTTTTCTATACAAGAGAAAAACAGGTAATTTAAAGCAATTGTCCAGAATTAGAATAAAGAGTGTTTTTGTTTTTGTTTTCCCCTTGAGACGGCCCCATTTTGGTACTGCAGCTTAGCCCCAATCAAGTGAATTTGGCAAAGTCCATGATCATGATTGGTGATATTTAGGAGAGAACAGGCAGTCTGGGTTTTTTTCTAGCCTCAGAAAACCCGTAATGTTTGTCAGGCTACATAAAAAAGTTTGATATCTTATAATGTCTCAAAGTATTTTATGTCTAGTTTTTTAATGCTTTTTGTTGCATAGGCGCGCCAAAGAGAGAAAATGAATGAAGAACACAACAAAAGACTTTCTGATACAGTGGATAGGCTTCTGACGGAATCCAATGAGCGGTTGCAGTTACACTTGAAGGAAAGAATGGCTGCACTTGAAGACAAGGTACCTGCTGCTCAAATTTGTTCTTTATTTATTTGGTAGAGTGAACTCTGCTTAAGATAGGTCAATAGCATATCAGAGGGGTCCAACCACAACATCTTTGCCGTTCGACTATTTGGAGTGACCACAGTGTACCAGAAGTTGCATACTATAGCGCCATACCTTATGTATTGTTTAACCTATGGATAGATCATCAATAGCATTCTCCTTTAGTATGCAATTCTATCATGTAATAGTATATTATTTGAACAGCTAGAAACACATCATATAGAAATAAATGCTTTGCATATTGGATAAAATTCTTATAATATCCAAAACACGACATTGTCCGGCATGCACTGAACCTGTGATAGAAAGCCACAATCTGCACAGATCCATTAGCAGCATAATAGCGCACTGCTGTATACATAAAACATCCGGCCAGTGCATGCTTGTCACATCTAATCCAAGCTCAGTTGGGTGGACACACCTGGAATAATCTATTTTTTGCTATTTGATGAAGCATGTGAGCGAGATATCACACGAAACACTGATTAATGTGTACAGGTCAATGCCAAGACGTGAAATATTGAGAGGCTTCGAAAGCATCATACTCCACAACTTTCCATCAACAGATCCTCAAGGCAAATTGTCTCCTGATGGTACAATAGTCCATTTTTCTCGTTGCTATAGGAAGCCAGGACCAATATATCACTTCTGAAAATGAGGCATTACTAGTAAATTTAGATTGATTTAAAATGTTCTTATCATTGTTAATGTTAAATTACCGTATGTAAAATTCCTTTTTGATACAGTTCATAAAGGATCTTTCTAGGATTCCTTCTGCAACCAATAAGATAGAAGTTGCTTAGGGCTGTATTACACTGCCTGATATTAACGCTTAATGACTAGAGATGAGCGAACACTAAAATGTTCGGGGTTCGAAATCTGATTCGAACAGCCGCACACTGTTCGACTGTTCGAACGGGTTTCAAACCCCATTATAGTCTAGGGGGGAAATGCTCGTTTCAGGGGTATGCAACATTCGATCAAATTCCATGAGTGAGAGTCGGGCTGGATTCTTCTCCCTGCGCAGTGTCCCCGCGTCTTCTTCCGGCCTTGAATTCACTCTGCTAGGCATCGGGCCTGGGCAGAGCTGACTGCGCATGCCTGCACTACAAGCGGAGATGCGCAATCGACTCTGCCCAGGCCCGATGCCTGGCAGAGTGAATTCAGAGCCGGAAGAGGACGAGGGAACGCTGCGCAGGGAGAGACTTCTAAAGGTAAGAGAAGAACCAGCGTTGATTGGCAATGTATAGCATTCTGCCAATCAACGCTGGTTCTGCATCGAATCTTAACTTCGAACAGCTAGTAGTACTCGATCGAGTGCGAGTATTTCGAATACCGTAGTATTCGATCGAACACCTACTCGATCGAGTACTACTCGCTCATCTCTATTAATGACTATAAATCTGTCAAGCAGTGCTCCATACATTGGCTTATTAGACAGGCCATTGCAAAGTCAATAGCAGGAATGATCACGACAGGTGCTCGGTTATCAGGAGGACCCCCCCCCCCCCCCCGATTGCACCGCTGCAATGGACTGCCAAATATTTACAGATGTGATCAGTATGCTGGGACCCCATTGATTTTAATGGGGTTAGTGGGTTTCCGTCATAACGCCTCTCATTTTAATGGACAACATGCTTCAGCATGCTGCACTATTTTGTCCAACAATATTGACCATATGGGAAACAGAAGCTCCTAGTGTATAGGACACCAGCTTAGGCCATATCCACACAATTTTGACGGATCTGACGACTGTTAATGTCTTATTTTGACTGCGGGTTTGCATTCTTTCTATTTTTGATGGCAGAGTATCATCCACTTTGCATGTCATGTGAAGTGTTCTTTCCTTTATGACCCATCCCTCTGGCATCAAACCATGGATCCGTTGATTTCTATTGGGTCTGTGTGTTCGTATAAACAATATCTACATCGTCTCAGTTTTTTTTCTTACAGCTGTTAAAAGCGGTTAGTCAAAAAAACGGTTTGTGAAAACCACACATTAAAATCAATGTTCTCAAAATGGCTGTGCAAAAATGACAATGTCTGAATAAGGCCTTAAAGAATTATAATGAAATACATGATACCATGACAGATCCATTCTCTTAAGTTGTAGCTCCAAACACTTACATATGTGACCACTACTTAAATCTTATGTGGAAAACTACATAATGATGATGCAAACCAGATTATTATAGAAATCGGTTTGGCAGTGTGCATTTTCCATAACAACCATCTAAATACAGTACTGTAGGGGAGGGGGGGGGATGTATAATGATGATGGTATAACACCCCGCTGTTTGCTATTCTACCACATTCATTGAAAAGTTTACTAATATTATCTAAGTTTTTGTAAGTTGCTTTTCATGTGAATGACATTTATGTAGAAATAAGTGTATCAAGATAAGAGATGTTCTGAACTGGATATATACATGTAATAAATTTTGGCTGAACCCTCCAATCTTCATAGAATTGTCTATTAGGAGTCTGGCACTGGGTCGTTTCCATCTCCCTATTGGAATAAATTTGCAGCCATGGCCAGTCCAAGTAGGCTTGTTTATAGGGAGACAGCTTTCTTCTCATATCTATTGTATTTATTCATCTCTTTTGCAGAATATTCTACTTCAGGACTCAGAAAATTACAGAAAACAATTGGAAGAATGTTTACATGACAAGGTAAGCCCTGTCTTTAGAACGCATAGTTAGAATATAGGATTAATTTAGAGATGAGCAAACACTGTTTGGATCAGCCATTCCAAACAGCACGCTCCCATAGAAATGAATGGAAGCACCTGGCGCGTACACTGTGCCAGGTGCTTCCATTCATTTCTATGGGAGCGTGCTGTTTGGAACGGCTGATCCGAACAGTGTTCGCTCATCTCTAGATTAATTATCATGACGGTCCATATGTGGAGTCTGTTATCCTGGAGTCTGTGTTGCTGTAATTTGTTATCAAATATTAGAAAATAACAGATACATTTGATGCATCTTAGAGTCTGTTCACACAGCGGCAATGAAGAAGAAATTCCTATTCATTTTCTACCGCCTGCAATACATCAGCACTCCATAGCGGCATCCTGCACCTGATTAGGCCCGGATGAATGGGCCTAATCAGGAAGGAGTCTTGAGCCGCGGACACCGCAGTTGGAATCCGCCACAAGATCGAGAAGGACGCTTTTTTTTTTACGTCCTGCCGCGATCTCTGCCTACTATTGAAAACAATAGGAGGAGGATTTGGGATTCGGGAGTGAATTCAACCCCCAAATCCACAGCAAATTCCTCCATGTGAACTGACCCTCACACAACCGTCCTGAGATGTTGCTGCCCTTTCCACGTCACCCCACTTTTGGAATGATATTTTAGTAATATTTGCTACTTTTAAAATGTGTTAAATTCTGGATTACATCAGCTTGGCAGTCTAACTACACGCACTTCCCTACCCACTTTATACTGAGGGATTAAGTGGTGCAAAAAAATGTAAAAAAAAATCACAAACATTTGCTCAAGGAAGGCAAAAATCACATTTGCCATTTTTCCCCTATAATTGATTAATTTCAACCATTATCAATCTCCACTTTATAATTGTACATGATAAAGTCGTATGTATCATGTGCCATGAACACACTGAAAGTATTCCGAATTGTTACAAGGTTCAGCATAGGTGTTGGAACTCAATTCTTTTATACTTACTCTTTTTAAGGAGAGATTAGCAGAAGAAATTGAAAAACTTCGAGCAGAACTCGACCAGATGAAGTTGCGGACTGGATCCTTGATAGAACCAACATTAACAAGGTATTTTGTGGAGAGGAATCAGTGGATATTTCATTGACTTTCTTGTATGGTAATGTAGTAAAGTGCTCAAAATGGGCAGCATTTGGATTTTTTTTTTTAAACATATCCAAGCAGTCTAAAGCCTACCATACACATGAACTGTAGTTTGGGCGACAGCTATCTTATCCATTCGCCCTATATACATGGAGGCTCAGCCGAGCAGTTCATGTCTACTGAATATGAGAGATGAGAGGGTTACTGCTAAACATGGCTTATCTCGCCGCAGACAAAAGGATCAGGTAGTTGAAGTCCAACTATGCAATCCTTATCTCAATCTCTGCCATCACTGGAGGATCTGGAGCACTCCATACATAGTAGATGTTTGTCTGACATGTATCTAATATATATGAGCTGCTTTGCACAGTACTCAGTTTGGATTTCCTTTAATATTGAAAAATCATTTTGATATTGTTGGTTTCTCTTAGGCCTCACTTAGACACTTCAGCAGATTTAAGGTACTCTGTGAGTTCACTGGTAGATTCTCAGCCGGATTACCGCTCTACTAAAGTTATTAGGAGGCCACGTAGAGGAAGAATGGGAATAAGGCGTGAAGAGCCAAAGGTATGGATCTAACACTGTTTTCTAGGGTGTGTTTTAGATATGCTGCAATATTTATTGTGAAACTTAGTATATATTCTACAGGAAGAATATGCAAATCCGCCTTCCATGATGTAATTAGGAAGACAGTTGCTGCCTCATTGTTGCAAACCAATAGAGGGCGCTCACTGGAATGTGCAAGCCTGTCTTAAGACAGGATTCCAGTGAAATAACCCAATAATGGCTGCTCCCTTTAGCTTCATGCCCGACCTTCCAAGAGGCCTTTGTTTAGCAATGACGCTGGGATTATTACCAGGTTACACACCTATATGGTGGTCTCTCCCTAAGGAGTGACAATATCCCCCGAACCCTATATATTCTACACTGTAGTTAGTCTCTTGAAAATACCTCATTACATTTCTAAAGTCAAGTTCACATTTCCATTATTTTATTTTTAACTGTTTATTTAAAGATTTTTTATCAATAAAGAAAAAAAAAAAACAACAAGACAATGCCAAAGTAGGAAGTATGCAGGAAGGGAAAATAAATAATACCCAAACATGGTAAAACATAGTATTGAAACATAATAAAAACCTAAGAACAAGTCATATGAACAAGACAACTGACGACAAAGCAAGGTATGACAGCACAGAAGAACAAAAGGGAAGGTGTAAGGGAAGACAACAACGGGGGAGGGGGTCCAGGTGTTATCAGGTCAAAGAGGCTAATTAGCCCAAAACACGTCCCAAAGGTCCCAAATTGCTTGCAACTTCTCCTCATCATTGTACAGAAAAGCTGTCAAATGCCCCGGGGATTGCGGATCCCTAATCCTAGAGTCCAATTCCACAAGAGCTGGTGGAGTAGACTGCTGCTAATGCTTGGCTATCAAGCACCTAGTGGAAGTGAAGAGAAGTAAAATAAGGTGTAAGGCGTGCTTGCACAATTTAATGGAAGGGAGGTTAAGGAGATAGGTCATAGGGGATAAGGGGAGACTAGCCCCATATAGTCGTTCCAAAAGGCTCTGGACCTGGCGCCAGTAAGGCTGGAAGGCTGGAAAAATCCAGAAAAGGTGGAAGATATGTGCAGGATGGGTACTACAATGCCAGCAACAGCCTGGGACAAACCTGTCAAAAGAGTGGAGGAGATTCGGCATGTGATACCAGTGCATCAACATCTTAAAAAAGTTTTCTATATGTACAACACATCCAGAGGTCTTAGGCGCTCTGTTCCAGATAAGGGACCAGTCTGCACTTGAAATAGGTTGCCCCAGATAGTTCTCCCACCATAACATGTAGGGATGCTTAGGTAAAACGTCAGGGGTGGGATCAGAGGGGAGATGGTATATATCTGAAATCCACATTTCCATTATTACAATCCATTGCTCTTATCCTATGAAGGATGCATTAAGAACTTTCTCTTCCGTCTCATAATTAAACAATCAAAACAGGATATAAGATTCTAACGTTTTTTTTTGTTTTTTTTACATTGGTGTGAATTCAAGTGGGTGGAGCTTTGTCTGCATCTGCCGTTCAAGTCCTTTGCTCTCATCCTGTGATAGATCAGAGCAACATACTGTCATAATGGGAAAGTGAACTTGTCCTTAGGCCAGAAACGCAAATGCAGTTTTTGATGCACTTTATTAGTTAAAGGTATAAGTGGTTCATGCAGGAAGGAGAAGTATAAATCCTTACTTTATATTTCCCATTCCATTGGAATCATCCGGTTTGACCACACATGTGATTGCAGAATAACTTGCCATTTGGCATGACACTTTTGTGTGTCTGTGTGTGTGTGTGTGTGTGTGTGTGTGTATATATATATATATATATATATATATATATATATATATATATATATATAGTTTGTGGATTTTGCATAATAAAGTGCCAGCCAAGATGGAGTAAGGATCTCCTTTTAAGAGCTATTGACTTATCAGGCGCTTTTAATTTGAGGATACCACTATGACAAAAATGGTGTTCTAGGTGGAGCTTGGATGAATGTGAATTTTAAACACCACTTGTCATAGGAATGAAGTAAAACTGTGGTTGTTCATTACATAGGTAAATACAGATCCATCAAATCTAATTCCTTGGGTATGATCATTGTAGTATTAGTCAGGTCAAAGTCAAGCTCTTTTTCTTTTGTATCATAAAGGTGAAGTCACTCGGGGATCATGAATGGAATAGAACTCAGCAGATGGGAGTGCTTAGTAGTCATCCTTTCGAAAGTGACACCGAAATGTCTGACATAGATGACGATGACCGTGAAACGATTTTTAGTTCCATGGACCTTTTGTCACCAGGTGGACATTCTGATGCTCAGACATTAGCGATGATGCTTCAAGAGCAGCTAGATGCCATCAATAAAGAAATAAGGTATTTATTTTATTAATAGTCAACTTGGTATATTTTATACATGACATACTGTAGCATTATTTAATGGGTGTTATGCTTGGATATTATTGTCGTGTTTGTTAGTCCCCAGGTTACTACTTCAAGTCTACCTAAACTTTCAAACATTTTTTGATTTTTGTGGTAGTATTTGTAAAATTAAGGCTAAGGCCCCACGTAGTGGACCACAGGAAAAAAGCACTCCAAGTACAACCACAGTTGCCACGCATTGCAGTTTTTCTCGCAGCACTTTTCACAGAGAGTCCGCAGAGGAAACCTCTGAAGACTTTCTTCTTCAATTATACCTATAGGGAAACCGCCCATGTTTCTGTAGGTATAATTGACACGCTGCGATTTCCAAAACTGCAGTGGTTTTGGAAATCATGGTGTGTCCGATACGCATATTTCTCCGCAATGTGTGGATGCATTTAGCATTATCATTAATGCATACAGTTTGCATTTGTCGTATTATTGGGTGATCGGTTGCCTGTTTATACTTTCCAAACATGGAGACCAAGAATTCCGCAAACCTTCATTATCTTGAGTTGTTTTGGTATGATGCAGTGCTCAATTTGCTCAATTCTGTGTTGGCTAAAATTGTTGTGTGGGTGACAATCTCATGACTTCTATTGAGTCTATTAAATTATATAACTATATATCCTATATACGGTATATCCTACAGTCAACAGTGTGACTTTACAGGACTTTTATCCCTGGATTTGGAAGTTCTTTGTGTACTTCCCAAACAATACAGCTCAAACTAAAATACAGACAGGACATAAGTACTATGTACAGTGCTACTTACAACAGAGCTCAGCAGGTATTGGGGACAGGTTAGCCAAATACATGTACCGTACTATGGCTGAAATGTCATGTCTGCTAGTGCCAGCAGAACCTGAGACAAATGTGGAAACAAGACAAACTGGTGACATTTGAAATTATACTTTTTTAGCTGCAGAAAGCTAAGCTACTGTGACTGTGTTTCTGAGCCAGTTCTATTTATTGCATTTCAGCTCTTTTGCCTGTGGCTGCTGTACAAAGACATCCTGCTTCTATCCTATTCTTAGAGAAGCTAGGTACACTTGACACACGGAGTTATATGAGGTTATGCTAGTTTACATTGTTTTATTGTCTTCCAATAATTTTTGAGCACAACAAGAAGAATAGATGTACAGGTATTTACATGATACACTATACATTAAAGGACTAAATAAGTTAGACTAAAGGCAGGAAATGCTTGTTATAAAAGAATAAACATAGCTGAGTACCCTCCCAGTATACGCCACACTGCACCTCCGAGCAGTATACTTACATATTATGTGCATATCTATCTATCTATCTATCTATCTATCTATCTATCTATCTATCTATCTATCTATCTATCTAACCATTTTCTAGATCTCTGCTTGCTTTCATTCATTGCTCACTTCCAGTGGATAAAAATCAGTCCATGGTCATGTGATGAGTACACAGGTGCACTACTCATTACTAGGCAGATGTCTGATTACTGTGCTGTGACTGTAATGAGCTGTGCACCTGTGTGTCCATCACATGACCATGAACTGTATATCACATGACCATGAACTGTATATCACATGACCATGGACTAATTTTTATCCACTAGAAGTAAACCAAGAATAACACGCAGAGATCTAGAAAATCATGGGGAATTAATTCCGATAATATATTGGAAAAGCGGGGAACTTTTCATTACACAAACAGTAACATTCATTTGTTGAAACTGGACAACCCCTTTAATTGCTCAGAGGAAGTTCACTCTCATATTTTTGAAATGTTATCAATGTGCAGTTGTTCTCTGGTGCAGCCTCTCTTCCTGTTGCTTTATGCTACTCTTTACTGTGATGTCGTCTATGGCCTCCCTAGCTCCTCTATGCTGATATGGTCCATTTATTACTATTGCATGCTCTATCACATAAGAGAGAAGATGCAGCTGCCGCCTTTTATTTTCAATGGGAAATGGCAGAAATCGGAGAAAGAATAAATAAGTGTCCTGTTTGATCCTTCCGTGGATTGCAGGGCAGGATATTCCCTGCTGATTAGGCCCATTCTTCTGGGTTGCCTCAGTGGCAGAAAGCTGTGGCAGAAATGCTTATGTTCTGGCGGGAAGAGGGGGAGATGAAGAGGATCGTTTGTCCAAAATTCCCCTTGGTTTTCTACTGTGTGAACATACTCTTAATCTATCAAGAACATGTTTTTACTTTATTACATTAGACCAATAACAGAGATACATTGAGGGTTGCATCAGAAGTAGTTGATGCACTGCTGAGCTGTGTCTGTGAGCTAACCAATAGCACCAGGATGGCACAGGTAGCAGATGAATTGATTGGTAACTCTTTTTGCTTGTTAAGGGCCATTTGGTTTGCCAAAAACCATCAACAACGAGCTTACAATCAATTAATTTGACAAGACCTGGATAAGGCCTGGTTCACATTTGCATTAGGTATTCTGTTCAGGAAGTCTGCTTGGAGACCCCAAAGACTATAATGGGATCTGTGTGTTTTCTGTGCATTGTCCACGCGAGTCATGCGGAGAGAAAAGTACTTCAAGGACTACTTTTCTCTCCACATGATTTGTGTGGACACCAAACGGACCCCATTAGAATCTATGGGATCCGTGTGCTTTCATCACTCACTGCTTTTTAATGCGTTCGGTATTCCATTTGGGGGGTTCTCAAGCAGACTCCCCAAACAGAATACTGAACGCAGATGTGAACCAGCCCTCACGCTCACCTTTTGGGTGTGGCCTGGCCTTGCAACAACCAATAAATGTAACAACTCAGTTTTGTAGTAGTCATTATTGTGACTTAGAATGCTAATTATGTTATATCTCATCTTTTCAGTTTTATTACCATACCATATATGAAAATATTCTTTTATACTGAATAGCAAAATTTGTGTGTTTTATATCCCATGAAGGTATGTTCATTTAGATTCCATTGACTGATGTTCTTCCTCATAGAAAACAGGTTTCCCAATCATTCTTGAAGATTTCAGATAATTTAGTGTAGATCTAGCACTGAATACAAAGTAACTCAACGGAATGAGAAGGCAGCAGACATCACTGACACATGCTCCTTAGGGATAGTAATGAGATAAGTGGGCATGAAATCTTGGCATGTATCTCTTTAGCACAGTTAAACAGGGCATAGTGATATTGCACTGAAAGTGGAGCATTGAGTAGAGGAAAAGCTGTGGATTATCCCTAAGTAAAAAGTAAAATATTTAAATATGTTCAATCTTCTGATATGAAGTTGCCTTAAAAAGAAATATTATTATTCTGTTGGTATTAATACCTAATTTAACGGGGTTGTATAAGCAAAAGATACACTGAAAATGCTGTAAAAAAATGCAAAAATAAAATCGAACCTACCTCATCAATCTCCCCCTACTGCTCTGGACTTCACTCTTTCCATGTTCCCTGCTGGTCTCTACTTTCTGGTCAACTCAGAAGGAAATGCAATTCAGCCAATCACTGAGTCAGGTCACCACTGCGGTTTAATAATATCTGTTAATATAAACGGTAATACACAGGGCATTGTGTACATGGGCACATGAACTTGTGGTCATTTCCTGTGACTTGAGAAGAACCAAGATGTATAGTGGAGAACAGAAGTAATAGGAGATCAGGATTTTTATATTTTTTTCACAGTTTTCTGGACCAATTCTAAATAATATAACTAATTCGGCAGACAACCCCTTTAAATATCATTTTTTTGTATCTTTCATTGATTGTGACTTATTGTGGTTTCCACCAGGCTCATTCAGGAGGAAAAAGAATCTACAGAATTAAGGGCTGAGGAGATTGAGAACAGAGTAGCCAGCGTTAGCTTGGAAGGGCTTAATTTGGCCCGAATTCACCCAGGTACTTCTATTACTGGCTCAGTGACTGCCTCATCCTTAGCCAGCTCATCACCTCCAAGTGGACATTCTACACCCAAGCTCACACCACGCAGCCCTGCAAGGGAGATGGACCGAATGGGAGTAATGACGCTAGTAAGTCATAATTTGTTTCTTTTTTGGGCATTTTTTAATAATTGTGATACTAAAGAAGAAGTCTGGTTTCTTATAAGTCAGTAATATTGTTTTTAAAGGCATTTTCTGGGCACAATTTTACATTTTTAAAAAAAGTCTCCCTCACCTATTAGACCCTCAATATGTGTCCGCCACTTACACCTGACATAGCTGTCCCAATATACCTGGTGCTGCAATATGCTGGGTTTGTTTATATCTGCCATGTTCTTCAGCAGTTCCCCAACTACAGTTTCCATGTGTTGGCTTTTGTCCCTTAGAAAAGCCTCTAGCCCCCTGCCCTCTCCCTCTCCTCCTCCCATTCCTTCACACTAAGGGCCCCTTCACACGGAGTTTACGCTCCACGTATTCTGTCTACACGCTGTGTATTCTGTACATTTTACACGTGTAACAATACACGTGTAAAATGTAGTTAGCCATTGAGTTCAATGGCTTTTTCGTATAACGCGCGTCCTTCTGCGCGCGTCTTTCTGCGCGCGTCTGCGCGCTCACAAAAAGACGCACATTTTACAAACATGCCATTGAACTCAATGGCTAACTACATTTTACACGTGTATTTTTACACGTGTAAAATGTACAGAATACACGGAGCGTAAACTCCGTGTGAAGGGGCCCTTATCCTCCCCACAGCTATGTCCTATGTGCCCGGCCACCTGGAGCATGAGTTCTTTTAACTCATGATTAATATAATTAATTTGATGTTATGTATAACAATTACTGTATACACCAGTGCAATGTTATTGTAGAGGATGGAATTATTGAGTGAATGGTTTATATCATGTCCTGTTCATGTTTTAAAAACTAACATGTTATTTTCTCCATTGTTAGCCTAGTGATTTGCGGAAGCATCGAAGAAAGGTATGTATACCCTGTCATGCGTTCTACTGATTCTCTCTGCTGATAGTGTATTTCTTATGGGCTGGGTTGTCATATATATATATATATATATATATATATATATATATAGCCCCAGCCCATATACATATGTACCACTAGACACAGGTAGCACTTTCATTACACACCCTTCTCTTGCCCATACCATTTTAAGGCACTTAGCAGAAGGAAAATTTGTATCATGGCACCCATTACGAATCCTGCCATTGCCAGCCAGCCACTGTTGCCTTCATTTACAGTGGTGTCACGAAACCTGGACTGCTATGGAGTGTACTCCATATCACCTTTAGCAAATCATCCAGGTTCTGCTTGGCCTCCTGGTGAATACTTCAATCCGCATTTGCCGTAGAGTCCCAACTGTTGTGATGATCGGGATTGCATATCACAGTCATGTTCCAATATGGTGGCTCAATGGCAGGGTTTTAAACTGTTATTTATCAGTAGGATAATGCTCACCCGCACTCTACAAGGGTTTCCCAAATATGTCTCCATCAGATTGCAACACTATCATGCCCTGTGCAGTCAGATTTATCTCCAGTTGAGTATTTTGTTGGACCATCTTGTCTCCAGCTTCACCATCCAAGCCTAGCTGCAACATCTGTGGGCAAATGTGTTGCATGATACCATACAGAACCTGTGTGTCTCCAACTATTATTTTTCTATATAGGTATAGATATATATGTGTTATAGGCCAAAAACTGGTGACTCCAGCCCCGTTTCCTGCTCCATGTGCCTGTTTTTACAGTTTTGTTCTCTAGAAGTGTCATAACTTATCTACTGCAGCTCCTGGCACATACATTGTCCTGAAATCAATGGGAGCAGAGCTACAGTAATGGTGCCAGGCCACTATACAGGGCATGCTTTCGGCTCTATTTACTGTATAGTACAGGGATCAGACCTACACCCAAACAGCTGATCCACGCATCAACAATATTTATATATACGCATTAACCAGATTTATGGCCATGAAAAAATAATGGACAATGCTTTTAATCTTTCATTATCCATAAATGATACTATATTGTATGTGACATTTACTACATATACAATGCATTTTAGTATTATTGAAGTCATTCTGGATAAAAAGCAAGACAAGAACAGTAGGTCCATATCTCTCAGACATGTTCATGTAGCTATGATGCTGAGACAAAATGATAAAGGTTTCATAAGCTGAAGCTTTATTGAATTTGTTCTCTGGCCAGATTGCAGTTGTAGAAGAAGATGGTCGTGAAGATAAAGCCACGATAAAATGTGAAACCTCCCCCCCTTCAACACCGCGTGCTCTCAGGATGACTCATACTCTACCGTCTTCATATCACAACGATGCCAGAGGGTGAGATATGAACATCTTCAGGCTTGATAGACTGCCTATCTTGGCTCTTAAATATAAAGTGGAATCCCACCTTTTACACAATTTCACAGTTAAAATAAAACTTCACAATGCCCTTTTCTTGCCGTTTTCATGTTTTTATAAGTTTGTCCAGTTTCAGACAAAAACTGAGAGGTAAATGTTATTGTTCATATAATGAAAAGTTCTACAATTTTCCAACAAACTTTTTGTATCAATTCCTCACAGTTTTCTAGATTGCGGCTTGTGGTCACTCATTTTGCTCCATGGTCATTCCATGGTCTTATGATGTACAGTCCATGGTCATGTGATATACAGTCCATGGTCATGTGATGTACAGTCCATGGTCATGTGATGAACACACAGGTGCACAGCTCATTACCAGGCAAATGTCTAATTACTGGGCTGTGGCTGTAACAAGCTGTACACCTGTGTGTCCATCACATGACCATGGACTGTACATCACATGACCATGGACTAATTTTTATCCACTGGAATTAAGCAGAATGAATGACAGCAAGCAGAGATCGAGAGAAATGGATACAGAAAGAATATTGGTGAATTGTACAACTTTTCAATATACAAACAATAACATTGCTCGATATTTGTCTGAAACAAGACAATCCCTTTAAATAATTTCATATTGTGTTCCTCCTTAATGATTGCCCTATAGTCTTTATATGGAAGCTGTTGAGGACACTCCTTCTGATATGTTGCATTTTAATGGTAGCGTAATGACAGTGACATCTAAGATGTTGAATAGAGGGAGATGTTACCAGTTAGGCTAGGTTCACACCTGCACCTGCTCTAAGTTCAGGGTTTCCGTCCCCAAATCCGCTTGAAAAATGTGTAGAGAAAAGTTCTGCAAGCAGGACTTTTCTATCCACATTTTTCCGGTGGGCCACATTATAGTCTATGGGATTAGTAGGGTTTCTGTGGGTGATCGCTTTTTAAGCAGATTAATGTTCCGTTCTTCGGGTCCCCAAGCGGACCCAGAGAAGGGGAACCTGATAGCAGATTTAAACCTAGCGTTAGGGATGTGGTCCTGCTTAGTTTGGCACTGGCAGCATAGATTGGACAAAAACAAACTGTGTAGGGTTACACCCCTTTGAAACGGACAATTGTCAAATTACTTTTAAAATACTAGGAGGACTAACGAAGGAATGATGTAAGACAGAGTTCTAAGAAAAATGTTCCAGACCTTTTAGAAAAGACATTTCAGGAGTGGAGACAGACTTATACACTTTGCCATATTACACTTCTGTTTTGTACATTGCCATAATAGTGCTATCATAAAGGGGCATCAACCTCTATATACCTCTGATTTATAGAGTGGCTTATGGAGGTTTGCTATGCTGCATTAAATTCTGTATATGTGGTGGTATTACTAAAAGTATTACTAGGAGAGAATATCTCCAGCCAGAGCAAGGGACATATATGTGCATGTGGATATGCTTTAACAAGTACAGGTATACACTGCTCTGTATTACAGTCACAATAACTGTATCAATTTTCAGAAGTTTGTCTGCAACACTTGAGCCTGATGTCCTTGGTCTAGTGAGTGCCAACAGCAGCCAAGACTCTCTCCACAAAGCTCCAAAGAAGAAAGGAATTAAATCCTCCATAGGAAGATTGTTTGGTAAAAAAGAGAAGGCAAGACTCGGTCAGCTCAGTAAGGAATTTGGCCTCCAAGGTCATTGTTCTTTATTAGCATTGTATCTCTTTACAGTAGCATGGCTATATATATATATTATAGAGCTAGTAGATCACCATACTAATGGCACAGTGCATATTCACATTATAAGCTGTGCATTTATTCTCTGCATTTTATCACAGCATCTTTTTTAGGTCCAGAATTTTTTTTTTCCTAAAGGGGTTATGTAGGATTTAGAAAAACCACTGTGAAGACCAGGGGAGATGTAACATTAAAAAAGAAAAAGCATACACGCCTGTCCCCAGTGCTCCATTGTCTGGCATTGTTCATTCAGTGTCATGTAGGATATTTCCATAAGTCCTGCACCCCACAAGACCAATCAGTGGCCTCATTGGTCGCTGTAAGGGCTCGTTCACACAGTGTAACGTCCCGCGAGATTTGGCACATGTACGCCGCGTGACCCTTTGCGTGCCGTACACGCTCCCATTCATTTCAATGGGAGCGGGGATCGTATGCGCCGTGCTAGTTTGCGGCCGTGCATTTATTCACGGCCGCAAACTAGCGCGGCGCATACGATCCCCGCTTCCATTGAAATTAATGGGAGCGTGTACGACACGCAAGGGGTCACGCGGCGTACACGTGCCAAATCTCGCGGGACGTTACACCGTGTGAACGAGCCCTAAGGCAGGCATGTCAAACTCAGGGTACCCCGAGGGCCACATGAGTAACAAGAGGTTGTTGTGAGGGCCGCACACAGCAGCTAATGGCTAGGGCCTAGGGGACTGATCACTAATACCATGCATCGCAAAACTCCACTATTCTATTGCAGGCTACATAGAGTAGCCTACAATAGAAAGTATAGAATGACAGGCTGGAGCCTCACAAGGCTCCCGGCTGCCATAAAAATGCACGCAGGCCCCGAATCTTGCTCTGGGTGCCTGCGATTGCCGGTAAAATGGCACCTCAGTTAAAGCTGGCAGACACCATTATTGTGTTGGAGTGCTGGGGAAGGGTTGGAGTGCTGGGGAAGGGTTGGAGTGCTGGGGAAGGAGGTTCTGGGGAAGGGGGGGAGGGGGTCTGGGGGAGGGGGGCTTCTGGATGTCTGGACCTTCCTTGGGCCTGAGGACTGTTTTTTCCTACCCACTTGCAATTCTTGCACTTGGTGGTTAATAGGAGCACTACAGACTGTAATGCTCCAATTAACCCCCAAGTGAAAGAATTACAAGGTAGGTGGGAAAAAAAAACAGTACTCAAGCCCAAGGAAGGGCCAGACAGACATCAAAAAGGTAGGAGGGACCTGCTCTCTGCAAAGGGTGAGGGGCGGCCGCTGGAGCCGCCCCAATCCACCGCTCACTTTCCTTGTACATCTGCGGCCCGCACAAAAGTCTCAAACTTTGTCTCTAAAGTTTAGTGATCTCAGCAGTTGCTGAAGAGAGATCGATGATGTCACTCCTACACATCAGAGGCATGCGGCCCTTTACAGGCATAACTGCGGCCCGCACAAAAGTCTCAAACTTTGTCTCTAAAGTTTAGCGACAAAGTTTGAGACTTTTGTGCGGGCCGCAGTTATGCCTGTAAAGGGCCGCATGCCTCTGATGTGTAGGAGTGACATCATCGATCTCTCTTCAGCAACTGCTGGGATCACTGATAGGGCACAGGACTGTCTGCCAATGAGAATGCTGCATGAGACCGAATGGTCATCAGCAACGGACAATGGAGTGCCAATAACAAGTGAGTATGCTTTTTTTTAATGTTACACCTCCCCCAATTGTTCAATACCAGGACAACCCCTTTAATTTCTTTGTATGTTTTTATTGTTCTCATACAAAACTCCAAATCCCCTACATAGCCATATATTTAAAGAGGTTCTATATATATTTTTAACTTTCAGAATGGCATAACAAAAAAAAAAAAAAAATCTTACCAATTCTTGTTCTGACGTTTCTTGGGTCTCCCTTGCTCTTTATTTCCTGCCTCAGTCAGTAATAGGCTGAGTGGCCGTTTCCTATGTGTTAAGTCCAATATAGAAAAGTATGCGCTAAACTCTTAATCTCTCTTCGGTGACTACAGCCAGCCTCATGTTCTCTCATGAATCAGTATCTCTGCAGGGAATTTGGAGTTCTGTATCCCATTTAGATTGCAATAGTGCAGGTTAGTAAATGCCATGACTGTTTAATTGTGGAGTCTGTTAACCAAATTATACTTAGCAACAACTAAACTATCCACCCTCACCCACAACCTTTAAAATCAATACCACCTCCCCCAAACCCCATTGTTCCCAGATTCCTCCCGTTTTACTACCACTCCAAACTATGTGACCCCAATTACCTTAACAGAAGAAACAGAAACTTCTTGTTGGATATTTGGGCTTTAGTAGCCAGTTTACTTACAAAACATACAAGAAAGGAAATGACATTTTAATTAAACTTATAAATAACACCGTTTAAATAATCGACCAGAGCGGAGGTCCTTGGAGCTACAAAAATGAGTGGCCTGGTGCCCCCTAAAATGTATGACCAGATTTATACCTCCTTGCCACCAGCTGTTACCCCCAGCTCGGTGGCAACAAACCTGGCCAACCAATTAATGGTACTGAGAGACCCGCCATGCGCCAGACCACCCATCACCATGTATAGACAAATTATAATGGGTGAGCCCCCGCCACATTGATTCCCCCACCCGCCACGGCCACTGTGACTCCAGCGGGCAACCTCCGACAAATTCCAGATGAACAGAGTGCTCTGAAAGACTCTCTGGACCCCTGGAGAAAAAACAAGCAAAAAACATTGAGATAAAAACAGCAAGACAAAACCATCTAACCTGAAAATGACCGCTCCGGCTAACCACCGGAAGTTACGTGTGGGTCCCGCTTCCGGCATTCAGCGCGGGAGAATGGGCGCCATGTTGGAAAAGATAGGTAGGTGAAGGCCCCACAATGCCAATCATGTTGGCTTTTGCTATCGGGCCCTCCGCTCCAGCCCGTGCTTTGTAGAGAATTGTTTTTGTAGACTTGTTTGCTATCTATTGTCAATCTAAATTATTGAGGATGTATTTACTTTGCATGTTAAAAATGTGACAAGTCTAAATTACCTCCCAAGCCAATAATCGGTATGTGCATTGGCCTTTACTAGAAGCAGATGGATACCGTTGTGGCCATAAACTGAGGAAGCAATGCAGAAATAAAAATGCAGTGCACTTGCAAATTTGCCTGCAAATGCACTGAGAGCAGGCCCAGTCTGCCAGAATTGCCTACAGACAGTTGTGATGCATTCAGAAGCGATTTTCAGAGGACTTGTAAGTGCCTATAGGAAAATCTGGTAAATCATGACGGACTTCCCGAACGGAAACCCGAACGCAGATGTGAATGGGGCCTTAATCTCCAAAACAGAGATCAATGTCTCGGAGCATGTTTAGAAAATCACTCCTAGTGTATTTATACAACAGCACAATCGTATAGCTATGGATGTGTAGAATAAGTCTTAAGCTGTACTGTGATCATTGTGCTTGACTGTTCCTGTAGTTCCAATATACTTTAATAGAGAAGCCAAGTATTAGATATTTCTAACTTGTCCTATGGTTTATGCCAGAAATGTAAATGGTCAGAGCACCTTAAAACCGTCCTTCAAGTGTAAAAGAGCTTTTCACAAATGAATAGTACAAGTGGTAAAACTCATAGACTTCATCCAGTAATCCAATAATTATTTATTCCCTACTGTGGCTACTATGAAACTTCACTTTTAACACTCTCTGTTAAAGGCTTCAAAATTAAAGGTGTCTTTTACAAAGCGCGTGTTCACATTGTTAATAGGGCTGGGATGTCATTCTGCTTTATTCATTGTGATATTTAACAAATGACTAGTGCTGTAATAGTGGAGCTCTTTCTATCCAGACACTCACTGGGTATTGTTTGTATTCTCATTTATCTCATTCTTTCATTTGCTGTGTCTTAAAAGCATTATGAACGATTGTGGTAGCTAAAAGAATTGCTTTTTTTGTTCATTCCACCAATAAAAAAATGAATAAAAAGCAAAAAATGGTATCAATAAAAATGTAAAATTTTCACAAACTCAATGGAAAAACAAAAAAGTTATGGTAACACGAAAACAAATGTTTTCTCTGTGTAACTGTAATAAAACATAAAAGCCTGTACTATAATTACTATACATATTTCAAATAATATTTGCCATAATTGTACAGTTGTACAGAATAACTTATAATAAAGTATTGATAGTACAAAAGTAATGATGAAATAGTTGTTCGTTTCTATTCCCTCCAGAAAGAGTTAATAAACGTCAATGATTCAGTTTTATTAACCTCAAAATGGAACCATTGAAAAGTTCTGTCTATACTGTAAACCAAACCAGTCCTCATATTGCTATACTGAGTTATGTCTCTTCAAAAGCAACAAAAAATGGGGAAAAAAATGCTCGGACATTTACAGGGACCTGTCAATTGTTTCTTACACCCTAAATTGCTCCCAACCTCAAGTATTGACTTTTTCTATGGTTCCCTTCGCTAAGGCCTTGTTCACATTTGTGTTGGTAATCCGTTTGGGGGGGTCCGCATGGGTAACCACCCGAAGGGAATACCAAACGCAGATGGCAAGTGGTATGCACTGAAAGCACATGGACCCCATAGATTATAATGGGGTTTGTTCGCTCCTTGTGTGGTGTTTGCACGGAACATGCGGACAGAAAAATAGATCGTGATCTACTTTCATGACAGCATGATTCGTGCAGACAGCGCGCGGAAAGCACATAAACGCCATTATAGACTATGGGGTCCATGTGCTTTCACTTCATACCGCTTGCCAGTGCATTCAGTAGTCCATTTGGGGGGGTCCTCATGCAGACTCCCTGAATGGATTTCCGAACGCAGATGTGAACTAAGTGTAAGTCTTTTGACTCTGAAAAGTAAAGGTATAAACGTTTAAAACCTTGGATTGACATATGGAAATTCACCTTAACTAGCCACAGGGGTGAGGAGCAGCTTCATCTAGTCATGTAGTCATTGCACTTCTATGGAAATTAATATGTCCCTTAGCATAAGACCTCAACCTGATACTCTCCCTAACTGCCGGCTTACGGGATGTGATTTAGCGCAATGACTAGGTGAAGCTGCTCCCCACCCACGTGACTAGCTAAGGTAAATTTGTATATGCTTATCTAAGATTTTAAAAGCTGATAACATGACTTTTCAGGAGCAGAAATCTTAGTGAGGGGCGCCATAGGAAAGGTCACTATTAGAGGTTGTACATGATGGCGCCAGATTAGTGTGGGAAATAACATCTGAAAGGTTCCCTTTAAGGCCTGGAATAGCCTAGTTAATAAGGGTTAATAACAAATTCTTTTTTTTTCCATTTATCACACTTTATTTCCTCCCCCCTTCACTGAGTTTGTTCTCACTAATGCATGGAATATGGAGTGTCAAGTCTCACATGCAGAAGTCTATGGAGTGAGGAGGGAGTATGAGGGTGCTGCTGGAGGGAGAGAGGCACAGTGATAAGAGACAGGAGGAGGACGGAAAAGAAAAACTGAGAATACCCTTCTTATAATATGTTGTTACTACCTTTTTATACGTTCTAACATTCTCTGTAACCCTTTATACTGTCTGCCCATTTCCCAGACATACTGTAGTTACTTAATTTTACCTTTCAACAGGAGGCTTCATGGATACAGACCCTGCAGCACAGGATTCGCTAGGGTTGGGCAAACTTGGAACGCAAGCAGAAAAAGACAGGAGACTGAAGAAAAAGTAAGTGTAGATATTGTGGTCCGTGTCCATGTTTGTGGCCTTGCACTGAATATAATAAATATACTAAGAGACCATTGGTGTAACAGGTTTAAGCCATACAGCTCGCAGTGGGGTATGAATACAAACACCATAAATATATACTCTCTATTTACCTAGACACACACACTTATTTATATATACTGTGTGTTATGCAACTATGCATTTAGTTACTTAATTACTTAAAGTCCCACATTAATATAGAAAAAATACATTTTTATTAATATATAGCCCAGTGATATGGTGCTTGTTGTTTGTTATTACACTCCAGGATTTGTTGGGTACTTTACAGGGCTTTACTATAGGATTCTATGCACGTTACAAAATTTATTCTTGAGTTATGCGTGACTTGTATTCCTATAGTCTAGCTTTATTTGTGCAGTATCCTTTACACGCTGCTTTCTGTGCTATTTGGAGCTTATATAATTTATTTTCAGCTGCATCCATCCCACTGGCTGCCCTATATCTTATTGGCACTCCGGTCATTTTACTTTTATCCCCCTACTTTATATATCATTATTTATCATTAATTTATGTATTTTATTATGTATTAATAAAAGTGTGTTTTTTCTACATTAGTCTGGGAATTTCTTTAGTAATTAAGTATATTGATAAGATCCCAGTATGTGTATATATATATATATATTTCTCTTTATTTGTGGTCTACATATGCATTCAGTAAATATACATGAGCATATACATAATTATTAGAGATGAGCAAACAGTAATATGTTCGAGATTCGTTTCGAGTAGCCCCTCAATATACGACTACTCTAATCGAATATCGAACCCTATTATAGTCTATGGGGGGAAATGCTCGTTTCAGGGGTAGGCAACGTTCGATCAAATTATACTTACCAAGTCCACGAGTGAGGGTCAGGCTGGATCCTCCGAGCAGTCTTCTCCTTGCAGCGTCCCCATGGCGTCTTCCGGCTCTTCATTCGCTCTGCCAGGCATCGAGCCTGGGCAGAGCCGACTGCGCATGTCCGCTTGTAGTGCGGGTATGCGCAGTCGGCTCTGCCCAGGCCCGATGCCTGGCAGAGTGAATGAAGAGCCGGAAGACGCCGCGGGAAAGCTGCACGGAGAAGACTTCTAAAGGTAGGAGAAGAACCAGCGTTGATTGGCCGACTGTATAGCATTCGGCCAATCAATGCTGGTTCTGCATCGAACTTTTCCATTCGAATAGCGAGTGGTACTCGATCGAGTACGAGTATTTCGAATACTGTAGTATTCGATCGAATACCTACTCGATCGAGTACTACTCGCTCATCTATAATAATTATGCATGTACTATATTCCCAGTGCCCCTACAATATTGCCCGCTGGACACTGTGATATTGCATTGACTGTTATCCACATTAACCAATATCATGAAAGATTCAACTCAGCTATCTGACAGGATGGGCTACATCCAATATATTAAAAGCCCTATATAAAGAAACATGCAGGGAATTGTACTCATAATCTCAGGTTCCAGAGGATCTGGAAATGGACTTGGCCCCCCATATGTTATGATGAAGATGCCAAGGTATTTAAATTACGGTAACCAGAAATGTTGCTGGAAGGTTTTCAATGGCACGGCCTGCACCATTATATAAGAGTACTGTGCTGTGAGCTCTTCAAGGTGTCAGCCTGACATACTATAGTACCCTCTAAAACTATTGGTATCCTAGGTTTGACATTATTAATAGAAAACCAAAATTATCCAGCACAGCCTTCTACCAATAAAATTCTCTTCATTTAACATCTATAGTGAATAAAATCACTAAAGGTCATAAGTTTCGGGGGATATTGTCACTCCTTAGGGAGAGACCACCATAAAGGTCATAAGGTAAGGCATAAATATTACACTGAACATGACATTTATTTATTATGTCCTTATTTATTATTCATAAATGATATAATATAAAGGCAATATATACTTAATGTTAGATGAAGCAATGGGTCACAGCAGGATGTGGACAGGCCCAAATTGTACATGGCGGAGGCAGATACCTAGAATTTGATATGTACAAAAATACTGCTTATATAAGGTACCGCATGATAATTCTGTTAATGGCACCATATATGAGCATTATCTGTGTGCCTTTGGAATACTAGGCATGCACCCTCCCTCACGGATTGTAGGTGTTTACGTGGATGTTTATCAGTATCTTGCACCACTGCAACCATATACCTTGTGTGCCTGACTGCTTCTTGCTGTGAACCATTGCTTCACCTGATATCTGATAAATGTGACCTTTTATCAGTTCTAGTATAGATAGAGATGAGCGAACAGTGAAATATTCGAGATTTGATATTCGTTTCGAGTAGAGCCTCAATATTCGAGTACTCGATCAAGTATCGAATCCCATTATAGTCCATGGGAAAAAATGCTCATTTCAGAGGAAACCACTATTCGACTAAAGGAGAGTCACCAAGTCCACGAATAGCAGGAGGAGAGTGTTTAGGAGTAGCTCTGTGCAGTTAAAGCGCACGGACACCATTATAGTCTATGGGGTCCATGCGCTTTAACTGCACAGCGCTTGCAGTTGCGCTGATAAAAAGTAAGCTCCCTCGTAACCGCAGGCTGCCAGCTCTCCCGACTAGCAAAGACGAGCCTGCGGCAAATCAACGCTGGTTGTGCAGCAGGCTTGTCTTTGCTAGTCGGGCAGCTGGCAGCTTGCTGTTACGAGGGAGCTGACTTTTTTGTCATAGGAATGAATAGACCAGCGTTGATTGGCCAGTGTACAGCATTCGGCCAATCAACGCTGGTTCTGCCAGAGGCTCATCTGTGAAGAGGCGGAGTCTAAAATCGGACCACAATGGAGACTGCTGTTGTCCGATCTTAGACTCCGCCTCCTCACAGACGAGCCTCCTGCAGAACCAGCTTTGATTGTCCGAATGCTGTACATTGGCCAATCAACGCTGGTCAATTCATTCCTATAAGAAAAAGTAAGCTCCCTCATAACAGCAAGCTGCCAGCTCTCCTGACTAGCAAGGATGAGCCTGCTGCAGAACCAGTATTGATTTGGCGAATACTATACACTGTATAGCATTCGGCCAATCATCGCTGGCTCTGAATCAAATATTTACTGCGAATAGCTAGTAGTATTCGATCAAGTACGAATATTTCGAATACCGTAGTACTCGAGCGAATACCTACTCGATCGAATACTACTCGCTCATCTCTAATTATAGACATCTCATTATTTCTGTTTACAATAGACAAGCTTATCATTCACTTTTGCACATTTTTAAGTAAAATTTTATGTTGAAAAAGGAATAGCATCGTAACTCATCAAGTGATTTTTTTGGAGTACGGTACATCTCATTTTCATAGCCAAAGTAGTGGTCTTTATTCATGTTTTTTCTTTGTAATGTTTTTATCAAGCATTTGTCTTTGTTTTCCACCAATGCCAACTTAGAATGAAAAAGGAGGAAAAATGTCAGAAACAATAAACATTATATAAAGCTTTGAACTGTGGAGAGATGTAAATATATTGTATAAAAGTGTAGTTTTCCATTAATTGTCTAGCTTTCTGTTACAGTCTCTTTTTTAGTCTAGGGAGCAGTATTTTCTAGTTATCTTCTTCATCGACTTTCTTGGAAGAAATAAAGAGGCTGTAATCTAAGAGCACTGAGAGTGTAATTATATCAGTCTCAGATTAAAGCCAATAATTCCCAGCAGACAATTACTTCCCTTTTCCTTAAATCATAAAACCCTTTTGACTATTGCTGTTAGAAACCTGAGATAGTGAAATGTAATTACTTCTATTATAACGTAAAGGATTGCAATAGAAAATTATAAAATTATTACATGCATTTCAGGCCACTTACTAATATATGGATAGGCTGAAGTGTTCAGATGTCCATTCACAGGTATTAAAGGACCCAGGGTGTACCCAGAAAACATTCCCCACACCATAAGTCCACCTCCACCAGCCTGAACTATTGATACCTGACATGACTGATTCATTCTGCTTGTGACACATTCTGACCCTCCCATGGAGCAACATAAATCTGGATTAATCTGGCCAGGCAATAATTTCCATTACTCAGGGATCTTATTTTTGCCCTGTTTTCTGGTCACTGTAAACTTACCTTTCTTTTTCTTTCAGCCCTTAATGACACTTGAACTGATTTTATCCTGAAGGAGTGAAGTGGCCATTCGGTGTATGTTTTCTTTCCAGATGCTACTATACATTACACTGTGGGGGGCACTAATAACACATTAGTGCCCCCACCAGTATAATGCCCCATTATTGTTCCTCCAAGCAGTATGCTCCTTAGTATGTTCCCCACCACAGAAGAATTGGCCAATAGTGCCCCCCATACATAATTTACATTAAAGGGGCTCTATCATTGGGAAAAGTCATTTTTAACTAAGCACATACATGCATAGCCTTTAGAAAGGCTATCCCACACCTACTTTTTGTATGTAAATTGCCTCACTGGTTTTTGAATGAGCCTGTTTTTATTCGTATGCTAATTAGCCTCCAGCCAGCACAGGAAGTTCCCAGCAGCACTCGTCCCTGCTATTATCTCCTATGTGTGTGTGCAATGTGTGTGTTTCTCATCAGACACCACCTTGATTTCTAAGTTTTCTTTGTCTTCTCTATGTTTTGCTAGAGACAGTACCATCTCTGCCTGCTAGGAGTAAATTATGATTACCCTTTTCCCAAATAATCTAAGTGGCCATAGGCATACTGTTAGGAATGCTACCATTGTCATAATCATTCTAAATGTGTGACAGAGCCCTGTGTAATCATCAGCAGTAACTATGATAGGAGTTAATGCCATGGCCTGCCCTACCCTCTCCAGGTCTGTGTTTAGGTGTTGGTTAATTCATGCACATATGGAGTATATTGGTCTGGACAGTAAGGGTGCATTCACACTGAGTAAACGCTAGCTTATTCTGAACGTAAAACACGTTCAGAATAAGCGGCGTCTAAAGCAGCTCCATTCATTTCTATGGGAGCGGGGATACGAGCGCTCCCCATAGAAATGAATGGGCTGCTTCTTTCACTCCGTGCAGTCCCATTGAAGTGAATGGGGAGTGCCGGCGTGTACGCTCCGGCATGAGCAGAGCTTGCCGTATACGCCGGCACTCCCCATTCACTTCAATGGGACTGCACGGAGTGAAAGAAGCAGCCCATTCATTTCTATGGGGAGCGCTCGTATCCCCGCTCCCATAGAAATGAATGGAGCTGCTTTATACGCCGCTTATTCTGAACGTGTTTTACGTTCAGAATAAGCTAGCGTTTACTCAGTGTGAATTCACCCTAAGTGTTATTATATATGGCTATAGTGTGCTGTGTATTTAGTTAGGAGAAGATTAATAACAACTCAGTAATACATCAATAATATGCCATTATAATGACACACTCTCTACTGAAATAAATATCAAAGACCAGTCCTTTAAAAATCTTAGGGTGCATTCACACTGAGTAAACGCTAGCTTATTTTGTAGAGTAAAATTACACTTGTAAATTTTGCTATCCCATTGACTTTAATGATATTTTTTTACAAGTGTAAAAATACGCCTGTAAAAAATACGCCTGTAAAAATACGCCTGTAAAAATACGCCTGTAAAATGTAATTGAAGTCAATGGGATAGCAAAATTTACAAGTGTAATTTTACTCTACAAAATAAGCTAGCGTTTACTCAGTGTGAATGCACCCTAATTTAGTTATTTCCATTCCTCCCTTAAGGATTTTAGCATATTTCTGAAACTGCCTCCACAAATTAATATAACATGACTAAAGCCGCCTTCAAAGCTGCAGTGTTTGTACCAGATGTGTAGAAAGAAAATGGCTTTAACCCCTTAGCGACCCTTGACGTAACTGTACGTCATGGGTCGCATGGGGATGTATGGAGCGAGCTCACACGCTGAGCTCGCTCCATACACGGCAGATGCCGGCTGTATCATACAGCCAGGACCTGCCAATAACAGCAGCGGTCGGTGCCCGAGCCGATCGCTGCTGTTAACCCTTTACACACTGCGGTCAAACGTGACCGCAGTGTGTAAACGGCGCCGGCGGCATGGGCGCCGCCATGTTTCGCCGATCGCCGCCCTCCTGAACGTCACAAGAGGGCGGTGATCGGTTGCTATGACAGCCGGAAGCCTATTGAAGGCTTCCAGGCTTGTCTCTGCATGAGATCTATTAGACGATGCCAGAGGCATCGTCTAATAGAAGTGCTGGGATTCTGCTATTCACTGCAGTACTGTAGTATTGCAGTGAATAGTATGAGCGATCAGACTCCCTAGGTTTCAAGGTACCTAAGGGGTCTGATCATAAATGTAACAGAAGAAAAAAAAAAGTTTTTAAAAGTATTAAAAAAATAAAAAAAATATAAAAGTTCAAATCACCCCCCTTTCCCTAGATTAGCTATAAAAGTAATTAAAGAACATTAAACATAAACATATTAGGTATCCCTGCGCTCCAAAATGCCCGAACTATTAGAATATTAAAACATTTATCCCGTACTGCGAACAGCGTAGCGGCAAAAAAAATAAAAACCGCCAAAAAGCGTTTTTTTCAACACTTTGCCTCCTATAAAAAATTGAATAAAAAGTGATCAAACCATCAGATCTTTCCCCAAATGGTATCAATAGAAACGTCATCTTGTCCCGCATAAAAAGACACCACAACCAGCTCCATACATGGAAATATGAAAAAGTTACAGGTGTTAGAACATGATGACACAAATTTTTTTTTCTATTTTGCAAAGTTTATCATTTTTTTAAAAGTATCAAAACATTTCAAATACTATATAAATTTGGTATCACCGCGTTCGTACTGACACGTAGAACACAGGTAACATGTCATTTGTACCAAACAGTGAACGCTGTAAAAATTAAACCCATAAGAAAATGGCGCAAATGCATTTTTTCTCCAATTGCACCTCATTCTGAATTTTTTTCCAGCTTCCCAGTACATTGCACAGCATATTGAATGATGCCATTACAAAGTACAATTTGTCCCGCAAACAATAAGCCATCATGTGAATTCTAACTAGCATAAAATATAACTTTTATTTTGATCAGCTAAAAATAATATAGCCAGGGCTATTAAAACAAACAAATAACAAACACACCAGCAGGCGTGATTAGGACAACTCCCAATACACTCTTTCAGTATGTGTCCCCACAGACTGCTGGCGCAATTATATTGATTTAAATGAGCATCCAGGGAATAGTAAACTAACTCTCTGGCACATGCTAGTAAACACCACTTTATAGGTTCAAGAATAAGAGGTTGTTACTCTAGCTGCTGCCGTAGCTGTATAGGATAATCATCCCCCCATTACCCTGCTCTGATATCTTGCATAGAGCCCTGGAGCCTATTGACACTCATGCACACTTACACACATGCCACCCTATGTAAGCTAGGTGCGGCTTTTTTACAGATTAAGTGTGCATACCAAATGCTGGTCTTAGTAATTTACTGACATTTATGCTCTTTCACTATGTCCCTGCCTGTTCAAAATAAACTACAGGTATCCAGGTTTAAGATGCGCATAATAAAATCTCTCAACGCGTTTCAAAGTTAAACTTATCATCAGGAGAGGATGTAAATCAAAAAAATAATAAAGATGTAGTTGCGGTTAAAACCGCATTTCGGCTCCCACCATCAGGGACCGGGAAATGCGGTTTTAACCGCAACTACATCTTTATTATTTTTTTGATTTACATCCTCTCCTGATGATAAGTTTAACTTTGAAACGCGTTGAGAGATTTTATTATGCGCATCTTAAACCTGGATACCTGTAGTTTATTTTGAACAGGCAGGGACATAGTGAAAGAGCATAAATGTCAGTAAATTACTAAGACCAGCATTTGGTATGCACACTTAATCTGTAAAAAAGCCGCACCTAGCTTACATAGGGTGGCATGTGTGTAAGTGTGCATGAGTGTCAATAGGCTCCAGGGCTCTATGCAAGATATCAGAGCAGGGTAATGGGGGGATGATTATCCTATACAGCTACGGCAGCAGCTAGAGTAACAACCTCTTATTCTTGAACCTATAAAGTGGTGTTTACTAGCATGTGCCAGAGAGTTAGTTTACTATTCCCTGGATGCTCATTTAAATCAATATAATTGCGCCAGCAGTCTGTGGGGACACATACTGAAAGAGTGTATTGGGAGTTGTCCTAATCACGCCTGCTGGTGTGTTTGTTATTTGTTTGTTTTAATAGCCCTGGCTATATTATTTTTAGCTGATCAAAATAAAAGTTATATTTTATGCTAGTTAGAATTCGTGTGTTTAAAGGTAGCATTTTGTGCCCCTCTTTGTCAAATAGAAGCCATCATGTGACTCTGTGAACTGAAAAATGAAAAAGTTATGGCTCTTGAAATGTGAGGAGGGAAAAACGAAAATGCGAAACCAAAAAATGGCCGGGTCCTTAAGGGGTTAAAAAAAACAAAAAAAAAAACAAAGCTGAACAGTCTTATATATATATAATCATAATAATAATTTATAGATTATATATATGATCTGTACCATAGTATTTTATTCTTCATTTCTTACATCCCTATAAATATAAGATTGATTCATTCATTCAGTCTCATGGTTTATGTTTCATTAGATTGCATATAAGATACTGTGATTTCTACAGCCCTACATCTATATGAAAAGCCCCCTTAAGATGTTCTAAGTATGAAAGAACAACACACGGGGAAATTTATCATGTACAGTATCAAGTCAGTTTTACTGGAAGCAATAATACTATTAATGGCTCATTTATCAAAATATCGCTCAATATTGATAAATGTGTCAAATCTTTAAGTATATCTAGAAATGTTTCTCCGGTTATGCCACCCACCTACTGGTATGAGATTGCATAAAAATATCATGACCTTTTAAAAAGCGACACTTTATAGTATATCAGAAGCATGGACATCCAGCTAGTCACATCCATTTTTCTCTCCACTTTTACAGACTGACATGTACAGCGCTATAACTACATCAACCTTAAACACACTTTGCATAATACAATAGTATGATTTTTGTACATAGGTAATAACACTATTTATTGGCATTATATGACTTACACGCTACATTGTGGCTGGGGTCCCGTGTGGTGTAAACACAGCGTTTTGGCCATCACAGAGAAAAACACAGCATTTTACAGTCCCTGTAAAGTGGATCAAATTGTAGTGAATCCCATCCACACACTGCAGAAAAAATATGCAGCGGACACCCTGCCATTTTCTAAACGGTTTTGGAAATCACAGCATGTCAATTATACCTATGGAAATGCTGGCGGTTTCCCTATAGGTATAATGGAAGCAGAAAACCTTTGCAAAAAATGGCAATGCATTGACGCCATGGTTTTCATGCAGCGCTTTTTGCTGCAGCCTGCTACGTCGGGTCGAGCTGTCAGGGTCGTAAATCAACAACACTGGGTCAATCAGTCAGATCCAAATTAGTATTAGCATGTGTGCACGTTCGCTTTAAGAAATGAGTCAGACACAATCTGATTCAGAACTTAGTTCATGCTATATCATCGCCTCCGGGCTAGCACTGAACTGAGTTTATTTCACGTCACACATAGTTATACAGGAAAGGAAAGGGTTAATGCATAACATAACATGAAATTCTTCTGACGTCCCAGAACTGCACACTTCTGATTGGCTCTTGATCTTGACGCATAGCAGGTTGTAGTCTTGGTTACAATCTAAGGAATTCAGCAAACCATGGGAGTCGGCGCCATCTTAGATACACTTTTTTCCAAAGCTGATTTCTTTAGTAGCAAGGAAAAATTAGTATTTGTAACACACAACATGTATAATATAAAAGTATAAAAATATTGATTCATGATCTCAGATCTGACAGAGCCTCAAATGGATTTCCCCTCTGCAGTGTTCATCTGTAGTTTGGATTTTCCTCTGAGATGGTTGGCGAAGACGAACTGCCCTGCCATGCGCTACACACAATGTGTAGAGGAGAATATTCTCCATAACTGTATATCACTTAGCCAGAAACAGCCCCAGAACTATACAGGACATACACAGCAAATTTCTGACATGCACTGATGTGTATAAAACCCTCTTGTTCTGTTAAAAAGCTCCGGTTTAAGTCGACCGTGATACTTATCCTATGCTTATGCAGCTATCACTCCTTCCCTCTGCTCATTCCTCCCCCTTTGCCTCTCCATAAACTTCTATAGGCTTGTGAAATTTGAGTCAAGAGTCATGGGTCTCAAGAGAAGGGAGAGGGAGCAAGGTAGCAGCATCACACTAAACCTGTGCTTCTGTTGCTATCTCTTATACCTTCACACCTACTTCTCCATATACTTCTATAGACTCGTAATTGAGTCAAGAATTTTAGGACACGGCGGTTGCAGGGAAACAGCTTGATGAGACCAGACAGGCATTTTTCTATGACAATATATTATAAAACGTCTTATATTTGCCTGTACTATTAATTTACCAAAAAAAATGTTGAAATTTAGTAACCATTTTATAATTAAGTCCCATAGCAGATTAGCCACTGTTGTGGAGTAAAATTCCCCAGAAATAATGCACAAATATATTGATATAATCTGCAGCAATGACTTGAATGCTGAGATTATGGAAGACAATTCTTATCTGAACCTGACCCTTTAAGCTATCAAGCAGTGGAGAGGGTTAAATGAGGCATGCAGTCAGGTCAGATCAGGGTTTGAAACAAGACTTGGATCTGGCTTCTTGAATGAAACCCATTAAATCCAAGTTGTATTCTGCTCAAAGTTCACGTGAGACACTTACAAGTGAGGATTTACAACTTTTAATTCAGAGATGAAAGAACAGAACACTGCACTTTTACTTAATTCTTGAGCGTCATCTAAAACATCGGTAACTAGATGTACAGTAAACCCAAGCTCTAACCCAAGATCTGGTGGATTACTGTCAGGAGAATGAAGAGGTTCACAGGTCAGGACGGAGACATAATTGTTAAACTTCATCTTTCAAAAAATTCTGAGACCAAATTGTGATTTTGAGCTCACCTGTATAGTTCACCTATAGTTCTGCATATATACATATATTGGGAAAGCACTGCTAAATTCACCGTTAGGCTGTATTCACACAGAGTAACGCCAGGCGTTTTTTGTGTGTTTTTTGCACATAGCGCCGCGTTTACGCCGCGCTATTTAGCGTTGGCGTTGCCCGGCGTATACGCGGCGTTAACGCGGCGCTACGCGGCGTAAACGCGGCGCTATGTGCAAAAAACACACAAAAAACGCCTGGCGTTACTCTGTGTGAATACAGCCTTAAACTGCGGTTTACTAGAAACAGTCCATGTTCATACTCAACATGTCCACTAGAGGGCAGACTATCTCCAATTTGGAATAGCTGTAGACTACTCCAGTATTTGTTTGCAGCTTTCATTTATGCACTCACTATTAGGCTTGATGCATTTGTATTAAACTGGGAATAGAAGGAAAAGAACAGACCTATACTCCTTAACTGCTTAAAGATATACATTAAAATCTGTAGTGTGTGCACCTGACATAATAAGCCAGATTCTACTGATATCCTATCCATAAGATAAGCCATCATTATGTGATCCATGAAGGACTGACATGTGGACACCACACAGATCAGCTGTTGAAGTGATTAGAGCGGCGCTGCAGTTCCACGGGATATGCAGTGGACGGCGCTGTTACACCACTCCTATTACTTGAATAAGGCTGCTGAAACAGTCCAGCACAGTACAGCATTCTGTAAAAAGAAGTGCCCTGACCTATCTTGATGTGGTTTCAGAGTCGGAAATAGTGCAGAAACCCTCAGAGGGTGGCCATACACAGATTAGTCCCATCAAATAGGGTGTAAATCCTGCTGCCTCTTTGCTACTGGTTTCACATCTAAAATTCATCTAATTTTTCCAACATCTATTTTAGCTATGAGAATATTTCCTTATACTGTAGGTCCTAAAAAAACCTACCAAAACATTTGTGCAGAAAGCGATTAGAATTCCCCGAAGTGTTCAGGATTCCGTCCACATTGTAAGCAGACACTGAACTAGTATTTTTTTTTTATTAATATATTACATTTTAATGACTATAGAAAAAAAAAAAAAAATCTCTGGTCAAACAAGCTTTGTGACTAGAGCCATGATGGTTATGACATGTCGGGTTCTAACATATACAAATACATAGATTTTGCTTATACAGTGTGTCAGTTCTTTCTGGCCCATTCTAATATTGCTCAGCACGCTGAAAAATTGATCTTTCAAATCTGTTGTCTATTAGGATAGCGATTGTTGGATTCTGTAGTTCAACAGTACACCGGAGTTCAACCTTGAGAACAGAGTGTAATGTTCATGACAGCAGCTCTCCCTTATGAGACAGTGGGACTCTTAATGCCCTGATTCTTTTATATTCAGTCACTGTCTTAGGGTAAATCTTGTAGACCTGCTGTTCACAATGACTTCTTAGGGCTAGTTCACACGTGGGCAAAGGGGAGTTTTTTGACAGCGGATTTCGCTTCAAAATCAGCCCCTTTACAATGGAGCCCTATGTGAACAGCTAGCTTTTTTTTCCACTAGCTTTTTTTTTCCGCTAGCTTTTTTTTTCTGCTAGTTATTTTTCAGCTAGCAGAAAAAAGAAGCGACATGACCTTTCTTCAGGCGTTTTGCGCCTGAAGAAAGCAATAGAAGTGAATGGGAGGCAAAATCCGCGCGGCTTTTTGCAAAAATAAGCGACGCGGTTTTTTGCAAAAAAACGCGCGGAAAAAAACGCTAGCGTTTTTTTTCAGCCCATTCACTTTATGGGAGGGGAAAACAGCCTGGCTTTTTTTGGAAGCGGTTTTTACAAAAAAAAGCTCCAAAAAAAACTTGGCAATGTCAAAAAAAAGCTTCCTAATTAGGAAGCGTTTTTTTTTCCGGACCAAAATAAGCCAGGAGGAACGTGTGAACTAGCCCTTAGTAAACATATGACGAAGCATTAAAAAAATAAATAAAATTATATATATATGTATATATTTATCAAATGTAACTGTATACATATGTATATTTTGTTTATCTATTAAGAAAGGTATTTGACTTTAAATGTATTGTGCACTGAATAGAAATACACAGTCCCTAACTTTGTATATACAAGAACTAATTTGGGCAAAGCAAGGTGAAATAAAAGTGATACATGCTGTAGTTAATCCTCAGCACTCTGAGATATGGAAGTGCTGCAGCTATTTTATATGAGATTTACTATATAATCTACATGTCCCATTGAGCTTTAAATTGCACAAGAAGCTTTCCTGTTGATTTCAAAGACTTCTTGGCACCGCAGGTTTCTATTCTGCATTCAGACTAGACATTCTTTAGATAAATTTCTAAGTCTGTTATTTGCTTCATAAATAAAAGTGGCATCTTAAGTTTAATAAATGGAAAAGAATGTGTGTGTACATATATATATATATATATATATATATATATATATATATATATTTTGTACTGAAATTGTTTAGTCACATGTCATTTTCCCTACCGATAGCTAGAGGCTGCATGGACAGGTTAGTTTATCTGTACATGAAGTCGCTAATTTCTTATGCAATAATAATGGAGGAGAAGCAGAATGGCGCCAGTGTGGTGAGTAACATACATCTTGCAGAGACATGATTATATCATTTTTGTGATTCCCATATATTTCTAAGACTATTGAGCTCATGGCAATAATGCTGTTTTTAAGTTGAGGCCAAATATGCTTTGCAATGGTATCCATACACTGAAATTTATGGGGGGATCCATGAAAACAGGTGCCCTTATGATACAAGACAGACATGAAAAAAGGACATTTTTCACGCCCATTTTGCACCGCTTTCCTGACTTAGGCCTCACACACAGGACAATTACATTTTTGACAGGCCTAACAGTTGTAAAAAACTGACATATCGAAGTGTTGATGGCCATTGTGCATCCATTTCCGTTCCATTTTACTGTTTTACTGTTTTTGATGGTAGACTGTCATTTGTTTTGCATAACGCTAGGTTCACACCTGCGTTTGGTTTCCGTTCATGGTGTCCACTTGGGGACTCCACAAACTGAAGACTGTAATAGGCTCCACGCTCCAGTTTCCGCTTGCAGTACTTTTCTCTCTGCACTTCTTAAGCAGATTCGGGGATGGAAACCCCGAACGAAGATTGGGTGCAGTCATGAACCTAGCCTTATAAACTCATATTGTGCCTCTAGCCTTAAAATTCTATTTGACTTATACTTAATGCATTAGTTAAACTCTACTACTTCCCCATGCTCCCTAATGTTAGCCCATTCTACAACTCTGCTGCTATTGATTTACAGAGTAAGGTATGTGTCATACAAAAAAAAAATCTAAGAATTCAGATGACCTTGGATACTTTAGAGGATAATAAGGCAAGACCCAATTTTCTCTTAAAAAAAGAAAAATCTGGATAAATGTTCCTCTGGTATGCAGCAGTGTGGGGATTGTATTTACTCTCAAAACAGTGAAAAAATAATGTTGTCATATAATTCTGTGATTTGGTTAACTGTGATTAGCTATTTGTCCATCTATAGGGCACAGTCAGGGATCAATTACGGATGGGAGTTTTGATCAAATTAAATTGTGTATATACTTATGAAACTTAGAACTGTTCACATGAACACTGACGAGTGACTCTTGAACTCATGTGCATGTGTTACTGTTCTTTTTATTTATTTATTTTTATAGACATGAACTTTTAGAAGAGGCCAGAAGGAAAGGGCTACCATTTGCTCAGTGGGATGGACCAACTGTGGTATCCTGGCTAGAGGTAAGTGATGGCAAAAATCTCTTATCACCTCTCTAGTTAGTTCCTGCTTTATACTAAAAGTTTCATCTATATTTATGTTATACCTAAATTCCTTGAGAAACATATTTATAGTTAGAAATAACTTACTAAGTGATTTTATAGAAATACCATGTTATACGCCTTATTGAAGCTCCTTGAAGAGTGAAGAAAACTGACTTACAGAACTTGAGCATGTACAATTTTAGTCACATAGTAGTCTGTTATCTTTACACAAGCAGGACATATCATCAATAAGGTTAATTGGATATGAATCTATGAGAAATAAGAGTCTAGTGACAAGTAACTTGCTCCAAAGTTTGCTCTAAATATGATTGATTCTGATAAAATGTTAAGGTCACTCTTGTATCTCGTATGACCACTCTGACACTGACAGCACTTCAGAACAGTTGTATCATTTCAAGTTTAGGTAGAACCAGACCCTACCTAGGTCATTATAGCTTAAGGCTAAGGTCCCACGGGCCGTAATCACAGCGCTAAAGCGCTGCGGAAAGAATCGCGGCGTGAACGCATTGTGGTTCTTTCCGCAGCGCTTTTAAGAGAAAGTTCACAGAGTTTTCCTCTGCAGACTTTCTCTTAACATTATATCTATGGGAAAGCCACCGACGTTTCTGTAGATATAATTAACATTCTGCGATTTGCAAAGCCACAACGGCTTTGCAAATCGCAGCGTGTCCGCGCTGCGATTTCTTCTGCAAAGTAGGCATGGGATTCGCATGAATTCCATCCACTTTGCCTGCATTATAAAACACCACGATTTTTCCCACATTGTCTCTGCTGCTGGCAAATCATGGCATTTACGTCCCGTGGGGCCCCGGCCTAAAGAAATGGAACATTTACCATAAGTTCAGAATGGTGGAAAATAGTAAGGCCTGGACCCAACGGGACAGAAATGCTGCGGGAAAAATTGCAGTGTTATACAGTATCTGCAAAGTGGATGGGATTCTTGGGAATCTCATGCCCACTCTGTGTTTAAAACCGCAGCGAGGACACACTGCGATTTCCAAAACCGGCACGGTTTTGGAAATCGCAGCATGTCAATTATGTTTACGGTTTTCCCATAGAAACTCTGCAGAGGAAAACTGTGAACTTTCTGTTTAAAGCACTGCTTATCGTCCCGTGGGGCCTAATACTCACCTTACCGATTCCCTCATTGCTCCTGTGCAGCTGTTTTTAGTTTTCGTGTTAGTCTCTGTATCATGGCTCCAGCAATGAGATTCGGCACAGCAATGTGATTGTGATGAGACCAATAATTGGCTGCATCAGTTATTTAGTTAAGTTTGCTGCGGCCAGTGATTTTCCAGTTTGGGGACCCAAATGGCAAGAATGGGAGAGGTGGGGAGTTAGTAAGGTTAGTTACTATTGCGTACTATTTCTGAGCTTTTCATAAAAGAAGAAAAATGTTAGCTGCGGAACAACCCCTTTTAATGATATTGCTAGTATCATGGTAGTTTTTCTGAATATTGCTCTTTATTATTTTGCTGTAATACTATAGAAATGCCATTCAGTTTTTATAACAAATGATACAACATGGTGTAGGTTTGCAATATCAACCATAATCCAAGAGTGTAACTAGTTACATATAATAATACTGGCTTCATATTTGGGAACTTCTAAATACAAAATGAGTACAGGCATAAAATATGCATTAAATAAGACCTTACATAGTTCCTAAGGGCTACAATATGTTCAGGTATTTAAAAATTCACTGACTTATTTGTGAAACCAAAACCAGCAATGGTTCCAGAACATGGAAAAGGAACAGATCTTTCCATTGTAATTTACCACTCTGTAGATTTCACCCTTGGTTTTGACGCAAAACAGTGACCATGTGAAAGTGGCCTTTATTTCAGCATTGCTCTGTCCTTGGCACGATGTTGTGTCGTTGACACAGAAAAAAAGGAGAAAAAGAAGTAAACTGGTTGTACTTTATCAACTGGATTAGCATATCACTCCATTCTAGGCCGGGGCCCACGAAGCGTAAATTCTGCGGCGTTTTACAATACCTACAAAGTGAATTGGATTCTTTCTAATCCCATCCATACATTGCAGAAAAATATTTGCTGCGGAAATGTCATGTTACTAAGGCCATATCCTAATAGCTACCATCACAACTAACTTTTTGTAGTTTCAAATTGGCATTCAAAATATCCTCCATCATTCAGTATGGTAAGATCTAAGACCACTTCATGGTCCCATTTGTAGCAGTCGCCCAGGAATTATCAAGCTTCATATATAGAACTAAGGTGGATCTTAAGATTTTAAAACATCATAACCCTATACATCTTGCAGTACTTTGGAAAATTATACTACAGTGAAACAAAGTTATGTTATTTCTTATGAAGATTGACTCTCCTTCTTCTCCTAGTTATGGCTAGGAATGCCAGCCTGGTATGTTGCAGCTTGTCGTGCCAATGTTAAGAGTGGTGCCATTATGTCTGCATTGTCAGACACTGAAATTCAGAGAGAAATTGGGATCAGCAATCCCTTACATCGCTTGAAACTACGCCTTGCTATCCAAGAGATGGTCTCACTTACAAGTCCATCAGCCCCTCCAACATCAAGAACCGTAAGTCTGTTAACTCATTCTTCTGTCTCTAACATACTTCGCTGCTTTATACAACTATATTATACCATGTGCCCCATTTTGACAAAGCTACTGCAATTTGCAAAATTTTTGCAAACTTAAATTTACATCTCCCTCATAAAGTCAAATATTATTTGCACCTTTCAAGTGCCTGTTATAGATATACTACATAGTAGTATACTGCATTTTTCCAAAGCTTCTACTAGAATGTCCTCTGCTATATGTCCAAGGCATGCTGAGTAATACCAATGTCAAACCTAAAACATACAGAAAACAAAATCCAGAATTCTGAAAATGTATCATTCGATATGTTGGTTGTTATGAACCATATATCATTGACTGTGGATAGTCTAATTATTAGTTACAGATTCTCTTCTTAGCTTTTGTGGGAGCTTTGGGACTCCTGTGACATTGTTTGATATGTATTTGCTGATTGTGATGTTATTACACTATTAACTTACAGTGGTGCTGACTTTCTTCTTTAATGCTGCTTACAAAATTTGGATCTCACCACGCACACCATGGGTCTCCTTTTTAGCCATCTGGTAATGTATGGGTTACCCATGAGGAAATGGAGAATCTTACAGCTCCTGCCAAAACGGTTGGTCAATACTCTTCATTTTCTGCTATTAAGATTGTGGTATTTATGTTACAGTTGTTGTTGATAAAAGTTGATGGTGCACCAACTCATTAAAATTCCTGAATCTATGACTATTTGGTATCATTGGATTCATCTCCATGCCTACAGGAGATATGGAATAAGCACCACACTTAAAAGTTACAAGGTCACACTTTTCCCACAGACTTTATGTTCTGCAGTGGTTAGTAAACAGAAGACTTTTTTTTATTTCTCTTTATTATTATTTATGTATACTTTTTATCAGGGGTCTCCAACCACCGGTCCATGGATCAGGATCAGGCCGTTGGGGTTTTGTTTGCTGGTCTGCCGGGCAGCGATAGTCTGGCCTCATTCTCAGCTGGATACTTCGCGCTAGGCCATGTTGCTATGATAACATGTAAAATACCAGGTAGCATGGAATCCTGTAGCTGCTAAGGATGCCAAACTAATCGATAGTTTACACATTACCATAGCAATGTGACCTAGCAGAAAGTATCCAGCCTCAGTGTCTAGCGATTCGCTATGTCTTATCAGATGCTTGTGTCATCTCTGCCTGCCCTGCAGAGCATCGCATCGGAGAGCCTTCCCATCCACATGGTGGAGCCTGCCTATAACCCCGCACCCATATGCCCAAAGCCCCACCCCCACCCCGCCGGGCCATGGAAAAATGGTCTTGCTTGAAGCTGGTCCCTGGTGCAAAAAAGGTTGGGGGCCACTGATTTATATAATATATAGTAATATACGCTCATGCCAATTACGGACCTCTCGTCTCTTAATTTAATTTTAACTTGGATACCAATAAAAATGTTGTCCTTTTCATTTAAGTTTGTGCCTGTTGTGTAACTCTGCCTAAACTCTGCAGTGGTTGCTGTGTTCAGGATAGATATGAAATATTAAATATGCCATCAGACAGCGGTTAGTTAGCGATAATAGGATGGCCATATTCATGTCACGGCTATTGGATAAATGTTTTAGAAAGCTGCAGACGAGTGTCTTCTCCTGTCTTGCATCTCAGCATCACCACTCCTTCCCTTTCTCCTCCAGTCAGTGGTCACCAGGAGGTGCCATAATAATGTTTCATCATGTAAATGTTGCAGTTTGTTACTTTATGCCTCATTTTACTTAGTTTACATTGCTTTCAGCTTTATAATGACAGAATACCTTTTTATTCCCTGTTTATTCCTCTTGATGATTTCTTCATGACTACACAGAAAGAGTCAGAAGAAGGAAGCTGGGCACAGGTATGAATCTGACAACTAAGAGGGTTTGGTCATTTAGTTATATTAGAAATGAAATGTATGAACAATCCGGAATATTTAAGGGGTTTTCCAATCTGTCCACATTATAGGAGATAACTTTCAAATAGATGGGAGTTAAACCGCTCAGGCCCCTCCGACCAGGAGAACAGGGTTTTTTATACCTTGTTATGAATGGAGTGGTGGTCATCTCTAACACTCCCATTGAAATTTTCGGACTATGTGACTACCTGACCACCGTTCCTTTCATAAAGGTAATAAGTCTCCCATTCTCCTAATCGGTGGTCAGACCCGCACTGATTTTTATTTAATGCTTGTATGTCTGGATCTTGCTATTACATACTCGCTGCTAATGCAGTCTAAGTAAACACATTTGTCCCACCATCCAGATGCTTGTGTACACTGTTGTCTAAATGATTCCTGCTATTGTTCTGGTATACTTCTAGTATTAATAATGCTGTCTATAATTTGTTCTGCAATTCACTCTCTAGACTCTAGCTTATGGCGATATGAATCATGAATGGATCGGTAATGAATGGCTGCCTAGTTTGGGATTACCTCAGTACCGAAGTTACTTCATGGAATGCCTGGTAGACGCTAGGATGTTGGACCATCTTACAAAGAAAGACCTTCGAGTGCACTTAAAAATGGTGGATAGCTTTCATAGGTATGTGAATAATCGCATTGGATAAATATAAAGTATCCGTGCCCTGCCTTATAAAGGATGTGATATAATATTATTTAAATAAGACAACCCATCCTGGAATAGAGGAAGATGTGGGTAGCATAGTCATCCTCATTGGTATAAAAGGGGTTATCGGGGTGCATAAAATTAAATTAATTCAGCACTGACTCTTACCTGCAATCTCCCCTACATTGCTGTGCTGGACATCACTGTCACCACTTTGTATACAGATCAGTCGCAGTAGTAACATAATGTCAACTGATGTATACTGTTGAGAGTGGTAACTGGCTACAGGGTCCTTTCAATATGGCGTCACCACTGCAGGAGCTCGGTATACAAAAAGAGAAGTAATAGTAATATCCAGTCCAGTGCAGGAAGGGAGGGGACGATACAGGTAAGTATGAATGCTTTTCATTTCCTAGCCTCCCTTGCTGTGTGCATTGAATTTTATTTCCCAGGACAAAGTTGTGACTTAGAATATTCTTTGTAAATTATTTCTTCCAGGTTGTGATTAGAATAGTTAATAACTGTTATTAATGGAAATTATCTTTATATCAAAATGAAGAAGAAGATGGAAACATCTAGAAAAGTTTGTCATGGTCCTAAGCAGTATAATGCCCCTTTAGTGCCACTAGACAGTTTAAATCCCCCTTTGTCATCCTTAGTGGCTCCTTACACAATATAATGCGTCATTAGTGGCACCCTCGCAGTAAAATCCCCATTAGTGCCATCACCTAGTATAACGCCCGCTTATTGGCCACCATACAGTATAACACCCCCTTAGTGCCCCCTTTATGTTACTTACACAATATAGTAGTTACTTAATGACCCACACACAGTATACTTTCCCCTTCATGGTGCCTACATAGTAAGATGCTTCACACACAATATTATGCTCCCTGGTGATGCCACTTAATATGATGTCCCGACACAATATACTGATCCCTTACTGGTTTGTGCATAGTACAATGTCTCCTTCATGTCCTCCACAGATTATAATGTTCCTTTAGTGGCTCCAACATAATATAATGCCCCCTTATTATTTTCCGTGTAGAATTTGTGGTATAAAAATAAAAAAGTCATACTCATTTAGCCCCATTCCCATAGAGCAGGTCTTTTTTGTATTGTCCTTTTTTCCAAACAGTTGCAGGAGGTGAGATGATGCCATCGTATATTGCTTTCCTGCACCAAGACACAGACATATCACAGCAGGGTGGTGGGAACTGACAGCTCTGTGGGAAATGCTGACCAAGACCATGGCAAATAAGGCCATATATATGTAAAAATTCGGAAAAATATATTGCTATTTTCAACAATTAAAATGTGTGTGGATTGTTATAATTGAAATGATAAAAAAATTCTTTAGATACAGATTTCCTTTAAAATGTGTATTTTAGCAGCTCTTTCATCATTTACCTATTTTTCCTATCTACAGAACGAGTTTGCAGTATGGAATTATGTGCTTAAAAAAGTTAAATTATGATAGAAAAGAACTGGAACGAAGAAGAGAAGTAAGCCAGCATGAGATAAAAGGTAAGTTCTAGACTAGATAACATTATTTTAACAGCTGTTCATATAACAATGTTCAAACAAATATACTTATAGTACCCGTATGTAAATACACGTGTCTGAATATATACAGTAGAATATATAGTAGTTAGACACAATAATTTGAACACCCCTGTTTTTACATTGCTGTCTGTTCTTGACATACCTTCCATCATTGATAACATCCCCTTTTTTCTCAGACATATAGCTTATTTTGCTGTTGATAAACTTTATTACTTGTGCTGTGCTAAAATTGTTTTTTTGTGTGTGTGTTTTTTGAGGGGGGACTCATTTTTGATGTGCACCTTGTAGTGTAACCTGTGACCAAAGTTATTTGATGGTTGTTTTGAAGTCTTCTGGTTCTTTGATCACATCTTAGTAGGCAAAAACTGAAATTATCAGCAGACGAAAGCAGCTGTGTGTGAAAATTTTGGTGACTTTGATTTGGCTACGGTGGCACTGCCATGTGTACCATATTTGTACAGATGGATGTCTAGCAATTTTCACTGGTCAATAAAGTGCTCTTCTATACCTCGAGTCAAGCTTTGACTTTTAACCATAGCTCCAGATGCAGCTTTCAATCTGTCTGCAGATGTTTTACCAATCTTCACATATTGAGACGCTCACCAGCTCAACAGTTAAGATCACAGATGCACCTACCAGACACACAACAAAAAAAAATCCTCTTTGGAACTCTGTCATGTCTATGGCTGGGTTCACATCAGTGTTGGTGCCTTCGCACCTAATCAGTTTCTGTGATCTGTTGAAAGATCGTAAATATTGTTTAGGATAACTCTGATTCTGCACGAAAAATGCAGAAAGAAATGTTCTGCTTGCAGGACTTTTCTTTCCGCATATTTCATGCGGATAGGGGAAAGGATGGCCTGAACGCAGATGTGAACCAGGCCTTAGATTATAAACTGTGAGATGCTGCACAATCTGTAGTCCTTGTAGTTTGCAGACATATCTGTGCAGACTGAATACAATCAGCCCCTCCAATTTACATTCACTGTGTGAAGAGAAAATCCACCTCACTGTCTTTCCATCTTGCTGTTAGGGACGTACTTCCCCAGTAACAAAACAGCTAACTGTAAATTAGCTAGAAGTGAGACACCTAGTGGCAAGAAATGTAGAGGGGTTTTTCAGGAAAAAAGAAGCAACATTTGTAATTACATTGCATTATATGTTAGTCTCATTTCATAGAGCATATGATTTAGGACCAAGTTAGTGACCATTTTAGCATATAACCATATTTAGTGTCATTGCAACCACACATTTAAAGTAATGCAAACTACAGGAGAATTGCTTCTTTTCATTCATCTTGCCCAAATAAAAAGTTATATTAATTATCCACTAATGTATGTGCATCACAATATGGCATCTACATGAAGTATAACTTGTACTGCAAAAATCAAAGCTTTATAGGATCAACAATGAACAAAAAATAAATAAGTTATGACCGACTGAATGGAAGGAGGAAAGTAAAAATAAATAAATAAATAAATAAAAAGTATCTGGTTCTCAAGGAGTTAAACAGTGTCAGACTTTTTAGTACTATTGTAACCTAGTAAACTAGTTACGTGAGCATTTTATGACAGTAGATACAACGCTTTTTTGAATGATGGTTTAACATGTTTTCTATGGTTACAGATGTGTTGGTATGGAGCAATGACCGTGTGATCCGCTGGATCCAAGCGATAGGTCTTCGAGATTATGCAAACAATATATTAGAGAGTGGAGTCCATGGATCTCTTATTGCTTTGGATGAGAACTTTGATTACACAAGTTTAGCACTATTACTACAAATTCCAACACAAAATACTCAGGTAAGTCACAAATCCCATGTACCACTTACTGCCGTATGCGGGCATATGTGACAAGCTACCCGTCTAAAAACCACCATGCATTCGTATACATTAGATAGTTTTTCTTCTCAATGTAAGATGTATTTTTAGCAGAAAACAATCTTGCTAAAAAAAGGTGTGATTTTCCCATACATCTGGAACTGTGTGATCTATACCATACAGGGCAGGATTAGAAGCTGAAAGTGATGTGTTCAGCTTTCTATCATGGAACGATTTCTGAAGCAACTTGTAGCTTCATAGTTCTCTCTCTCCCATCACTGAAATTATCTATATGATCAGTACAAGGCAACAGGAGAAGCTGAACCCAATGTGCACATCGCGTTCAGCTACAGTCTAGAGTACTATGCAGTGTTTAAGCCAGGGATAGGGAACGTACGGCTCTCCAGCTGTTGCAAAACTACAACTCCCAGCATGCATACTTGCTCTGCTGTTCTTGGAACTCCCATGGAAGTGAATGGAGCATGTTAGGAGTTGTAGTTTCACAGCAGCTGGAGAGCCAAAGGTTCCCTACCCCTGGTTTAAGCTATGGCAGACTTTTTTTTTTAACTGTAATTTTTATTGATCATTTTGTAAATATACCAAACATGGGTATAAACAAATCAAAAGCATTGAACAATCAATCAATAGTAATGAAAAAGGACAAAGGTACAGATAGGAAGGAAAAAAATTAGGGGGAGGGGAGGTAGGAGTCAGAGACCATGAAGAATACAATAAGAGTCCCAGGAAGACCATACAGCCTGGAAAACATCCAACGTGTGATTGAGGGATGCGGTTAGGAACTCCATACTGCGAACATCTTTCTATGGTCGACTTTTACCACATGATATTAAGATCACTTATGCAGTGTTGCTGAATCACAAGGTGTAATTTGCATTATTAATGACTGACTATCTTGTTACCATGTAGTCCTAGCCTTACAGACAGAGGTTTAGAAGTCCCTTGGCCCTGATGCAAAATCTGTATTAGGCCCCTGTTTCACTTATATTTCTGGTCTCCTTATATTGAAATAACCACCATATGGACCCCTAAGGCTCCTGGACCCAGACGCACCGCAACCTCTGGACCTCATCATGTTACGCCCCTTTCATATGTATACAGTTATATAGTGTGTTTGTGTATATGTATACCGGTACATGTATACACGTGAATTAACAAACAGTTCATTCAATTCTTTGTTTCAGGCAAGACAAATCTTGGAAAGAGAATATAATAATTTATTGGCACTTGGAACTGAAAGAAGACTTGATGAGGTAAATACTGCTATGTTGCCCAAGCCCAGTTCCGTCTGAGAGCTTGCATAAAATCCAGAAAACCTCTCAATCAGGCCTCATTCACACAGTCATATTTGGTCAGTAATTTCCATCAGTATTTGTGAGCCAAAATCATAAATGCTGACCATGTAAAAGTGGCTTTTACCAGTAGGATAGGCCATAAATATGTTATCAGAGGGAGGCCACAGCTTGCCCCTTCATGGATCAGGAGGTAGGTGATGTAGAGTCATACAGCCTATGTTCAGTAGTCATGCAGATGTGCACGGAAGAGACAATCCAAAACCAGGTAAAGCAGAGCGAGGGCTCGTTCACATCTGCGCCCGGTCTCCGTTCTGCAGGTTTCCGTTTCCTGCACAAAACAGAGGCAGGATACTAAAACCTGCAGGAGTCTTTCATTTGAATGGGTTTGAAAGCTGTCCAGCCGTGAGCGGCGGTGAGCGTTTTATGCTCTCCACCGTGAAACTGTTTTTTTTAATCCGGACACAGAGTCGGACATGCAGTACTCTGTGTCCGGTTTAAAAAAAACGTTTCGCGGCAGAGAGCATAAAACGCTCACCGCTGCTAACGGCCGGACCTGGTCTGTGGTTTCCATCTTCTTGCATGCAGAAGACGGAAAGTACAGAACAGAGACCCAAACACAGGTGTGAACCTCAGTCTCACCAGTGTTTCGTTTTTACACCCTTTATAAGTGTTTAGGCAAATCAAATGTTGACCGAGTGTTTGCTATTTTTTGACCAGCCTCAGACAGCTGTGTTTTGGCTGGAAAAAAAAGTTTTATTTTCCACAATTACTGGCCTGACCAAGGTTTGGCTGAACTGAACTAACATGCAAAGGTTCCAAGCAGCTTTTGAGCCAGTATATGCAGCTTATACAATTCCAAAAAAGTTGTGACTGTGTGTAAAATGTCAAAGTAAACAAGAATACAATGATTTGGAAAATTTCATATAACCATGTTTTATTCACAATATTAGTTAGAACAAATATATAATATAGAAGTTGAAATTTAGACATTTTAAAATTTCATTTAAAAAAAAAAACTAATTATGTATAGAAATTGATGGCAGTAACAAATCTCAAAAAGTGGTAATAGGGCCATGTTTACCATTTTGTAGCATTCTCTCTTTTTACAACAGTCTTTAAATGTGTGGGAAGTGAGCCAACTTATTGCTGGAGTTTTGGTAGATCGTTGTCCCATTCTTGTCTGATGTAGGATTCGAGCTGCTGGAGAGTTCTGCGTCTTCTTTGACGGATTTTTTTGCTACTAATACGCTAAATGTTTACTGTTGGTGAAAGGTCTGGAATGCAGGGGGGCCAGTTCAGCACCCGGACTCTTCTTCTACTAAGTCACAATGTAGTGATGGATGCAGTATGTGGTCTTGCTGAAATATGCAAGCTCTTCCCTGAAACAGACATTGTCTGTATAGGAGCATATATTCTTAAACCTCTATATACTGCTCACCATTGACAGTGCCTTTCAAAATGTGTACGTTGGTCATATCACAGGCACTTCTGCAACACCATACTATCAGAGGAGCAGGATTTTGAACTGTGTGCTTTTAACAAACTGAATGGTCCCTCTCTTCTTGAGCCCACAGGACATGATGTTCATGGTTTCCATAAAGAATTTTACATGTTGATTCATCTGACCACAGAACAGTTTTCCATTTTGCCTTAGCCCATTTTAAATGAGCTTTGATGCTGTGAAGACAGTGATGTTTCTGGACTGTGTTCATATATGGCTTCTTCTTTGCATTATACAGCTTTAACTTCCATTTGTGGATTGCACAACGAGCTGTGTTCACTGACAATGATTTTTGGAAATATTCCTGAGCCCATGCAGTGATTTGTATCACCAATCCATGGGACTATAACCTGAGGGTCCATAGGTCATGACCATCTAGTATTGACTGTTGGCCTGGTCTCTGGTGCACATGGCTTTCTCCAGATTCCCTAAATTTTTTGATTATATTATATACTGTAGATGGTGGGATAGTCAAAATATTTGCAATTTTATATTGAGGAACATTTTTCTGAAATTGTTCCACATTTTTAGATACAGTTTTTAGATACTGTTTTTTGTAAATTGATAACTATGCAAAGCCAGCCTTTGTGGAAGAAAACGTCTTAAAAATCTTTGAGGATATTTCCAGATATCATCAATTTAACATTATGTATAGACATTTAGTTGCTATCAGCCAAAGAAATCAAAAGGGTAAACTTTATTAGAAATTTGTCAATGTCATTTAATGAACAATGGGTTTGGGGTATGGGAGCGACTTCTGCTAATTTTGACACATGGTGTTCTGACATGAGAGAGTAAATATTCCCAAGTCAGTGGCAACCACTGGTTTATAGCATACTTGTAAGTGAAGCACCTCTGCAGAGTAACTGGTCCTGCACCAGGGTGTAGAGAGTTGACAACCACAGCTCTCTCCACAATCTATGTTAAAGGTATTCTTAAAGGTACTCTGTGAGTTTTATATTGCCTCCACAGTCACTTTATAGAAAGAGAGAGAGGAAAAAGCTGTAACAGTTGGTATCATACAGCTTAAGGTACAAACAGTGAACACTTTGACTTTCTTTTATTCTCCATACTGAATTACCATCTGAACAATGAGTATTTGTGTATTATACAGGTATGTGTATTATAGTATGAGAAAGAAAATGCATGTTAGAAATGGGAAATAAAATGGGAAACCACCATGTAGAAATAATCGTTTTTACAAGACTACTAATCCACTGTAATTTGGCTTGCTTTGTGTTTCCAGAGCGACGACAAAAACTTCAGACGTGGACCCTCCTGGAGGAGGCAATTTCCACCACGAGAGGTCCATGGAATCAGCATGATGCCAGGCTCTTCAGAAACACTGCCAGCAGGGTTTAGATTAACAACAACATCCGGGCACTCACGAAAAATGACAACAGATGGTACCACTTTATTTTTAGCTCTGCTTGCAGCAAGATGGCATACTATTGTGTATAAGTGCACTAAATGGATTATTACTGGATTATTATGTCAAAATAACAGGCTGTATGTTTCTAGCATGTGATCAAAATTACAAAAAACATTACTATATATATATATATATATATATATATATATATACTGTACTGTACTGTAATGTTTCTAGCATGTGTAATTTTGATTATTTATAAATAATATAATATATATAAATAATTTATTATTTGTATTATACATATGTTTGATTCCAGTTTATCATAGCTAAAATAAGTATATTGGGACGGATTTAGTGTTTCTATCTCATATGTAGACTAGATTAGGTGTCTAAATATATGCTAAATGCATTAAAGTGGGTCATTCTGTACCCTTGCCCCTTTGTGCTTGCAAGGGGAGTGCAAAAAGTATCTTAAACCAATAATGAATGTGGTGCAAAGCATGGACGCCAGAATTCTGGAGCTTAGCTTAGTAAGGTGTAGAGTGGTTACAGAAATAGACATTACGAAAGTCGCAATTCAAGGGAATTCAGCAACGTATTGGATATATACCTGCTTTTGCTAGGAAAGGGGATTATGATAACATTTCTGGTGGTCTAGAGTGGTAGATATAAACGACCATGTAAAATTTCCATGTTGACCACCTTTATTAGACACAGGCCTTCTGTGACGATCAGTAAATTGGACCCAAATACCAATGATTTTTGGATATGGGAGATGTTCTTTATGTTTTTGTCATTTAGTAACCTATTTCATGCCATATTCACGTTTTACCTGTATTAAGTCTATTTATTATCTGTTGTATTTTATCAGCTGCTCCCTCTACAGCAATGCAGAGATTAGACAGCTCTACAGTCCGGACATACTCGTGTTGACATATCTAAAAAGAGCAAAGCACTGAGTTGCAGTAAGTAATTCTTTTCCAGCATTTTCATGAAAAAGAACTACCAACTATACTACATAAAACTATACAGTAATGTAATTTAAACTATTCATGAAAACAACAAAAAAACTTGTTCTTTGCTCCAGTTAGAATGGACTCCTCTATGAAGGTGCTGATGTAACCAGCAGCAATTCTTTTTTTGTGGTTCTTACTAGAATTGCTGGTATATTTTGATGTTTAGATCAATCTTTAAATACTATTAACAGGTATTACAGGTATAAACTGGAATGAACATATTACATTTTACTGATCATAGGTTGCAGTCTGTATTACAGTCCAGAGCTGCATGTATAATTCTGCATGTTTAAAGGGAACTTGTCAGGCTGTTTGGGACCACTAAACCGCCAGCATGCCCGATAGTATACAGAGGATTGAGAAACAGGTTCCCTTTGGTAACTCTATTTTCCAAGTGTTTTTTTTTTCCTGGTATCTGGACTACTGGGAACTAGAAACCAACTACAAAGTCTTGGAAATGTATTCATACCTGTTGAACTTTTGCACATTTTGTAACCTTACAACCACAAACTTAAATGTATTTTATGTGATGGAGTAACACAAAGTAGCAGATAATTGTGAAGTGGAAGGAAAATGATACATGGTTCTCAATATTTTAATCAAATAAAAATCTGAAAAGTGTGACATGCAAAAGTATTCAGCCCCCTATATAAATACTTTGTCGAGCCACCATTTGCGGCAATTACCACTGCAAGTCTTTTGGGGTTTGTCTCTACTGGCTTAACACATTTAGATACTGAGATTCTTGGCCATTCTTCTTTGCAAAATAGCTCAAGCTCAGCCAGAATGGATGGAGAACGTCCGTGAACAGCAATTTTCATGTCTTGCCATAGATGCTCAATAGGATTTAGGTCTGGACTTTGACTGGGCCATTCTAACACATGAATATTTTTTCATCTAAACCATCCCACTGTAGCTCTGCCTGTATGTTTAGGGTCATTGTCCTTCTGGAAGGTGAATCTTCTTCCCAGTCTCAAGTCTTTTGCAGTCTCCAACAGGTTTTCTTCCAGGATTGTCCTGTATTAAGCTCCATCCATCTTCCCATCAACTCTGACCAGCTTCTCTGTCCCTGCTGAAAAAAAGCCTCACCACAGCATGATGCTGCCACCACCATGTTTCACAGAGGGGTTGATGTGTTCAGTATGATAAGTTACTTTTCCACCACACATAGCGCTTTGCATTTAGGCCAAAAAGTTCAACTTTGGACTCATCTGACCAGAGCACCTTCTTCCACGTTTGCTGTATCTCCTACAGTATATGACTTGTGGTAAACTGCAAATAACATTTGTTGTTTTTCTTTCAACAATGGGTTTTGTTCTTGCCCTTCTTCCATGAAGGCCAGATTTGTGGAGTGCACGACTTATAGTTGTCCTGCGGACAGATTCTCCCACCTGAGCTGTGGATTTCTGAAGATCCTCCACAGTGACCATGGGCCTCTTGGCTGCTTCTCTGACTGGTGCTCTCCGTGCTCGATCTGGCAGTATAGGTGGACAGCCATATCTTAGTAGGTTTGCAGTTGTAGAATATCTTTTCCATTTTCGGATGATGGATTGAGCAGTGCTCCTTGGGATGCTTAGTGCTTGGGATATGTTTTTATAATCTAACCCTGCTTTAAACTTCTCCTCAACTTTATTTCTGACCTCTTTGGTGAGTTCCTTGGTCTTCATGATGTTGTTTGTTCACTAGTGTTATGTAACAAACCACTGAGGCCTTCACAGAACAGGTGTATTTATACTGAGACTAAATTACACACAGCTGGACTCTATTAAGTGACTTCTGAAGGCAATTGTGTGCACTGGATTTTATTTAGGGGTATCAGAGTACAGGGCTGAATACTTTTGCACATCACACTTTTCAGATTTTTATTTGATTAAAATGTTAAAGACCGTGTATCATTTTCATTACACTTCATAATTATCTGATTATTTGTGTTGGTCTAGAACTTAAAATCTCAAGAAAATACATTTAAGTTTGTGGTTGTAAGGTAACAAAATGTGAAAAAGTTCATGGGATCTGAATACTTTTGCAAGCCACTGCATCCCAACTGCATTATATGAGCACTATATGAGCACCCACCTCCAACAAGTCCAGTTCTTTTCATCATTTAATAGCTGCTGCTCCACTGAATCTGGTACATGGGAAGTTTTTCTATTATCTTCACCATTCCCGAGTAATCACTGCTGTTAGCTTTGGTGCCTTATATGCTATTTAGACTCTGTACTGTCAGGAAGGTGGTGTCAGGCAGAAGTAGGCAGGTATATGCTCCTGATCCCTGACACCGGCTGCCTCTGACTGCAGCTCTGAATCGCCCCCTGTCTGACACTGCCCTTCTGACATATCAGAGTCTAAATAGCACAGCAGGCACCAAAACTAACTGTACTTGTTGCTCAGGAATAGTGGGGACTAGAGAGAAAATTCCAGCTGCTGCACTGGAATTAGTGGAACGACACCAATTAACAGATGCTAAAATTAAAGACTGTAACTCAGATTTGTTGCACTATAAGTTAATGTGGTGTACTTACAAAGTTATAATACTCTTTATATAGGTTTTTAGTAGTTTTATATAGGTTTTTAGTAGTGGGTGTGACGGGTTCCTAGTAAATAGCTACTTAGAGCAGAGCTTGAAGTCTTTTTATATTGACTTTCATTCTACAGAATAGAAGACTCGTACAATTAGTACTGTTGAGAACACTCATGGTGATTTGCTCAGAGAGCAGCCTCATGAATTATCTAAATGATCAGAATTGCAATTAAAGGAGTTTTCTGGGTTAACTATATTGATGATCACCTATTTTAAGGATTAGTTGTCAATATCTGATCGGTGAGGGTCTGACACCTGGCACCCCCATTTATGTAATGTTGTCAATATTTGATACCAGAGAATTGAGCAGAAAGCTTATCTGCAGTAACCTGGTCTGTCCACTTTAGAGAGAATAGAGCTGTTTGCTGCTGATGCACAGAGAATGGAGCAGGAAGCAATAGGGATGCCAAGTGTCAGACCCAGGGCCAGCTTTACACTAGGTTCCATAGTGCGGGTCCACATCGGACTCCGAAAGATGGAGACTCTGTCTGCTTAAAAAATGGTTAGCCATGAAAACCCGCAGACCCCACTGAATATGACTAGACTGATGCTTTTGGTCTGTACTTTTCTAACAGACTATAGACTATAATGGGGATTGCTGGTTTTCCAAGGGTTTTATACCGAAACCAATGGAGAGAATTGTAAGTGGAATCTGTGGCGGAGTCACTGAGACTCCAGTGCAGGTGTGAATCCAACCTTAGGTTATATGCCACCCTATGTGGAATCCTCTTTTGGTTCCTTCCATCTATTGTTTGAAAAACAGAATATATACCCTTAAAGGGGTTGTCTGGGAAAAAAAATTTTTTAAAATAAGCTGGGGGCAGTGAAAAAAAAATAAAAAAAAATCACATTTACCTTTCCCCCGGTGCCTCGCAGCACGGTTCGGTCCTGCTAGTTCGTTGTTGTGTTATGGCAGAAGTCCATCAGGTTGGAACCAGAAATCCCCTTTAATGGGAAAGGTAGAGTGGCCTAGGATGCAATAGTGTGCACCAAAAATCTAATGCAAAGCAAGCCAACTAAAAAATGGTGTAGACTTACTTCTTTTTATACTTTACACTATCTTAGACAATATTAGTAGACGTTCCGAGCTGTATTTTATGTAACCCTTTGTCTCCCTCTTGTTGGCTGTCACAGGTGTCACCTTTTAACTATCTACCTGAAGTGCACTACCTAGGAGAACTGCAGCAAGAGAACAACTGGCGGGTGCCGGGACGGCAGAATGAGCACTGATTTACAATACTAAAATGTGAAGATATTTTTATGTACTGCATTATCATATGCTTAGTTTAAGACAGAGAACAAACTATAATTGTAAGAAGGTTTCCATGATCCTTAGAGGCGTCAATGTGCACAACTTACTGAGATGGAACCAATTGTTTTTATGTTCTGTTACATCTGTTTTCCTTGTAAAATACTAGAAATATTTAAGTATTTAATGTGTATTTATTTTATGAAGTGTAAGTCTTTTTATTTTCTCAAGTGTAAATGGTTATAAATATGATTTTTTTTAAAAATAAAAGTTAAAAGTCAATAAGTCTATGTGGGAAGACCTGACAAAAGTGTCACTAATGTTTGTACCTTTCCATTTCACTGTTTTTACAGTTTTTGGATTGTAACAGTCAATCTAGTATGTTTAGCAGTTAGATGCCTCAACATGTTTCTCCTAAGAACCTCTAAACATACAGCTGAATACCTGCCTCTGGCTCTGTATGATGTTACCTGGCTGTTGAGCCCTAAAGGACTGTGTAAGGTGCCCGATCGGTCCCACTCTATCAGAGAAGCACTGTGAAGGCTCTTCGAGTAATGAACTGTTTACATGAGTCAATAGCAATCACCGAAACAAAACAGTCTTTGTAAAACAAAGTCATGAATTAATGTAACCTGTGGACCAAGAAAACACTTTGCTTTACCA